>NW_022630995.1:101203025-101803465 GCF_010015895.1 Lontra canadensis | reverse complement strand
CCCTTTTCTTTTAGGTTTACAGTCTCCACTCATTCCCCAACTTACATAAGTGGGTGCTTTTTTTTCGTGTCTCCTCAGAGAAATTGGTTCATATATTTGCAATGCAGTTAGATTCTTTCTTCCCCCATAGTTTGCATTAGATCCTGTGATTCTTCAACCTTCTAAATGATTTAATTTGTATTTTAACTTTTTTAATATTGCCCTAATCTTTATTATAGTCTTCCTTCTTATTTCAGGTTTACTCTTCTTTTTCTAGTTTGCTAAGGTGAAAGTTTAGGTTGTTATTGATTGTAGACCTTTCTTACATTCTAATTCAGTCATTTCATACTGTAACTGTCCTGCTAAACACTGTTTTCATTGCATTGAATTTTGATTAGTATTTTCATAATTGTTTGAAAATATTTTTTAAAGTACTCTTTTTTAAAAGCTTTTATGTATTTGAGAGAGAGAGCACAAAAGCAGGGGGGAGGAGTAGAGGCAGAAGCAGACTCCCCGCTGAGCAGGGAGCCTGATCTGGGTTGGATCCCAGGACCCTGAGCTCATGACCTGAGAGAAGGCAGATCTTAACTGCCTGAGCCACCCAGGCACCCCTAAAGTTCTCTTGATACCTCTTGGACCTATGTTATTTAGGACTATGTGGTTTAATCTTCAAATATTTTGGGATTTTTCAGGTATCTTTGTTAATTTCTAGTTTAATTCCATTGTGACTCAAAAATTTATATGATTCTATTATTTTAAATTTGTTAAGATGTGTTCTCTGGTTCAGAATGTGAACTTGGGGGGCGCCTGGGTGGCTCAGTGGATTAAAGCCTCTGCCTTCAGCTCGGGTCATGATCCCACGGTCCTGGGATCGAGCCCCACATCAGGTTCTCCGCTCAGCAGGGAGCCTGATTCCTCCTCTCTTTCTCTCTCTCTCTGCCGGCCTCTCTGCCTACTTGTGATCTCTATTTGTCAAGTAAATAAATAAAATCTTAAAAAAAAAAAGAATGTGAACTTGGTGAATGCTTCATATGGACTTGAGAAGAAAGTATACTCTGTTCTTATTAGGTAGAGTATAAATGTCTAACAGATCTTGTTGATTTCTAGTGCTGTTGAGGTTATATATATATTTACTGATTTTCCTCCTGTTTGATCCATCAAATACTAATTTTCCAGCTATTTTTGTGTGTATGATTTGCTTCTCTTCTTAGTTCTTGCTTCCTATATTTTGACGCTGTTGTTAGGTGCACACACATTTAGTATTGTTATGTCTTCTTACAGAACTGACCTCTTAATTATTTTATCATCTCTCTCTTTATTCCTAATAATCCTTCTTTTTCTGAAGACTGACTTATCTAAAATTGATATAGTTACTCCAGCTTTTATATTTCAGCTTTCTTTTGAATGGTAATAGCATGATATATCTTAATCCCTTTACTTTTAACCTCCTAGTTTTGTTTCAAGAGGATTTCTTGTAAACAATATATAGTTAGGTTATTTTTTTATCCAGTCTGACAATTTTTTAAATCCAGTCTGTCTTTTAATAGGCATATTTATACTATTCATATTAGAGTGATTATAGATGTAGTTGGATTAATATTTACCATCTTGGTAACTGTTTTCTATTCATTGAATTTGGTCTCCCCCTTCCATTTCTTCCTTCTCTGGCTATAATTAAAGATTTTATCTACTCTGTTACTATGTATCATATTTTTTTTAAAGATTTATTTGAAAGAGAGAGAAAGGGAGGGAGAGCCCATGAGTGGGGGGAGGGGCAGAGGAGAGAGTCCCAGTCAGACTCCCCACTGAGCACAGAGCCCTGTGCAAGGCTCAGTTTCATGAATCATGAGATCATGACCTAGGCTGAAACCAACAGAGGGGCACATAACCCACTGAGCCACCCAGGGGCCCCTAGTTTTAAAAAATTTAGTGGTTGACCCAGAATTTATAATATATATTTTAAACTAATCTAAATCCACATTCAAATAATACTATAGTATTTCACATATACTATTGGTATCTTACAACAGAATATTCCAAAATCCTCTCTTGCCCCTTATAATACTGCTTTCATTCCCACTATATATGCTATCATCACCTAATACATTGTTACTATTACCATTTTAAATGTTAAATTTTTAGATTAAGATGATTTTTCATAAAATGTTTTATTTTACTTTCATTTATTCTTCCTCTAATATTCTTTATGTAGATCCCAATTCTTGTCTATATCTTTTTCTTTTGCCTGAAGAACTTTAAACATTTCTTATTGAATAGGTCTACTAGAGATTAATTCCCTCAGGTCTTGTTTTTTGTTTTTGTTTTCTGAGGAAGTCCTTTTATCTCTTTCACCTTTGGTGGACAATTTTGCTTTCACATTTAAAGGATGATATGCTGTTTTAGGTTGGTAAGGGTTTTTTTTCAAAATTTTAAATTTAGCACTTTTTTTACTCCATTCTTTTTCTACTTGCATAGTTTCTGACCAAAAAAACCCTGTAATTATAGAATTACAATAGAACTGTAAGTCTATAAATAGAATTTATACTATTCTATAAGCAAGGTTATGTGTCTCCTCTGGCTTCCTTCAATATTTTCTGTCTTTGAGTTTCTGTAGTTTGATTATGACATGCCTAACTGTGTTTGGAAATTTTTTTTGTTTTGTTTTGGTTTTGGTAATTATCCTAGTTGGTATTCTTTGAGCTTCTTTTGTATCATGTTTTTAAAGCTCTCTGTGATTATTACACCAACTATCTCTTCTCCATTCTTTCTTCCCCCTCCAATATTCCTTATTACAATTTAAATGTTTTAATATTGTTCCCCAGCTTGTGGATGTTCCTTTTTTTTCCCCCTTCTTCTCTCATTGCATTTCAGTTTTGGAAGTCTTCTATGACCTATCTTCCTGATTACTCTTCTTTCTTCACCCATTCAAGTCTACTGGTAGGTCCATCAGACGTATTCTTTACTTAATGTGTTTTGTTTTGTTTTTTTAAATTTCTACACTTTCTTTGGGTTCTTTGAATTTTCATCTTTTTGCTTACATTGGCCATCTGTTCTTGCATGTTGTCTACTTTATTCATTAAAGCCTTTAACTTATTAATCATAGTTAAATTCCCAGTCTGATCATTCCAACTTCTGTGTCATTCTTGCCTCTGGTTTTGATGATTGCTTTGTTACTTCAAAGTGTGCATCTTTTTCTTGCCTTTTGGTATGCCTTGTAATTTTTTAAATTCAAACATGTTGTATTGGGTAATAATTACTGAGGTGAACAGTCCTTTAGTTTGAAGATATATGTTAATCTGCCAATAAGTTGGCCTAAGTTTGATGCTTGATATATCTGCAAGTTTCACTTCAATTTTTGCAGTGTCCTTGTTTTTGTCCCCCCTCTTAACTTTGGCTTTCACTGTTCTCAACAAAAGGATAGGTCTTACAGCTCTTTCAAGTATAATCTCCTGTTATGCTGGAATATTTTTATATTGTGGTAACGTATAGAAAATAGATATATTCCACAGTATTCCAATTAAAGGTTAGTGTCCTAGTGGACCTGTGTCTTGGGATTTAAACTGTACAAGTATCTCTACAGTGTCATTTTTATGTTCTGCCTGAACAGCACTCCTTTCCTGGGTTCAGTATTAGTTAGCTAGCTATCTCTATATGTATATTTTCCTTTTTTGCCTGACCTCTGCTGATTATGTTCTGCATTTTCCTTTTCTCTATGGTGAGACAAGAAGGCTGGAGGGCATAGGAGTAGGTGAAATTCTTTTACCCCAGCTGGGGAAAGATTTTAGAACAGTACTCTGGCAAAGTCCTGCTTTATCATCTTTGTTATGAAGAAGACTCTGATATATTTCATAATGTTTACTCTTCCCCTTTCCCCTCCAGAGCCACAAGAGGCTCTTTCTTGGTTGCTTTCTTTGAGAAGTTGGCAGACTCTTTAAAAGAATCCCAGAAAAATGTGTGATCCCCAGGGGTTTCTCACTCTTATTTTAGTGCACACTCAGCCCCTATTACTTTGCCAAAATTGCCATTTAAGTGTTCCTGTTTATGGCCAAGCATACCTATTAATGGTTCTAGGGGCTTCTGTTCCAAATAAAAAAATTTCAGTTGCTTTAACTTTCTGGATGTACCAGTGTCTCTAGGTTTCAGGGTTGTGGCTTGACCCGTGACCTCAATTTCTGATGTGTTCAAGAAAAGTCACTGATTTTCAGTTTGTCTACCTTTTTCTTACTGTAAAGATGAAAGTGTTGACCTCTAAGATCTTTACATGTCAGAACTGAAACTGTTACTACATCTTCCTCACATGTCCGCATAATTTTCTTAACACTTCCTTACTTTCTGGCACTAATAGGTTCATCTTGCATTTACTTTGACACTGTCAAAGTCACCATTTAGAAGTAGCCATTCTTCAAGAAGCGTTGTTCCTTTTAATAGAGAATAATGTCTAGAAATCAAGATCGGAATGCTAAGTTTGTTCATTGTTTCAAGTGTGTCTTTGCTTCTAGAACTTCATAGCTGATAGAACTCAGAAATGTATGTGTGTGAATGTGTGTGCATTATGTAAACATATACCCATATGTTTATCTACATTTCTATCTCCATATTTTATATACATATTTGTACACACACACATATACACATATACAGTATACACACACATACTCTACAGGGGTCCTTCTAGGCTTTTCCCCATGCATGTTTTTAACTCCTTTAATAGCGAGTAACCTGGTTCCCATTATCCTCAAAATATGTATTTTGTAAAGCTTAAAATAAAAAGAAAGTAGTTTCAAAACTGATTACCATATCACTGTGAATTAAAACAAAATATCTACAGCAGTATTTTTCACTAAAGGTAAAATTTACATACAGTAAAATGCACAAAACTTAGGTGTGTAATTTAATGTTTTGAAAAATATTTGCACCTAAATAATCCACACCCCTGTCATTCCCACTACCCCAGAAATTTCCCTTATAGCCCTTCCCAATCAATTCTGCATCTGCCCCAAGAAATGTCACAATCTGATTTTTTTTTTACAAGTTAAATTAGCTTTGTCTCTTCCAGAATGGTATATAAAGGAAATCATTGTTTTTAGTCTTTTGCTTTTGGCATCTTTTATTCCACAGATCATCTATAATTCATTTAAGTTATCAAATGGGATTGTTATGATAATGTGAATACTCTGACAGTCTTTTTTCCAAAAGTGTTTGTACCATTTTACATTCCTACCAGTGATGTATGAGTACTCTAGTTGTACCATATGCTACCAATATTTGGTGTTATCAGTCATTTTTATGTCACCCATTCTAGTGGATGTGTACTAACATCCCACTGCACTTTTAATTTGCACTTTTCCTGATAATGATGGTGAACATCTTTTCATATGTTTATTGGCCATGTGTCTGTTCAAGATTTTTGCCCATTTTTAAAATTGAGTTGTTCTTCTTTCCATTTCTGTACTTTGTAGGAGTTATGTATACTTCCTACCAGTACTTTGTCAAACATGTTTTGCAAATATTTTCCTCCCCTATGTGGCTTATTAGATTTCTCAATAGTGACTTTTGATAAACAGTTTTAACTTAGTGAAGTCTAAATTGTAATGTTTTCCTTTTATGATTAGTGTTTTCTGCATTCTTTTGAAGAAATCTTTGACTACCTCCAGGTTAAGATATTCTTCTATACTTTCTTCTAGAACTTTGAGTTTTCTTTAGCTTCATCTTCAATGTAAGTATTTATGCATGGTGTGAAGAAGGGATCAATATTTTTGTATATGTTTACTCAGTTGTTCAAGAACCATTTGTCGAGCCAATGTTTCATTTATCATTAAATTCCTTCAGTACCTTGGTAAAGAAACCAACAATGGGCCTATTTATGAACTCTTTTCTGTTTCTTCAAATGATTTATTGATTTTTATACCAATAACATACTGTCTTAATTACTATAGCTTTATAGTACACATTGAGGTCAGGTAATTTAAGTCCTCCAACTTTGCTTTTATCAAAATTGTTTTCATTTCTTTAGTTTCTTTGCATTGTCATATAAATTTTAGAATCTACTTGTGAATTTCTTTCTTTCTTTCCTTTTTTTTTTTTTTTTTTTTTTTTTTTTTTTTTTTTTTTTTTTTTTAGCCTGATGTGGTTACTGTTAGGGTTTTATTAAACAGATAGCTGAGTGATACCTGGATGCCTCAGGTCTGGTCTGCCTTCAGGTCTGGTGGTGATCCCAGAGTCCTGGTGTCAAGCCCCACAACAGGCTTCCTACTCAGAGCTTGCTTCTCCCTCTCCCTCTGCTGCTCCCCATGATTGTGATTTCTCTTTCTCAAATAGATAAAATTAAAAAAAAAAAAAACTGAACTGGAATAAAATTGACATCTTAACTATATCGATTCATCCAACGCATCAACATGATAAATGACTCCACTTATTTAGGTCTTCTTTAATTTCTCTTAACAATGTTTTCTAATCTTCAACATAGATTTTGCTTTGTAAGAATAATTTTGGTAATGAATTTAATTACTTTATAGATATGAGATTATTCATGTTTTCTACTTTTTCAATTAGTGTTGTAAGTTGCATTCTCTCAAAGAATTTATATTTTTCTCCAAATTTGTAAGTTTTCAGTCATTATTTCTTCCAAAATTATTTCTACCTCTGTTCTCACTCTAATTCTCTCTCCTCAACTTCTAGGATTCCATCTGCAAATATATTAGAATATTTCTTATTGTCTTATAGGAACAACCGAGATTCTGTTCATTATTTTTAATAGTTTTTCTTCTGAGTTCCTCAGATGAACAATTTCTTTTGATCTAAAGTTCAGTGAACATTTCTACTATTTCTAATATGCTCATAATATGCTCTAATATGCTCAACTTCTAATATGCTCAGTTGACTTCAGTTACTAAATCTTTCAGTTTGAGAATTTCCATTTGGTTCTTGTTTATAATTTTCACTTATTGGCTGAGATCTCCCATCTGTTGATTAATTTCTATTTATTTTAAGGTCTTAAACATATTTTAATAGGTTAATTAAAGTCTTTGCTAATTTTACCATTTATGTCATTGGGATTGATTTCAATATGGACTACTTTACTTCATTGCTAGAAGTTACATTCTTGCTGCTTCCTCATATGTCTAATATTTTTTTTTACTGTTCTGGACCTAGTGGATATTACATTGTAGAGTCTCTGGATTCTGTTACCTTCCTCTGAAGAGTATTTACTTTTGTTCTAGCAAGTGTATAATGTGACTGGATTCATATTCAAAACATGCCTCCAGTGTGGTGGGCAGGCTGACCTTTCTGCTTAATTACTTCAGCCTTCAACCTATTCTTTCTGACCAGGATCCCTACAGCTACCTCACCCCATCTACTCATATGCAGTTTAGGCAAGAATTAAAGTTATTTCCAGGTTTGGGGCTTTACCTTATGCAGTTTTTTCTAGGATTTCCTTTTTTTTTTTTTTTTTTTAACCTGCCTTGTCAGTTCTGACTTCATCTTCTGACTGCTCAAGCCATTAACACTGTGGTTTATTACTTAGGTTCTAGTTTTTCCAAGCCTCATAGCTAAAGAGATGTCTCAAACCAAAAACTATATAAACTCATTTATCATCCATGAAAGATCTTATTTTTAAGAGTTGACTCTCCTCCAGTTTCAGCCTTCAAATATTTGTTGTTGTGAACTTTTTTCCAGAATTTATAATTATTATCTGTGAAGAGGGCTTGTCCAATACAAGCTATTTTGCTACCAGCAGTGGATTTCCTTCAGTATGTTTTGAAACAGATTATGTATGTTCAATTCAGTAGGCACTAAGTAAGCTAGGATACACTTTAAAAGCCCAGCTTTATTAGTACTATGATAATATTAGAATGCATGCATGTGTACTATTTTTAAATATCTATTTTGGGATATATAGTGTAGGACACTGGCTAAAAATAAAATCTGTCAAGATAATCACCCTAGATTAAAATCTAGGCCCCACCAGCACAGTAAATGTACTCACTCTATGACTTTGAGCTATAAAATTTTTCTAAATTTTAGTTTTTTTCATTTGTAAAATGGGGATAATAAACTACCTACCTATGTGTAGGATACTCTGCACTCAGCACCAATATTCCATAAATACTCACAGGTATTTATTATAGTCCTATTAATTATTTACAAGCAGTGCCCATTCTAATGTGTCAGTGTCTGTGCAGTAACAGTTGCTAAATATTTTTAAATTTATACTTTCCACATCCACTGCCAAATTCCTTCTCTTTTGCCAGCATCCATTTCTTACATGTAGAAGAAGTAAGCAGAAGTTGACTGTGGATTGCTGGAGAAACTTTGCTTCCTGATGAAAGCAACAAACATGACAGGTCTTAGCCCTCCCATCTTAATCCTGTGTTAAATACAGGCATAATATTCAGAGCTACTGTGGCTATTTTAAGTCAATGAGGGAAAGAGCAAGAGAATTTCAGTGATGTTAGTCCTGAAACGCATGTGATGTCAAATCACTGCCAACAGCATTTTCTCTAGACTTGTTAAATATTCTCCTGTTTAGGTTACTATTCACTAGATATACTACTACTTGCACTAAAGATATTCAACTACCTGATACCTATTATTCACAACGTTGTTTTGAATATTATTATGATAGCATATGTAAAATGCTTAGCTAAGAGTGTAACAACACAGTGAACAATCAGTAAGCTATATTTTTTGTTTACTGATTTATGATCTAACTTCCTTCTAAAATTATTACAGTTTCTATGAACATATATAATCCAATAGGAAAAAATAGAGTTAAGGGAAAAAGTTACAAAGTATAATAGAGTTGCCAAAGTTAAAACACAATACACATTCTTAAAGAATTAATTAATTCCTAATTTCTACATTCAGCTCCCAAATTTGATTTGAGTTTCCTAGCAGATGAAAGAAAGGAGGAAACAAGCCCTTCAGTATTCAGAACCAAGATGAAGTTTTTTTCTTCAAGGTCAAGTAATAGCACAATGTAAGAGAGGAATTAGAACTTGGAGATTAAATTTCCAAGATGTAACCTGAGCTTTTGAATTATTGTCCACTGATTCAGATTAATGGGCTTTAATAGAATACCCAGAATTTACTTAACACTTTTTATCCCATACCTAGTAGTAAAGGAAAGAATTCACTGTGGTAAAAAAGAGTTTTTTCACAAGGAAAAAAAAGAAGTATCTGCTCCAAACTGATAACAAAAACAAACAAACAAAAAATCATTATTTCCTTAAACATTTACATAGGCATCCTGAGGGGAGGGAGCGATCAGTGTGGGCAGTTCTGAAAGACTGAATTGTTATATAGATTTGTCTCTTCTACTACCTCTGTTGTAAACAAGAAAATCCCGGTCATGTAAGAAATCCAGAAATACTCACATTAACAAATATGCAAACATTGGGATAATCTTGGGGAAGGGGATTGGGGGGGCTCTCAAGAGAAGCAATAACATTTTCTCTGTCAGCCTGTTTCCTATTTACTGTGAAGGCTATAATACCTGTCAAGGAGTTCTAAGTTAGTTAGGAAATAAAGTCTGCTTTAGGAAAATAGAAGCCTCTTTTCTAGAAAGATGTCCAAACCTTTCAAAAGCAAGAGAGTATCTGGATTTTCTGACACTTTCCTAAAGAAACTTTTAACCTGTCTTTTAGAAATTTTGGAGTATTCCTTGTACTCAGAAAGTGTGCAAGACACAAAAACTTGGCAGTTTGTGATTACTCACTAATTCAAGGTAAATATTCACAAGGAAACATCAGCCATCACATAGTTTAGTGCAAGGAGAGTAAAAAGAGAATGTCAGAACCCAAGCAATAGGGAAGGGAATAAGTCTTACCTTTGGTCCTGAAGTTTTCTTCCCTAGATGAATGGGTAGTAAAGGCTCCAAATCAAGCTTGTAAAATAACTGCAAGCCCTTTACACGAGGCTAGAGTAGATGCCTGAAGCCCTGCTTCCCAGATATCTTGAAAAAGTTACCATCCTAATAATAAGCGAAGATATAGCCGAGCTGCAAATTGTGGGTTTCAATTAAATTTCCAAAATTATGTTTTGTTTTGTTTTTTTAAGTCAGTGGATATAGGGGGTTATTCTGGCACAGAGAGCTATATATGAATAAATAAATGAAACAGATACCTATTTATTCTGTTTTCAGGTTGCCTCACTGCCTAATGATAAGTTCTGTGGTAAGGATAAAAATCCTCAGAAGTCTTAACACACAATTTGGAAACCATTTCTCCTCACTTATCCTAATTCATGAGATCAGGATTCTGAGGGCAGAGACCATTTGGTTTTCCTGAAGCCGTGCTGTGAGAACAAGAAATGGCCGTGTTTAGTTGTCATGACCTCCTGCAGGGGAGATGGGCAACCTTGAACTCTGGTGTCAGCTGCTTCAGATGGGTTTTGCTCAGTTTTATGAATGGATGCACTAACTAAAAAGCATCCTAATCTGCTAATTATTTGTAAACCATCCTACATCCACTCTTTTCTTGACTTCGGTTTTAAAGCAATTCTGCAGTCACTGAAATTCTGTAGTTCACCCTGTAGTTACATATTTTTTTCACCTTCAAAGAATACAAGGAGTGTTTCAGCCTACATTTTAAGTATGAAGAAGCAAATGTGTGAAGTGAGGAAATAAAAATACACTGAGGGTTTTTTTTTTTTTTGGAACCTATATACTTTCAAAGCATGCATATCTTAACAAGAAGTAAGCAAGCTCCGTGAGAATACAGTCCTCGCCTATCTTATTCATCAATATAGCCCCAATACTTCATCAGTATCTGACATATAGTAGGCACTCAACAAACATTCTTCGAATGAATATATACTTCTTTTAAGAGATGCATTATTATGCATCTAAACTGTTTTCTCTCTCATGTTAACCATGACCTTTAAAAAAATAAATTAATCTGTCTGTTGCAACAGCCAAGAATGAGCTTAAAATTCCTCCCAGTTTCTTCTAACTACCCATCAAAGACATGGGTATCACCTGTCAGGTGATTGTCAGGTCCAAGCAGGAATCACTGCTGTCCTCTTCATCAACTTACAATATGTGTACCTCATTACTCCCTCTGAATTTGCAGAAGATTTTGTTTTTTAAGTAAATATGGAATTAAATTGAAAGAGATAAAGAACAATCCCATCAAAGAATTTTATCACCTGCTCTGCTGAAATATGCCAATATTAGCTTTGAAGACAGATTTTCCAAGAATAATAGGGATGACTTGATTTGTTTTTATAATTGATGCATTAAAGGGTGCTGGTAATCTTTGAAAATAAAAGAAACCTCCACATTTCTAGAAAAGAACTATTTAAAATGTACCTACATGCATGAATAAATATATTCCTTGCTGATACCGCAGCTTTGGGCTGTGATCAAGTATGTTAGGCACCTCTCAAGCTCTAAAGAATAAGTGGAAAATGATCCCAGCCCCAGTGAACTCAGATCATCCGTCCCTGCTGAGTTTGCCTGGCTAACTCAGACTTCACCTTTCCAACTTGGTGTTTTAACTTCCAAAAGATATGCCCCTCCCTATGGAGACAGGTGAGGGCATCTCTTTAAAATCCCAATTTGGTTAAGCTTTGTGGGGCTAGGGCTCTCTCAGGGTGCCCTCCCTCCCCCTCTCCTCCCACTACAGCCAGCAGGCAGCGGTACTCAAGCAGTTAACCACCTTCTAAGTATCCCGGTAATGCATTCCTGCCACATCACTCCTCAGCTCTCCTGAATCCGATTTCTGAAAATGTCTCTACACGGAGACATTCACCCTCCTGCTCAACAGAAAGGGCTGCAGTCAGGGCCAAGGAGAGTAAAAAATGAGCTTACAAATGTGGGGCAGGACACGTGTGGTTTTGTTTTGTTTTGTTTTGTTTTTTCTTTTTATTTTGACTCAGAGAACTCAAGCTTCTGCGTGACAGTCTGAGACTCAGGTGACCACCTTTAACATACACATGAAGGATGAGGGTATGTTCCCTGACTACCACTGGCAGGCAGAGGCCCTAAACAAATTATTAGAAAGTGTGTGGCATGGGGGAGGATTTAGTCTCAATTATTAACCCGTGGGATGGGTTAATACATGCAACGATAAGCAAATATACTTCTTATTGTATGTCCAGCTGCCTCCAAGTGCTGGCATTTGATGTGTTAAAGTCAAATGACTATGGCAATTAAGGTTCTAAGTAAAATACTCTTAAGGTATTTGACTGAAGGATATGCTAGCTCTTTGTGCTGAGTAGGAAGAGCAAGTGAGGCTGAAAAAGAAGGGAATGGGTCTTAGAGAATGCATTAAGCCAAAATAACACACTTGTCCTGACCAGCCTAGGTACCGTGTCTCAATAATTAGGAAGAGCAATACCCTTCCGTGGGTTGGAAAAACCAGCAAGAAGGAGACTTAAGTTAAGCTAGCATACATCAAAAATAATTGACAATGGTTAGGCTTCATTGTGGAGAAGTCTGCATTGGCATTGCAGCCACCAGCCCACCACCCACCTAAGAATTATTATTTGAAAAGGATGTCAGAGGATTATAGAAGATCCTTGTGTCTGCTCCAATTAGGATCAACACTTTTGCTGCTTGCTCACTGAGCATTCAGTACGTAATGATGAAAGCATACTGACCCCTGCTGGAACTGTGTAGAACTGCATCCTATTCCTCTCCCAACTTCCCTAAAAGGCCGGCATCTTTTTTGCATGTGCCCAGCCTCAGGGGGTGTGTTTATTTTAGAGAGGGCTCTGTCTCACAATGGCAATATCAAAATAACTAATTGAAAAGGTTGCTTCAGCATACTCCATAAATCCGAGACAAAGCTTGTAATAATTTAATCTTACACTTTCCCTATCACATTTCTTCCTCTTTTCTATCTTAATTCAAATTGTGAGCACCAGGCAACTGGCATCAAATCTGGGTCCTTTCTATATTTCTTAGACTCCATGGACTCACTGTCCCCAAAATACAGTCTTTTCTAAGATATTAAAGTCTGGAAAATGCACTATAGTTTTGAGTAATTGTTTTGTTTCCACTATGATTATTGTCTCATAGTTTTAATCTTGGTGACAAATTCCTTCTAAGCTATTTTCTATATGAATTAGTCATAAACCTGGGTTATAGCAAAGTATTATGGAGAAATTTTGCATCTGAAGAATTCTTAGCGAAAAGTTCAAGGCAAAAAGCCATTTCCAGCATATTTGGGATCACTGAGTTGTTTTCCAGCCAAGTGGTTACAGGACATGAAACAATTAATTCATAGAATACATGGCTTGCTATTTTGTAGGATATATTAAAATAGTTATTAGAATTCTTGCTTTGTGTTGGGAGTTAGAAACAAAGAATTTATTGAGTAAGTTAACAAAACAATTATATCGATGTCAGCAAAGTTACTATAAGCTCTCCAGCAATACCTAGGCAGTGGTCTCTTGGCATGCTCTATTAGCTGGCTGCCTCATGAGGTTCGGTGGTTAGCCAAGACTGGGAGGCCATTCTGTGTACAGATCATTTAGCCTGGCTCCAATTAATAGTTGCCACAGCACCCCTCAGCTCAACCAACTGTTCTGAAAATGCACACTATCAGTCATATGGAGAAAAAAGCCCAGAAGCTCCGTTCTAGCTCCATATAAACAAAATGTGATGGACATGTTGTATTTATAATAGTTCAGTGGTCATCTTAGTAGCCAGCACATTCCTTAGGGGGGAAAAAAGGAGATTCATGATTAGGGTAAATTAAGTAACTCATAATAAACTGGTTATGTAAGAGGGGTCACCTGGTGTTTTAATTTATACTGAAAAGAATTGAGTCAAAATCAGGGACTTTCTCTTTTTATTCACTGCCCTATCCCCCACTCCAAGGGCATAGTTTTATATATAATGGACATTTATTAAATGTTTTTAACTTGTGAACTATATATTCTAAAATAATATTACCCAGTTTGTGTCCTAATCTTTTCATTTTCCAAAAATTATAACCATGAGCAAATTACTTAATTTCTCTAAACCTTGATTTCTTTGACTATAAAGACAACTGCTATCTTAAAAAAATGAGATTCATTTTATAGATATATTTTATAAATTTAAAAGCACAAATTGCATTATAAGTAATGCTGTGCACACTGAAAGTCTCAAATAAATGTTTCTCTCCGTAGAGCTAAATATTTCAAGTTAAAGGAAGAATTAGAAAAAACTGTTCATAAAGATAACAGGAACTGAACCAGACATAAATATATGGAGTTAAATGAGGGGAAAAAAAGCTGATAGCAGTTGTTAAAGAAAAATTATTTCAAAGGAGTCCCATGGATTATTATTATAGGTTATCTTAATCAGAGACAAGGACACACCAGAGTGGGGAAGAAGTATGAGTAATCCTTTAAACAGGGAAAGAAAAATAGAAATTAGCTTGATTTCCCAGAAATAATGCTATCAGAAAGGCAGAAAGAAATATTGCTGTCAGAAAGGCAACACAAATAGGAAGCCTAAGCTAAAGTGGTTGTGAGTCACAGTGGCAGCCATTTTAAAAAGTCCCCATCCGTGGCATTTATATTTCATAGATGTTCAAGAAACAAAATATTTTAACAGTAATGTACAAAGATATTCCAAGCCAAATTTATCATTTAGGATGGAAAAACATCAACTAAAATGCCTATTTATGTCATAAAGAAAATTGTACAGACTTAAAGTCAAAGCTAAACATTTCTCGGAACCTCTCTAGGTTGCCATGTGATTTCCTGTAGCTCATTTTCAATGATAGACATATAATTAAAGACAGAAAAAAAAAAAGATCTAGAAGATGAAAGACTGAGTGGGAGAGCTCTTGTAATGCATTTTAAAATGTTCTTCCTGCTATGAGCATATTGAGGTAATGCAGTAATGCATAGTACACTGGCTTCATTTAGTCCTGGAACCTTCGTATATCCTTCAGTAAACACACCACTGCAAAACTGCTACAACACTTAGCAGGAATGGTGACAAGGGCTGGCCATCCTAGTCAACCAAAGATACATCATTCCATGAAATCTTAACTTACTTTAGGGCTTTGTGGTAACTTAGTTCATCCCTTAAAACACTTCCATTTTAAAACACATTGCCATTTCCCATTGCTCATTATTTCCAAAAGGAAATTTGATTTATATCTAAAGTTATCCAAAAAGATCTCAATGTTCACATTCCACACACTGAATGTTTCCTATAGATACAGCCTATCACCAATTATTCAATAAGCAATAAGACCCATACTACAGAAATATAAATCCCCAAGATATTTTATCTGAGATAAAACATTCTGTGGCAGACACCATACCGGTGGCTAGACTATTAAAGTGATATTTGTAGGATAATCACCTAATTGCTAGCTGAATAAAACTTAGTATGAAAAGCATGTGGAAATTATAATTACAAGTTACACTTTTATTATTACACAAGTCAGAATCATAAAATTGTGAGATTCATCAGAAAGGATGGCATGATCATGGCAGAAAAAAAAAAAAATCAATAAACCAAAGAAATCCAGAAGGTTTAAGCCTCAATTCCTGAACCTGGTTACTTTGCTAATATCATTCTTCAGGCTGACCCTAAATCATTCGTGTCTCACCTGGATACTGACAGTCAAGCATTATTCAGTGTTCTTCACTTTTAATTCTTTTCTATTGTCACTTTAACTGTGATATATTATTATAACTTAGTCATTATTTAAGTGATGTCTTTGATTAGTGGTTTTGGAAAGCTTGGCATAACTCAGTTTAAGAAAGTATAATGTATGTGCTATAATTATCTTAAACTAATGTTCAAAATCATTTCAATAAAGAGAAAACTTCCCCTTCCATTTTTACTCAGTCTTCTTATATTCTGTTTACATGAAAATCCTGACCATTACACCTAGTAAGGAAAATAAGGGAAAGAATGAAAACCTGCTTTAAAAAGAAAAATTAATAATAAAATAGCTTTATTTGAGCATATTCTATAAAGCACACTTTGAAACACACACACACACACACACACACACACACACACACACACCCCACCCATATCTTCTGGACCATCAGGGCATGTCAGTTTTATCCCTATGGATCTCTTGAATTCCTTAACTTCATTCCACACACACACCCCCATCTAGCAGATATAGGTAATTTCTATCTCTTGCCTGGACTTCCCTTCCCAATTATTGCCTGCTGAGACTACCTTGCTCTAACATGCCCACCCCCCATGAACCTCAACCAATTTTCCATAGGGCAACCAGAGGATTTTTCAAAATGCAAGGTAAAGTCTAGTCACCCACCTACCTGTTTCACACTTTGCAATGGCTTCCCACCTTTCTCAGGATAAAGATAAATCTTTCATATGCCCTACAAGTACCTATAAGGTGGGTTCCCTACTAGTTCCCCAACCTCTGCTCCCCTCAGTGATGTCCAATTCCCTATATTCTCTCTCTCTCTCTCTCTCTCTCTCAACTTCCCTCATCTCCACTCCTCTTATATCCACAAAATCAACTTGCAGACCTGTTAGGCATCTTCCTTAAGGAAGCTTCCGCTTACATCCTGCATATTAAAAATACCCTAATATTAGGCCTTCCTGGGACCTTCCCCGCAGGGCACTTCTCACAGTTACAATTTCACATGTTTGTTGCTGAATTAACGCTGTCTTTCCTTCAGAATATAAACTGCAAGAGGCAATTTTTTGTCTTTGCTCATCATTCCATCCCTAGCACTTAACAAAAAGTTCTGGGATTAGAGAATTTGAATATTGACTACTGAATATTTTTTGAATGAATAAATGAATTCAGATTGCCTAATCTCATGCCCTAACATGCCAATTCACCACCAAACCTCTCCTAAGTCTGCGAACTCTTACAACGGGTGTTTTCTGACAGTTGAGAATAGCTAGGTCCCATTCTCTGGCTCAAGATTTCCAAATACAAAAATATTTTAAGGTTTGGGTTAAGGATATTCGTCATCTTACTTTTTATTTTCTATTTTTTTTAAATCATAAACAAACACAAATATGACCAAATGCTTGGTTTCCTCTTTTTCTTTTTTTTAATTTACAGGGGAACAAGTATTCAATATCTATTTTCTGTTTGCTTCTGTTACTCAACTTCAATATTTATTTTTAAATAGCTAACCACTAATACAATGAAAGGGTCCACCTTGCCATACATACTCAAATATAAAGAAATATAAGGGGTGAAATAGTTCTGAGATTTAAATTTATTGAAAATGCCACATATGAGGTAAAAATGGTTGCAACATTAAAAAGGGATCCTATACCTTTACTTTTCTTCTGTAAACCACAGTACATATGGAGGATCAAGAATAAAATGTTATTATAGAACACAGAGCCCATAAGTGATTTGTAACATTAAGTTTATTTTCATCCCATTTCAGTGTGGGACCATACACTGGTAAGTGTTTAATACACTTTTTTTTTTCCTTAGAAGCTATCAAGAACACTAAAATGCATCAAAAAGTGTGTTAAATTAATCCCTATTGCCAGGAGAGGTGTTGACTCGAAGATAGGATATTTGCATGGAAACAATGTTCCTAATATAAATCTGGTCTGTTCCTTGGATAGAAACTTGGTGTCCTCATTCACTGTTTATTCCTTCTGACTCAGAGCTACTCTCTTCTTGTCATCTCTAATAATGGCTCTCTTTGTGCCATCACAAGTCTCTACTTATTACCTCTTACAGAAGAAATGGCTAGACAATTGTCTTTTATTTTGTTGTTATTTTGTGGATTTAGGAGTTGTTCCTTGAAAAGATTATTTTTATTCTCCCTTATATATTGTAAAATATACAAAAATGTTGAATTCCTATATATAAATACAAAAATCTAGAACTCATAGTTTATAGTCACTCAAATCCATTAATCTCTGAGTATTATTACCGAAGCTTCAGTAGCATTTTACATCAACAAAGTCTCATCTCTTTTGCCTTCTTCATTCCTATCTGTATCTCATGGTCTTACTTTTAGTACCTTTAAAGAATTTTCCTTTTATTCTGTGCCAAAATATTTTAACTTGTTTTTTCTCCAATTTTCCTTTTAGTTAAATCATCACAACATGCTCTTCTGAAAAGGGGAAAAGTAGACAAGAAGATCCCAATGAACTAGAGACTTTCTCTCATTACAAACATAAACATTTCCTCTAAAGGAAACATAAAATAAGAATCCTTTGATATCAAAAAGGCAACATAAAATAGAGAAGTGAAAGCATCATCTTTAATAATAATAGAAAATAACATTAGGAGTCTCTACCGACAAAGGTTTAACTTGAAAGAAGTCAATGAAACTCTACTTCCAAAGAATGGAATTGGTTGGTGAATGTTCGGAACTCTTCTGTCCATGATTATGTAAGTCACGGCTATAAAGTGGGGATATTTCTTTCTCTTTGACACAAAGAGCATTGTGTGTGTGGTGGGAATTGGGTGAAGTAGGGTGGGAAAGATTGTGGGCTTTCACAATTTCATAAACAATTTAAAAGGAATTCATGGCAAAACTGTACTGTGTATATAACCTTAACATATATTAAATGTCGAGGTTTTCAAAGGCTGCATTTTTCCAAAACTTTATATGAAGATTTTTATAGTTCTTTCTAAATTTTTATTTAAGGCTTATCACAATACAGACCATTAATCTAGAAATGAAATCAAATCATGTTTTCTCAAACACTTGATATTATGCAGATATAAGACAGTATTATTATTTTTGTTATTATTATTACCTAACCAGGAGCCTAAAATTATACATTAAAAAGGGAAAGATTTGGAGGTCAAAGGTACAAATTCTGTTATAAAGTAAGTCATGGAAATTTATTATACAGCATTATGATTATAGTTAATAATACTACATAGTATATTTGAAAGTGCTAAGAGAGTAGATCTTAAAAGTTCCTATCAGAAGAAAAAAATGTATGGTGAAGGTTGTTAACTAGATTTATTGTGATCATTTCATGACATATACAAATATCAAATTATTTTGTTGCACACCTCAAACCAATGTTATATGTCAATTGTATCTCAAAAAAGATTACAAAAAAATAAAGGCTTATCTTTTAACATAATTAGTTGTATTCTTTTAACTTCACAAAAATATATTCATCATTGCCTGGAAAGATTAAAATTCACTTGTAGGAAATGCTTCCAGTGTGAATTATCTCCTTGTTTGGACACACTCGCTGTTGATTTTAGTAATCCAGGTTATAGTTTATAGTCATTTATGTATGACTTGGCAAATAATACTTCATATGTATGCTGTAAGCCCTCAACTAGAAAGTAAACTTGAAGGAGAAACAAAAAAGTTAAATATTCAAAGAAATATTGTAGGCTATAATGTTAAAAAAAATCAAGTTCAAACTTTTCTTCCATTATTTCCCATTAGCTTGACCAGGGACAAATTACTTAATCTTCCTAAACCTTAATTCCTATTTATAAAATGCAGAAACCAGTAGTACCCTACCCATAGGTCTGTTATAAGAGTCATATTATTAATTAAGGTATGGATTTAGCTTCGTATCTAGTACACACTAACTCAGTAAATATTATTATTATTATTTTTAAATGCTTCAAAATTGGACACCAATTTCCTTGGATTCTTCTGTATTCATGCATATATCCACCTATCTTTTATGGTATTTAATACACAGTGGGTCCCTAATACACATAATTTTGAATGATAGAGACTAAATATTATTGTTATTATTACCAACATCATTATTGGCAATATAATACTTGTGAACATAGAATTAGTACTAAAATAATCATCTGATTGCCAACAAGTCATGTGAATTTCTCGTTTTGCTATCCTTATCTGGAAAAAATATATATATTTTAAAGATTTTATTTATTTATTTGACAGTGAGATCACTAGTAGGCAGAGAGGCAGGCAGAGAGAGAGAGGGAGAGAGAGAAGCAGGCTCCCTGCCAAGCAGAAAACCTGATGCAGGGCTTGATCCCAGGACCCTGAGATCATGACCTGAGCCAAAGGCAGAGGCTTAACCCACTGAGCCACCCAGGTGCCCCTGGAAAAAGTACTTTTTAATAAAAGATCTGCTTCCTGTATTTTGAAAGTTATGAAGAGCAATTACTCTCAATTATTCCTGGGATAAAAACTGAAAAAAAAATGCTAGAGGCATGAGACAGTCAATTCTGGGTAAAGAATTCCTAAAAATGGTTTGGGTTTTGAGTTCTCCCCATGGGATACCATAGACAGACAGCTGTTGTGTGCTAGTCATTCAGAGGTTTAATCCATTTTCACCAAACACATTCTGTGTGATAGACATTTTTCTGGGCCCTGCAGATACAGTAGAGGACAAGACAGATGTGGTCCTGCCTTCACAGCTCAGAGTGCAATGCCCGCACACAGGTCTGGAGGGGTTAAAAGGGCATAAAATACTTGAAATATCCCCAAGTTTTTCTTTTCCCCCCACATTGTTGAACAGGTGTTGTGGTTGATTATACACGTTAGTGAGGGTGAAAATACTTCAAGTGTCTTTAGTAGTTTTGAGAGTTCACCTTGTGTGTGGTGTTAAACTAAATCTGACTTCAAAGCTGCTGATCTAGGCTAACTCTACATATCCAGGAGAAACAAACGAATAGACTCTAAAGAGAACCAATGAAGCAGTATCCCTAAGTTATAAAGATTAAAGTTTGGCTTTAAAGAATAACAAAACCATGTTGAATTGATCCAGAAGTATCATCAGAAGCAAATGGGAATTGCTGTGGCACTAGTCTATATGGAGAGATTGGACCCAATTTCTCAATTTCCATTTAATAGCAAGGTATGAAATGGAAAAATCACTGAAGTCTCCGATATTCATTTAGGTGTGGAGGAAGCTTCCTGGAATGAAGAAATGAGGGAGAATATGAGGGAACAAGCTTCTAACAAACACTTCCTGCTCTAACTTGTTTCAGACAGACTGAACATTTTACAAGAACAGGTTTCTTATTATATTCCTTTTAGCCTCCTGGACAGAAATCAGCTGGCTAAGAACCATTAGAAAACTATCAAGTCTTTTCAAACCTAAAGTAAAAAAGGAGAGTTTTATTGAAATCTTTAAAAAAAAAATTCTACCCATATATCTGTATCTTTCTCTGTAACAAGTGTATGCATATATCAAATGCTTTCTTAATTTACAGTCTCCAAAAATATGGACAAGTCAAATCAAATGTCAAATTCTAACACCTGTTACAAATAAACAAGCTTACCAAAAGCTTCCCTGGACATGCTGATGGCAAGTTTTAGCCCCTGCTGAGAATTAATGAAAAATGTATATAGAAAACTATATATTTTAGAGGAAATCACCAGATTTTCCTGAAGAGTTAAAGAATTCCCAGGAATAGGAAATGAAGTCAAGTCCTTGCTATATTAATTCACTCTCAATACTTCCAAAGTCTTATTTGGGAAAATTTTAAAGAAAGAGAAAAAGACTTTCCCTGTTCAAAATCAAGAAAATATGACAGCGTCTTGGTTCAAGTACATCTCCATGACTCCACAGACTTCAGAATCAGACTAAATTTCCTGAAGAGAGTCCATAACTAGAAGTTCCTAAGAAGCACCTAGAAATCACTGGTAATCAGAATGCATTTTTGTCATTCCTACAAACAACAGCAAAGGTTCTAGGCCTTTGAACTTTTTATTCCCTGCACCTGGAATGTTATATCCCCAATTCCCTACATGTTTATTCCTTCATTTCACTCAAGTCTCTATCCATAACCCTGGCCCTTCTGATCTCCTTATTTTCCAGAAGTCCCATATCTGATTCATTCTTTACTTCACTGACATTTTATTTGTGCTTACTGCACAATTTGTATCCCTACCCACTTATATTTACATCTTTCAAAGAATAACTTCTCTTTTGTTTAATTTCCATCCCTGCCAACCTCACATTCTGTCTAGTTTTTCAGCCAACTGTGGGGAAAATGGGGACAAAATCAAGGTGGAGACAATAGCAAAATGATGCATTTTCTATCTTTGCATCACAACAGCTAGTTCTGATAGGATTCAAGGAATATATTCTAAGCGAGATGCAAGGTGGCATTTCTCTATTAAATTAAGCCTCGGGCATTCCTAGATTTGATATGTGAGATTTTATAATTTTGCACATACTCTAAAAGCTTAGGGTATGTGCTAATTCTCAGTTTTCCTTAGTTTTGAATCTGTGTCTTCAGGAAATCACTTAGTCAACCATGATCTCTCAATAGGTGTTACTGCTTTCCACTGCTAACTGCTTACAGAATATTTCTTATTACTGAAGTATTTAAAATTGGGGAGATTTTTAAAGTATCAGGATGTATCTCAATCTATGACAATGTCCGCTGCATTCATTGTGGCTCCATTTTTGTACACTAAACTCCTAGTACTGGCATCAAAACTTAGGTGTCTTTTGTAAAGATTTGTGCATTTTAATTGCATGGTGGGACACCACAGATGGGTTGTGAAATAATTGACTATAATTGCTTGCTACTTCTTGGGAGAGTGGGATTGAGGGAGAGAAGAGAAAGGAAAGATTTATTTCATGATATTACATAACAATTATCAGGATGCTCAAACAAAAGGAAAGAGAATTGAACTGTTCCAAGCAGTATAAACCAAGTGTTTATAAAACTGTATTGAGGCAAAAAAAGCATTAAGAATAAAACATTTTTCTGGTAGTTTATAAAAGGCACAAAATTAACCCAAGACTACTGTAAAGAGATGTATAAAAATAAAGCCTGTTGCAAAATAAATCAGTAAAAGCTAATCACCCAGTGCCCAGATCTTGGTTTCTAATATATTCTCCAATAAAAGAGCCAGGGCTCTGAGGATAAATAGTTGATGCTAAAGCAGAGAAAATACAAAGCAAGCAACTTACAGTGCTAGAAGATAAGGAAGCAACAAAAACAAAGGCATCCAAGCATCTGAAAGAGATCTCCATGGCCCAAACTGGAAAATTCTCAGGAATAAGCTAAACAATGTAGTATTGTAGTAGAATGAAGCTATACTATAAGTAAATATTTATGAGTTCATGCTGATTTAAGTAAATGATTGAATAATAAATTAGGTAGAAAAGACAAATCTCTCTCATTGAAGAAGCCAGATAACTTGTGTACATACTCTCCCCTAAGGAGGAACACATGAGTTCTCCATTCTTTGAGAGATGGCCACACTTAGTGACTTGATTCTAAAGGGTATGAAAAGTTAATAAGAAAAAAAGTAACTCTAAGTAGCAGAAACTGACAAACACTATCTAAGCCAGATGATCAACATCAAAAATGATGTGTCAGGTTGATAGAAAAGTACTCTTAATAACCTATGGTTAGAAGGGTGCTTCACCTCCGTGGCCTTTCTCTCAGAAACACTTATCTCCAGTCAATCATCAGAAAAACAGCAGACAAATCCCAGATGAGGGATAACCTGCAAAATGCCCAACCAGTATTCCTCAAGACTGTCAAGGTCATCAGAAATGAGGAAAGTCCGAGGAATTGTCACAGCCAAGAGGAGACTAAGAAGATATGAAGATTCAGTATAATTTAGTATCTTGGATGGGATCTTGAAACAGGGAAAAAAAAAAAAGGCATTAGAGGAAACCTAGTGAATGGTAACAATGGGGGAACCTGGATATGGAACTCTTATCTTTGCAGTTCATGTGTAAACCTAAAACTATGTTAAAAATTATTTAATTATCTGTACCATCCCAATTATATAAAGAAATACTAGGAATACTTACAACTAAAATAGTTGTATCCCTTGGGAGTTAAAAATAATAATACTCCTGATAAAAAATTAACAATAGGTATCATTTGGTGAGCACTTGCAAAGTGCCAGCACCATGCTCAGGACCACAGATGTTATCAACTCATCTCATGCATGCAGCAAACTTATGAACTAGGTACTAATATCATCTCATTTTGCATATAGGAAAACTGATGCACAGGAAGGTATGTCAGGGACTAGACGGTGGCTAATCAGGGAGAGGGCTGCACAAACAACAAAAGTTGTAGTATATAACATTTCTCAGAGTAGACATCAATACTCAAAGGGAATATTTCACATAGAAAGTGTTGATTAATAGATTATAAGAGGATGAGTTGTTCCTAAGATGAAAAATAATATAATCGGATTTCTTACCCTAAGCTTTGGGTAGATTACAACTGCACAACAGAATACTAAACAATTCTGGAAAGAGCATATGGTGATCTATTCTGTCCTAGGGATCTGAAGAGTCAGTTACTTACAGACAAACCAGGATTCATATCAACAGCTTTTACTTATGAATGTCGATTATATGCCAACGATATGGAAATGAATGCAATAAGAGGACAGCCAAGATTCTGGAATAGTACTTCAAGAACCAAAATTTCTCTAAAACTTCATGAAAAAGTCTGACAATTAGGAAAATTACCAGAGTCACACTGGATCGTGTCCATTCAAGGGGTTTTCTCTTGAGGAAGGAAGTCTAACAGAGCCAAGAACCAGAAGAAATGGGGGAGAGAGAAGACACTCAGACCTACAAAGATGAACAATGAGAAAGCACAGCAGGGAAATTTAGGTGAAACCATCCACAAGGTCAAGAACATTTGTTCCAGAGAGAACAACACGGGACCTGACAGAGAACAGTGGATTTGCATTGGTCCCTGATTCACTCTGGTGAAAGACTGTTCCTAGATGTGTAGTGAGGAGAAGGCACAGCCAGTATGAGGTCCCTGCCAGCTTCTGTCATTTAGAGACAGAAAACTGCCTGCTTCCAATTATGGAGAATGCAGTGATGTAACTCAGCACCGAGCAAGCCCCACACATACTAGTTCCTCCATAAATACTTATTTACTGAATAAAATAATTCCTAAATTCATTTTTATTAATTCCAAGTTAATAAACACCATCTAATTATATACTGAACGCATTCGGACAAGAAAAATCAAAATTCTAATTCACAGAGTGGAAGGATAAACAAGAGGGAAAGAGGTAAACTGCCCAAATTCTCAAAATCTATTAACAACAAGGCTTATTTCAGATTAGTGTTCTGTTCATTAATTATGTACTAACAGGGGCGCCTGGGTGGCTCAGTGGGTTAAAGCCTCTGTCTTCACCTCAGGTCATGATCCTAGGGTCCTGGGATCGAGCCCCGCATCGGGCTCCCTCTCTCTCTGCCTGCCTCTCTGCCTACTTGTGATCTCTCTCTGTCAAATAAATAATAAAATCTTTCAAAAAATTATGTACTAACATTCTGAGAATAGCTAATATACATTTGTTGCTCAAAAAATATTCACTGATCATGTGCTATTTGCCATACTTGTATCTGGTTCAGGGATACAGAGTTGAAAAGCAAATAGTACCCTCCCCCAGAAAACTCAGCATCTAGAATTACAACAGTAATACCAACAGTTAACATTTATCAGACATTGTGTTCAGCAGTGTTTTAAGTAAGTTACACATATTAATTTGATCTTTTCAATAAACTTACAAAATCGGGCTATTATTTTCATTTTTCAGATAAAACTAAGACTGGAGAAGCTTAAGTAACTTGCTCAAGGTTATATAGGTGCTAAGTGACAAAGCTAAAATCTGAATCCAGAATGCCAAACAGTATGAAAAACATCACATAAAAATATATGTGATTGATAAAATATATATTTATCTAGAATATACATAATGCACAGTGCAGGAAAATGGTAAACACTGACTAAAAATAGTATAATAGAAAATTCTATAATCTTCTCTAACCTGGAAAAGCCAAACGCACTATGTATGTGTGCAGGCATTAGGGAGGAAGGTAGTGGCTTTAAAAAGTCATAATAATTGTAAAAATAGAATAATGATTTGGTTAAATATACTAGCAGACTCATGTGAACCTAACTTCTAAATCTTTCTTTCAGGGTCAAGAAGTATCCAAGGTATCTCTTATACATGTTCATAGGCTGAGTTTTGTTGGTCCCTTGTAGCAGCCTCCCCACCTTGTTATTTCTGATAAGATGACCTCAAAAAAGGAAGTAATTAACTTTGTTGAGATGTTTCTACTGAAAGGTTTATGGAGAAAGATATGTTCACTGTAGATCCTTGAGGAAAGAGGATTTTTCTAGGTAGTCAAAGAAGGGAAGGTATTTAAAACTGTGGAAACAGCAAGGACAAGTGTTCCAGAATCTCTAGAATATAAGCTAGAGAGACTAGAAAGAACTACTCTGAAGAGATGGCAAAGGGCGGGTTGAACTTAATCTCAAATTTTTCTAAGGAGCCACTGAAAAGTTTTAGGAATTAACATGAAAATTTGTGCTTTAGAAACAGGTGCAGAATCTGATGGTAGACACACTAGCCTGGAATTTACTAAAATAGGGAAACTTAAGAAAAAATGAGAGTATGAAGTGAAATAATACAAATGACCGGGTTTTTTTTTTTTTAAAGATTTTATTTTTTATTTATTTGACATACAGAGATCACAAGTAGGCAGATAGGCAGGCAGAGAGAGAGGAGGAAGCAGGCTCCCCGCTGAGCAGAGAGACAGATGCGGGGCTCAATCCCAGGACCCTGAGATCATGACCTGAGCGGAAGGCAGATGCTTTAACCCACTGAGCCACACAGGTGCCCCAAATGACAGGGTTTTTTAAAAAGATTTTATTTATTTATTTGACAGAGATCACAAGTAGGCAGAGAGGCAAGCAGAGAGAGAGGGGGAGGCAGGCTCCCCGCTGAGCAGAGAGCCCGATACTATACGGGGCTCAATCCCAGGACCCTGAGATCATGATCCGAGCCAAAGGCAGAGGCTTTAATCCACTGAGCCACCCAGGCACCCCACAAATGACAGTTTAAAGGGAATGGATATGAGAAACATGCTACCACGCTCAAATTTACAATCTTCACTGAAAAATTTTTACTCGTTCATTTATTCAAAGAATATTTATGAAGTACCTAACCAATTTTTGGTATAGCTGTAGATGCGGCAATGGGCAAGACAAAGTCTTTTGCCTTATGACACTTTAAGGTATATCCCAGCGAGAGAAGCACAAAGTAAACAAGTCTATAGTAATATTAGGTAAGAAGTGCAGTGAAGAAAAATGTAGCATAAAGTGTGCTGATGGGTGTGTGCTCAGGACAATGTGAGAGGAGGAGAAGGTGCTAAACCAAATCATGATCCCTCCTATAACCACATCTTAAACCCCAGAACCTGGGAAGACGTTATGTTACATTAAAAAGGGGAGTTAAGTTTGACATGGAATTAAAGGGACTAACCACTGAGCTGTAAAATAGGGAGATTATCTTAGATGATGTGGGCAATTCCAGTGTAATCACAAGGGCCCTTAAAAGTGAAGGAGGAAATAAGAAAAAGAGAGAGAGAGAAAAAGAGATAGCAGTCTGGGCAGGACTCGGTTTCATGTTGCTGATTTTCAAGATGGAAAAAATTCAGACTTCCTGGGAAAATCTTGGAGTATGAAGATCTTGGGCTCAGTTTGTCCCATAGGTAGAATGAGATAATACCTGCATCAGGGTAAATCACCCAGAAAACCACCTGAACATGGGCAGAACAGATTCTCTGCAACTAAATGTAGAGAAGAGGTCACATCAAAGAGGATAAAAAGGGTAGGGACATGGTCGGGCACTAAGCTGACCATGGAAGTGTCCATGGGATGCCACCAGCACAGAAAGAGGAAAGAACAGACCCTGACAATAGGCACCACAGACAGGAGGAAGACATAGCCTCATAACATCTGGCTCTGAAAGCCAGAGAAGCTGAATTTCATGAGTTCTTACAATCAGCAGGACTTAACACCTGGAATTTTAAAAATCAATGGGCTCAGCTCTGGGAGAACAGAGAGGGCTAGAGGAAACTGAGCCCCCACCTTTAAAGAGACAGCACCATGGAGATACAGCATATAAGCAACAGTTTGAAAAATACCTTGTGTATAAGAGAAGAAGATTTGTTTACTAATCTCAGAGCATGTGCTAGAGAAGCAGGGATCCCTGGGAGAGTTTTCCAGGACCAAAGGAGGTGACAGGTGATATTTCCCTTCCTGGAGCCCCAACCTAGATACACAGACACCTGTAGGAACCAGTGTGCAATGCCAACAGTCCATACATATATAACTTGCTAGCAGGGCACCGTTCCCTCTTTTTTTGCACATGTTCCCTCTAGCCAGGGCATGGTTCCATGTTTCCTCCCACAGAAGGCCCATGCAAGCCTTGCTAGCGCCCCACACAATCTGTCCTGCACGGTTCTGTACCCCTCCAACCTGGCTAGCATCAGGCCCCAGCAGCTGTAGGTCCCCTCCTACAGGACACAGTGAAGAACTTGCTGGCACCATGTGCCATGTGCCTTGCCCCTCACTCTTCTGCAGACCTTCCCCCTTTAATATACTCTTGAACAGCACCCATCTAAGGCAGGGCCACAAGCTTGGCAGTGTGCAAACAACTCCCACACACTCTAAAGTGACTCCTGCCCCAGGGCAAGGGGAAGATAACCATACAAACCTGTTTCACTATAGCCTCAGCAGTGGGATAAGGGCAGACATCTGGTCTGACAGCAAAAGCTTCTCAGGGGACAACACATGGAAAAGCACCCTGTAGTGTGATGCTATAGCATTTCTGGCAAACACCTGGTCTGACTGAGCTTTATGCCAAGGCGGCCCCAGATGGGCCCACTAAAAGGGACCAAACCCTGCCTACAACAGGTAGAGGGAGCCATTGGAGAGGACTGTACTGGAGGCAAAAGTACCTCAATCATAATATTAGGGTGCACACAACACACACAGAAAAGTTCATAAATATTCTTTCAGTAAATGAATGAGTAAAAATTAATTTCTCAGTGAAGATTGTAAATTTGACCTTGATAGGATGTTTCTCCTATTCATATCCATTCCCTTTAATTTGTACTGTAACTAGGCTCCAGTGAACAGGGTACATTACATTGCAGAGCACTACAGGACATCTTCATAAGGCCACTACTTTCAGAGCAGAAGACACAGCTGACTTTCCTAAAACAAAGAAACAGACACAGACTTAAACAAAATGATGAGACAAAGGAATATGTCCCAAATGAAAGAACCCTTAACAAAGAGAAAACAAAAAAAAAGAACCAGAGATGAAAAACTCAATAACAACAGCAACAAAAAAATACACTTATTGGAATAACTAGAAGGCTAGAAGAAGCGGAGGAATGGATCAGCAACCTAGAAGACAGAGTAATGGAAAGCAATCAAGCTGAACAGGAGAGAGAAAAATAATAATAAATGAAAATAGACTTAGGAAACTCAGTGACACCATCAGCTGTAATAACATTTGGATTATAGGGATCCCAGAAGAAGAGAGAGAAAAGAGAGAAGAAAATTTGTTTGAAGAAATAACAACCGAAAACTTTCTAAAACTGGGAAAGGAAATAGACATCCAGACCCAAGAGGCATAGAGAGCCTTCAACACAATCATCCCAAGAAGATCTGCCACCAAGACTCGTGGTAATTAAAATGGCAAGAAGTAGTGGTAAAGAGAAAATTTAAAAAGCACCAAGAGAAAAGAAAACAGTTACATACAAGAGAAACTCCATAAGGCTGATTTTTTTCAGCAGACTTTGCAGGCCAGAAGGGAGTGACACAATATATTCAAAGTGCTAAAAGGGAAAAATCTACAGCCAAGAATACTCTATCCAGCAAGGTGAAAAGAAGGAGAAATAAAGAGTTTCTCAGATGAACAAGGGTTAAATGAACCCATGACCACTAAACCAGTCCTACAAAAAGTTTTAGAGGAGACTCTGAGTGGAAAAGAAAGATCATTAGTAGGAGAAAGAAAAGTAAGATGCACAAAAGCAGTAAAAATAAGTGTATCTATAAAAATCAGTCAAGGGATTCATAAAATAAAAGGATATAAAGCATAACACCATATATCTAAAATATGGGAGTGAAGAACGGGTTCAAACTTAAGTGGCCATCACTTAATATAGACTGCTATGTGCACAAGACACTATATACAAACCTAATAATAACCACAAATCAAAAACCAGCAATATATATGCAAAAATAAAGAGAAAGGAATCCAAGTATATCACCAAATAGAGTCAGCAAACCATGAGACAAGAGAACAAGAGAAGAAAAGAAGAGAGAACTGCAAAAACAACCATAAAACAAGTAACAAAATGGCAATAAGTACATACCTATTAATAATTACTTCAAATGTAAATGTAATGGATAAAATGTTCCAATCAGAAGACAGAAAAAGACAAAATGGATTAAAAAAAAAAAAAAACAAGAGTAATCTATATGCTGCCTATAAGAGACTTATTTGAGACCTAAAGACGCATGCAGATTGAAAGTGAAGGAATGGAAAAGCATACTAATATTGGACAAAATAAACTTTAAAACAAAGACTGTAACAAGAGACAAGAGGACACTCATAATCAAAAAGAAAATCGGAGGGGGAGACAAACCATGAGAGACTGTTAACTCTGAGAAACAAACTGAGGGTTTTGGAGGGTGGGTGGGGGTTGGGTGAGCCTAGTGGTAGGTATTAAGGAGGGCACATATTGCATGGAGCACTGGGTGTGGTGCATAAACAATAAATTTTGGAACATTGAATAAAATTTAATTCAATTTAAAAAGTCATAAAGAGAACAGTCCTACAAGAAGATATAACATTTGCACATACTTATGCACCCAGCATACACAAAGCAACTCATAACAAACATAAAGGAAGTAATCCATAGTAATACAACAATAGCAGGGGACTAACACCCCATTTACATCAATGGGTAGATCATTCAAACCAAAAATCAACAAGGAGACAGTGGCTTTGAATGACACACTGGAACAGATGGATTTAACAGATATATTCAGAACATCCCACCCTAAGACAGCAGAATACACATTCTTTTCAAGTGCACATGGAACATTCTTCAGAATACATCATATATTAGGCCACAAAACAATTTTCAACAAATTTAAAAAGATTGAATTCATACCATGCATTTTTTCTCACTACAATGCTTTGAAACTAGAAACCAACCACAAGAAAAAAATCTGGAAAGAGCACAAATACATGGAAGTTAAATAACATGTTACTAAACAATGAATGGGTCAATCAAGAAATCAAAAAGGAAATTAAAAATTACATGGAAACAAATGAAAATGAACACACGATGGTCCAAAATCTTTGGGATGCAGAAAAAAAAAGATTCTAATAGGGAATTTTATAGCAATTCAGGCTTGCCTCAAGAAGCAAAAAAAAACCAACAACAACAAAAACAACAACAACAAAAAAAACCCTCAAATATACAACTGCACCCTATACATAAAAGTGCTAGAAAAAGAAGAACAAACAAAACCCCAAAACAGCAAAATGAATGAAATAATAAAAATTAGAGCAGAAATAAACAAAATAATAACAAACAAAAAAATAGATCAGATCAATGAAACCAGGTGCTGGTTCTTTGAAAAGATCAACAAAATTCATAAATCTTTGTCCAGACTTATTAAAACAAATTAAAAAAAAAAGAAGGGGAATACAAATAAAACCAGAAATGAAGGCAGAGAAATAACTAACACCACAGAATACAAAGGATTATAAAAGAATATTGTGAAAAATTATATAGCAACATACTGGACCACCAAGAAGAAATGGATAAATTTCTAGAAACATAACCTCCCAAAACTGAATCAGAATAAATAGAAAATCTGAACAGACTGATTACCAGCAATAAAATTGAATCAGTAATCAAAAGCCTCCCAACAAACAAATGTCCAGGACCAGAGGGCTTCACAGGTGAATTCTACCAAACATTTAAAAAGAGTTAATACCTATTCTTCTCAAACTATTTCAGGAAAAAAAAAAAATAGAAGAGAAAGGAAAAGGAAAACTTCCAAATTCATTCTATGAGACCAGCATTACCCTCATACCAAAACCAAAACACTACAAAAAAAAAAAAAGAAAAAAGAAAAGAAAACAACAAGCCAATATCTCTGATGAACATAGATGCAAAAATCCTCAACGAATAATAGCAAACTAAATCACAGAATACATTAAAAAATCATTTACCATATCAAGTGAAATCTATTTCTGGGACATAAGATTGGTTCAATATTTGCAAATCAATCAGCATGATATATCACATCAATAAGAGAAATGATCATTTCAAGTGATCATTTCAATAGGTGCAGAAAAAGCATTTGACAAAGTACAACAACCGTTGATGATAAAAACCCTCAATGAAGTGGGGTTTAGACAAAACATACTTCAACAGAATAAGGGCCATATATGAAAACCCACAGCTGACATCACCCTTGATAGGGGGAAAAAAAAAAGAGAGTATTTCCCCTAAGATCAGGAACAAGGCAAGTATGTCCCCTGTCACTACTTTTATTCATCATAATACTGGAAGTCCTAACTACAGCAGTAAGACAACAAAAAGAAATAAAATGCCCGAGTAAGGAAATGGTAAAGGTAAAAGTAAATGGGTAAGGAAGAAGTAAATTTTTCACTATTTGCAGGTGACAGGATACTACATATAAAAAACCCTAAAGACTCCACCAAAAAACAAACAAAAAAACAAAACAAAACAAAACAAACAAACAAACTAGAACTGATAAATGAATTTAGTAAGGTTGCAGGATACAAAAATCAAATAAAGAAATTCACTGCCCTTCTATACACCAATAATGAAGTATAGAAAGAGCAATTATGAAAGAAGTCCCATTTACAATTGCTCCAAAAAGAATAAAATACCTAGGAAAGAGCTTAAGCAAGGAGTACAGCTTAAGCCTGTACTCTGAAAACTATAATACATTGATGAAAGAAAGATGACACAAAGGAAAAATATTTCATGTTCACAGATTAGAAGAACAAATATTGTTAAATTGTCCATACCACCTAAAGCAATCTACAGATTTAACACAATCCCTATCAAAATACCAACAACATTTTTCACAGAATGAAAAAAAAAAAACTAAAATCTCTATGGAACCACAAAAGACTCTGAATATCCACAGTAATCTTGAAAAGGAAGAAAACTGAAGGTATCACAATCCTAGGTTTCAAGATATACCACAAAGCTATAGTAATCAAACAGTATGGTACCAGCACAAAAGTAGATGCATAGATCAATATAACAGAATAGAAAACCCAGAAATAAACCCACAATTATATAGCCAATTAATTTTCAGCAAAGCAGGAAATAATATCCAATTTGAAAAAGACAATCTCTTCAACAAATGGTGTTGGGAAAATTGGTCACCTACATGCAAAAGAATAAGTTGGACTACTTTCTTATACCATACACAAAAATAAACTCAAAATGTATTAAAGAACTAAATGTAGAACTGAAACCATAAAAATTCTAGAAGAGGGCACAGGCAGACATGTCTCTGATATCAGCCTTAGCAACATTTTTCTAGATATGTCTCCTGAGGCAAAGGAAATAAAAGCAAATTTAAACTATTGGGACTACATGAAGATGAGAAGCTTCTGTACAACAAAGGAAATAATCAACAAAACTAAAAGGCAACCTATGGAATGGAAGAAGATATTTGCAAATGGTTTATCACAAAGATTTTTAAAACTCGCCGCCCAAAAAACAGATAATCCATCTAAAAAATGGGCAGAAGACATGAACAGACATTTCTCCAGAGAAGACATCCAGATGGCCAAAAGACACATCCACATCATTCATCATCAGGGAAATGCAAGTCAAACCACAAAGAGAGCTCACCTCACACCTATCAAAATGGCTAAAATAAAAAACACAAGGAACAGCATGGTTAGTGAGAATGTGGAGAAAAAGGAATCCTTGCACACTCTTCATAGGAATGCAAACTGGTGCAGCCACTGTGAAACTGTAAAAAATTAAAAATAGAAGTAACATATGATCCAGTAATTCCACTACTGGGTATTGACCCAAAAAATACAAAAACTCTAATTCAAAGAGATACATGCACCCCAATGTTTATAACAGCGCTATCTCCAATAGCCAGATGATGGAAGCAGCTCAAATGTCTATCAAACTGATGAATGGATAAAGAAGATATGGTATGTATATACACACAACAAAATATTAGTCAGTCATAAAAAAAAAAGTCTTGCCATTTGCAATGACAATGAAGAAGCTACAGAGTATAACACTAAGTGAAATAAGTCAAAGAAAGACAAATACCATATGATTTCAATCATATGTGGAATTTAAGAAACCAAAGGAAAAAGAGACAATCCAAGAAACAGACTCTTAACTACAGAGAACAAACTGATGGTTACCAGACAGAGGGAGGTGGAGGATGGGTGAAATAGGTGGAGGAGATTAAGAGTACACTTATGGGGCACCTGGGTGGCTTGAATGATTGAGCAACTGCCTTCTGCTCAGGTCATGATCCCAGGGTTCTGGGATTGAGCCCTGCATGGGGGTCCCTGCTTAGCAGGGAGCCTGCTTCTTGTTCTACCTCTGCTGTGCCCCCTGCTCATGCTCTCTCGCTTTCTCGGTCAAATAAATAAAATCTTAAAAAAAAAAAATACATTTATGATGAGCATGTGTAGAATTGTGGAATCACTATATTATATTCCTGAAACTAGTGTAGCACTGTACTATGCACAACTATACTGGAATTAAAATTTAAAAAAATAGCAGGGGAAAGTTTAAAAAGAAAAAAGGAAGGCACCATGAACCAAGGAATGTGACTGGCCCCTAGAATCTCAGGTGGGAGGGAAATGGATTCTCCCCTCCCACCTTGAGAAACAAAAGCAGCCCTTCTGACAGCTTGATTTAACCAAATAAGACCATGGCTGACCTCTGACCTCCAGAATTGTAAAACGATAATTTGTTGTGTGTGTGTGTGTGTGTGTTTTTAAAAGTCACTAAATTTCTGGTAATATGAAACTAACACAGGGAACAAGAGCTCCACCACTGGATGATTGGTTGAATGATGAGTGGTGGTACCCCTACTGGAGGTAGGGGAAATAAAGGGAAGGGGAGATTTCTTACTTGTTATTCAGGGTAGGTATTCAGGAAAAGATAATGAGTTCAATTTTGAAATTCTTAAGAGTGAAGGCACCAATATGGACAACCAGATGGAAATGTTTAGAATATAGTTGGATAGAAATGTCAGAAAAAAATAGGAAAGTAAATTTCAGAGTTTTGTCTTGTTTTTAATCAATTTGCATGTGGTAGTGGGAGCCATAAGCAAGGATAAGATTGTCCAGGGGGTATTTGTAATAGTATGAGAAGTAAGGTATTCTTGGAGCAGAGAACTCACTTACTTAGAATACTCACTCACTTAGAGGGAAGTTGGGAAAACAGTGACCCACAAGGAGATGATTTCTGTCTAGATACATCTAACCTCTAGATATCTAACACATATCTCACTCCTGAATTTAGATCCACATTTACAACAGCTTCATGGACATCTCTACTCAAATATCACATAAGCCTATCAAATTTGTTGTGTCTAAAATGAAATGAATCTTTTCCCACAAACCTGATCTTCCTGTTTTGTATTTACTTCAGCTAAGGATACCTCCAAGAACTTCGTTGTCTAAGGTAGAAACCCAGGGATTAACAATGACTCCTCTTTTCTTTCACTATGTTCTTCATCAAATCCTTTATTAAATTTTGTCAATTCTACTTTCTTATGCTTTCAAATTCCTCTGCTTCTCCCTATTCCCCACCACTCGCTCCCATGTCCAAGGTCACTATCATCTTCCAACAAGATTACAATGTTACCTTCCCACATGGAGTCTTGCTCCTCCCCCACTCCAATCTGCACATTGCTTTCCAGCAATAAATAAATAAAAGCAATAGTGCTCATGCTATTGCCTTACTGAGAACCCTCCAATGGTCTCCTAAATTTTCAGGATAAAATATAAATCACTGAACATGACAAAAATTCCCTCAATGATCTCACTCTTAACTGTGTCCCCATTCTCAACCATCTCTCCTAAGTCACAAACACACATAAATACCTTTTCCTAAATATGCCATTGCTCTGCCATGAACCCCATCCTTTTCACATACTGTTCCCTCTACCTTTAGCAAATTTCACATTTCTTCACCTGAGTAGTTGTGCTGGTCCTTCAAGACTCAAATTATATACTACATTCAGAAATCTTTCCCTGATATCTCCAAAGTTTACTTAAGAACTCCTCCAGTGTGAACCCTTATGCAGAAAAGAGATTTAAAGTATTTGGGGTAAATCACAGAACTGACTACAGAGAAACCAGACTTGTAAAAAGACAGAAAACAGGGAAGCTCTGGAGTCTAGTAGCAAAAACTCCTGACACTATTGTCATGATGCCATCACCAAGACAAATTTATACAGAGCTTATTTTTCATCCTTGTGTCATTCTCTCCAGATTCAAAGTCTCAGGGGAGAATCAGATTGGCTTGGCTTGAGTCACATGATGACCACTTAGCTAGATGAAGGAGTTTTGGTGTACATTCTTACCATCAACACACACATGGGGAAAAGGTAAAATTCCACAGTGAAATTAAGGTGCCGCTACTAAAAAGAGAGAGCAAGAGAAAGCTCAAAACAACAAATAACTACTAAAGCTTTGAACCAAGTGTGAGAGTCATCAGATAGGTGTCAGAAATATCCTTTTTTACCTAAAATGTGAGAACACACTGGAGAAAATCAGAGCACCCCGTCAGCTGTCTCATTTTCAAGGAAAGTTGGTATGTCATTATAACAATGACCTAATAAGTCAGCATTCATTAAAATGTGCTGCAGGCCAAAATCAGGGCCATTTCTTTTGTCATCTGAAACATATTGGAAGCTTTAAAAAAAAAGGCATTTTGTGCAAAAGGAAATGATACTCCTTTTAAAAGTTTTATCACAAGTAAGGAAATTTCTAGGTCAGATTAACATCTTATTTGTAGTCCCAGGGCTCATGAGAATAAGTAAAGGGCTACACCTTTTTTTTTTTTCTGAGGAGCAATGAGCATCTTTCTGTTACCCCTTATTTTTCTTAGGAGACTCATGGAAGTCACATGGCATAGCCCGCTATAGCACAGACATACTTTCAAATTCAGCAGCCATCAACAGTCTTTCCCCCTCAGCTCCTGATCCCACAGTCTCCACATGTCACAGGTATGTACTTTCTATTTTTTAAAATTAGGACATGAAGTTCATATTTGCAAAAAGGATAGAGCACTCAAAGACTATCTTAGCTCAGAAACAGACCATGGAATCTGATCATTCTGTAGTAGAGCGGGCACAGAGAAGCCTCACAGTGGAATCCCTTGGAAAGATCACATGGAAGAAGCTTTAGTGAGGGTCACACTCCTCACTGCAGTGTCTAAGTTCAAACTGTAGAACAGTCTTTTTGTCCACAAATTGAATATGAAGTGTCTGGACAGCATAGAAAACTTACTGTTTTCATTCTTCTGCCACTAAGATCATTAGCATTAATTGTTTACCTTTATCAATTGATGGATATTAACAGAAGCAGAATTAGCTACAGTCTGATACCCCATTAACAGAAAGAGGTGCTTTTTCTAAAAACATGGCAGTCGCATATAGAGGAAAAACTAGTAGAGAAAAACAGTCTTCTTATCCTGGTTTCTCTGCTAACAGGCAATGTTACTTTGTATGAAATATTTAACTTTTCTTTGTTTCTAATTCTCTGTTGTGCATGGTAATATCACTTGTGAAAGCTCAATAAGATAACTAATATAAAGTATGGGGGAAAAATGAGCTACCATAACCAAAGTCAAAATAGATCAATGCTTTGACAAATTCACTATTGTACTCCAAATTTATAATTCCCATCCAATAACATTCTGCTTTAGGTTCAGAAACTAAAGAAGAGCTCCATTTCTTCCTACTGCTGTAAAATGCATTTACTTTCCAGTTATTCTCCTTAAACAACTAATGAGTGGCTTTTGGTTAGTGGATGTTTTGGTTAATTCCCCCCAAAATAGGAAAATTAAAATTTTGAGAAGTTGGCTGAATTAGATTACAAATTCTGCTAGATTTCATTTCTATTATTATTTAACTATCAGAACACCAATCCTTTAAAAAAAATTTGACACAATATGAGCCAAGTCAGATAAAGATAAATGTTGACTAGTCTTGGGTGCATGCAAGTTGAATCTAAAAATTGTATTTAATTGATTTTGGAAGCAAATTTTGAAGTCAATGCTTCAGAAATCAGTTGGAAGTCCACAAATGGTAATAGTATTTAGCTGATTTCAATGGAAATGGTCTCATTAACACATCAGCTGCTGAAAATGTATGAGCCCAGCCATGTCCTTTGCCCGCCTGGAAGAAAGCACAGTTTTGCTTTTAAAAATAATCCTTGTTTAAATTGTTAACAGTTGCTCTAGTGGTGGCCCATGGCAAGAAATTCAAGCCCCTCTCCTTTTCTCTTATATGAGCATTTCCAAACCCTTCAGCCAGCTCTTACACTGTCAATGCAAAATGACTTTTCTAACTGCATTTAAACTACTTTAACCAGCTTTAGTGATAGACTTTCTTCCTCAGTGCAGAATATGCAGTTTAAATCAAAACATCAGAATGCTAAACATGCATGTTTTCTACAACATAATCTCAAAAGTTCCAAAAGTAATAAGCAATATCAGTAATATCAGAATAAATATCCAGTAAAATAGCCAGATAGCATTAACTAAGCAACTCTCTTAGATTATCTGTTCTATATGAATTACCTAAATGGAAACTTTTAAAATACTTTTGTTCTCACGGGTAAGAGGTTTGCTTTAAAGTAGGTCGTTTCAAGGAGGGATTTCATTTCTATATTAGGTGACTTAAAATAATAGGATCTTTAGGAAAACATCATATGGAGTCTGCCTTGAATTTAAGCAATTTGAGCAAATAAAGCTCACATCAGAATTGTAACTCATGAGAAATATTTTTTAAATGGAATATTGAAGCTTGCATTGTTACCACTTTAATTTTAAGCCCTCAGAACTGCTCATTTTGCATCCATGTTGATTGTTCATTTTAAGCCATTAGTGGAGCTCACATTCCAGAAATATTTAATCCAAATTAAGGAAAAGATCACTAACTGAAAGAAATAATATTTTAATTAAACTTCAAGATTAAAGTCCCCAAGACACACAAAAAAAGGAAAGATGTTTTATGCTCATGGATTGAAAGACTAAATATTGTTAAAATGTCCATACTACCCAAGGCAATCTACAAATTCAGTGCAATCCCTATCAAAATTCCAATGGCATTTTACACAAAAATAGAACAAATGATCCTAAAATTTGTATGTAACCACAAAAGACCCCACATATTCAAAACATTCTTGAGAAAAAAGAACTGGAGGCCTTACAGTCCCTGATTTCAAACTCATTATAAAACTACTACAACCAAAACAGTATAGTATTTTCATAAAAACAGATGCATAAATTAATAAAACAGAATAGTGATCCCAGAAATAAACCCATACATGCATGGTCAGTTAAATTGTGACTAAGGAGCCAAGAACATACAATGGGAAAGACAGCGTCTTCAATAAATTGTGTTGGGAAACTGCACAACTACATGGAAAAGAATAAAACTAGACCACTAGCTTATACTGCACACAAAAATCAACTCAAAACAAATTAAAGACTTGAAAGTAAGACCCGAAACCATAAAACTCTTAAAAGAAGGCATGACATCAGTTTTGACAATGAATTTTGGGGGTCTGACTCCAGAAGCAAAACAAAACAAAACAAAAAAATAAAAACAAGTGGGACTACACAAAAGAGATTCTGCACAGACAAGGAACCCATCAATAAAATGAAAAGGCGGAGCACCTGGGTGGCTCACTTGTTGAGCATCTGCCTTCAGCTCAGGTCATGATCCCAGGGTCCTGGGATCAAGCCCCACATCGGGCTCTCTGCTCGGTGGGAAGCCTGCTTCTTCCTCTCCCACTCCCCCTGCTTGTGTTCCCTCTCTCACTCACTGTATCTCTCTCTGTCAAATAATAAATAAAATCTTTAAAAAAAAAAATGAAAAGGCAACCTATTGAATAGGTCAAAATATTTGCAAATCATGCATCTGATTAGGGTTAATATCCAATATATATAAAGACTTCATACAACTCAATAACAAAACAACAACAGTCTGATTAAAATATGGATCAGAGGCTCTGAATAGATATTTTTCCAAAGAAGACATATAGATAGCCAAAAGACATATGAAGAGATGCTCAACACCACTCATCATTAGGGAAATGCAAAATGAAACAACAACATGCTATCGCCTCACATCTGTTAAAATGGCTATTATCAAAAAGATAAGAAATAAGAAGTATTAGTGAGAATTTGGAGAGAAGGAAACCCTTGTGCCTTCTTGATAGAAATGTAAATTGGTCAAGCTGAGACAAAAAATAGAATGAAGTTTCCTCAAAAACTTAAAACAGAGCTACTATATGATCCAACAATTCCACTAGTAGGTTTTTCACCAAAGAAAACAAAAACACTAACTTGAAATGCATATATGTACCTCATGTTTACTGCATTATTTTCAATAGCCAAGATATAAAAATTACCTAAGAGTCCATCAATAGATAAATGGATAAAGATGATGTGATACATGTACACACACACACATACACACAAGAATACTACTCAGTCATAAGAATAAAATCTTGCCATTTACAACAATATCAATGGATCTTGAGAGCATTATGCTAAGTGAAATAAGTCAAAGACAAATATCATATGATCTCACTTATACATATGGAATTTAAAAACAACAAAAACCAAGCTCATTGGTAGAGAACAAACTGGTGGTTGCTACAGGTGTTGGGAAAGGGGAAGAAATCTGTTAAGTAGGTCAAAAGGTGCAAAATTCAGTTATAACATAATTAAGTCATGGAATAATAAGGTACAACAGGATGACTGTAGTTAATAATACTGTATTACACATCTGAAAGTTACTAAGAGTAAATTCTAAAAGTCTTCATCACAAGAAAAAAAATTCTGTCACTATGCATAGTGATGGAGGTTAACTAGATATATTGTGGTGACCATTTTGCAATATATGCAAATATTGAATCATGTTGTATACCTGAAATGGACATGTTATATGTCAATTTTACTTCAATTAAAAAGAAAGATTTAACTGTCAGGAAAGCTCTTCCCATTTCCCACCAAATAATAAATGTCACTGATTCAAGATACTGGTAAAAAAAAAAAAAAAAATGGCTTTTGCTTTTTCTTGGAAAAACCTACTCAGTACCTCTGAAACCTTCTTAACAAGTTCTCTGAAAGTAATTACTGGCTTTTTTTCTTTATTTGAATATGAGGTTTCATAGCAAATTTTCAAAGGTCTTGTTCCCACCCTCTAATGCTTCAAATCCAAATGGCAAGTGGTCAGATGGCACAGAGCTGTTCAATGCAAAAAAACAAGAGTCTCCTGACATCTAGTAACCAGCTCTACAACTTCTGTTCTTGGAACCAAAGAATGAAAAGAAAAAGAAAGGGGAAACATAGAAGAAAATCTTCACGACTTTGGATTAGGCAAAGACACCTTGTCGTGCACCACCAATAAAATACGCAAACCCCGCCCCCCAAAGGAAGACTTCTTAAACATTGTACTAAAAGCAAGATCCACCAAAAAAAAAAAAAAAAAAAGTCAATGAATTAGACTTCACAGAAATTAAAAATCTGCTCTTTTAAAAACACTAATGAGAGAATAAAAAGGCAAGCCACAGACTGGGAAACAATAGTTATAAGTTATATATATATATATATATATATATAAAGATTTGTTTAAAGAAAATGTAAATAACTCTTAAAACTCAATAAGAAAAAAAAACTTTAATAGGTAAAAAATTTGAACAAGACCTTACCCCAGAGAAGTCATGCAGATTGCAAATAACAGTTGAAAACATTTTCAACACCATTCATCAATAAGAAAATACAAAGTAAAACCACAATGAGATACCACTACACATCTACTGGAACAAAATTTAAAACATAGCAACTGTCTTTAATAATGTGGAAGAACTGGAACTCTTGTATACTGCTGATGGAAAAGTAAAATTGTATAGACACTTTGGAAAACAATGTTGCAATTTATTAAATTAATGTATACCTACTGTTATGATTCTGCCATTCCACTCCTTGATATTTACCCAAGAGAAACAAAACCGTGTGTCCACAGAAAGACTTGTTTACCAATGTTCATACAGCTTTATTTGCAATAGCCAAAAACCTGTGAACATTCCAAATGCCATCAACACATGAATAAACAAATGATCCTTTATCCACATCATAGAATACCACTCTACGATACAAGAGAGTGGCCTATTGACATATGACAATCTCAAAAAAGTATGAGTGAAAGAAATTAAACAGAAAGAATACATATTGTAGATTCTATTTATATAAAATCCTAGAAAGTACAGTAAACTATAGTAACAAAAAGCAGATCCGGGTTGCTTCTGAAAGAGGGAAAGGGGTGGGGAGGATAGGGTGGAGGCAGAGGGAATGGATTTGGGAAGGGATTAGGAAGGAAAGAAGGAACACAAGAAAAACCCTGAGGTGATGAATATGTTAATCATCTTAAATTCATTTTATTTTATTTTTTTAAAGATTTTATTTACTTATTTGACAGAGAGAGAGAAAGAGAGCACAAGCAGGCAGAGTGGCAGGCAGAGGGAGAGAGAGAAGCAGGCTTCCGGATGGGCAGGGAGCCTGATGCAGGACTCGATCCCAGGACCCTAGGATCATGGCCTGAGCTGAAGGCAGCCGCTTAACTGACTGAGCCACCCAGGCATTCCAATCTTAATTTTAATTTTAATTTTATCTTAATTTTAGTGATAGTTTCATGGATATATACATACATACAAACTTATCAGTTGTATACTTGATGTGTATGCAGTTGAATGTATATAATTTATTTCTCAATAATGCTGTATTTAAAAATAAAAAGGAAAACACTCCCCAGAGACAATGCTAGAATATCATATAGGGGTAAACAAACCAAGTTGTCTGCTGTTAGCACACACTGAACTTCCTTTCCCCCTGATAATATCTGCAAATGTATGAACTATCAAATAAAGTATGCGGTCTTCATGGATAATATACTTACACATCCAAAAAGGAGCCAAACAATTAGCCACTCTCCCTACTTGCCCAGGAGAATAATAATCAATGCCTGATGAGTAGCAAAGCATATAAATTTGATTTACAATGTTTCCCTACTCTATGAAGGTGGGCTGGAAACCCATGCTTATACATTGGAAAATGCTTACATAGCAGACTTCACTAAAGGTCCAAGTGTACATTTTTCCTTTCTCCCCCCCGACTTCAATACCAGCAGTGGTCTACTGTCTTGCAGCCTGGATGGCTCTGTCAATGGAGCAGATGGAACAATTCTTTCCTACTTCTAGTTAGGTTTGATGCTCACTGATAAAATCAACATTTCCTCCTTGCTGAGTATTCTTGTTCACATGTGTTCACTTGGCATTGAACCTGCTTACAAGATGTTCTAGCAACATAGGTGCCAAGTCATAGTGGATCTGCTCTGGGAACCTAGGAGTCTTCAGGGTACTATTTAATTCTTCCCTCTGTAACCTCTTGAGGAGGATGAGGAGGAAGAGGAAGATAAAGCTCTAGGTTTTCTCTGCATTTGTTGATACTTTCAGACAAAAAGGTCTGAAGCTGAACTTAAGAATATACCAGTTTGACAGCCTCAGTTCATAATGAAGATGAGCTCTTTACCATTTCTGTTTCTCTCCTAAGGAAGGTGCCAATGACTCTATTAAAAGGAAGGGGCTGTTTGCCAGTTGGAACTCCTTCACATGCCCTGTGAAGCTGCCCAACACAGCTGGTGGGCCAAAGAAGCCAGTCTCCATCCTGGAGTTTGACTCCTGCCAGAACTCACACCACCTGAGAAGCAACAGAAGATGGCAGAGCCATGTGCAGTGTGCATACCTATTGTCTTGGCACAAGGTCAGTTTAGTTTATACCAGTTAGTGCTGCCCCTGGAGAATATTTACTACATATACAAATAGGCAGTTAATATGACCCTTGATAGACATGGTAATAGAGTTTGTTCTGACGACTGACCCAGAACTGCATTCTGCCAGTTATACCATGATTAATTCACTGTGCTGGCAGAGAAAAAACAGCTCTAGCTGAACTCTTGGATACAGGCTGAGAATCAGCCTACCAACAGCTCTGCTACAATGATCCAGTCAATGTACAGTAAACCCCAAGGTTTTGAATACTCTTAAACCATTTCTAATCACACGAAATGGAAAGATAGCATTACTACAAGCACAGACTCTTCGGAAAATGCCATTCCCTATTGGGTTGGGGTTGTTCTTTTGTGGTCTGAAGACCCTTAGAAGGTTTAAAATCCATAATCAACCCTGGCTTCCAGCATCTTTTGGATTTTCAATGAAGACATATACGCCAAATAACATAATGCCAGCAGTGAGCTAATTCCCAAAGATTCCTACCAGCCAAGGGATTTGGATAAAACTGATTTGTCTCCAGAAATGCCAGGAGTATACTGCTACTCAGTAAATGGGCTTTGCCTTTCTGTACTTCTTGCCTTTCCAGCACTGGCAGTATGAGTTTCTTAAAAATCGCTCTTCAACATGAGGATGAGCGGACTCTTAGAAACTTCCTAGGCCAACTTAACATGTTTCCTGAAAGTATCATGTAAGAAAAGGAAGTGGGGCCTAAGCCTCGAACTTCCCATCCTCTTCAGACTGGAAGGACAGAAATGACAATTGCCTGCCTCTAGAGAATAGGCAGCTCTTAGACATTAATACCCAACACAGACCAAGAAATTTATGTTCTCACAGATTCTCATCAAACCAATGGATTTCTCTTCCATACACATGTTCTCAACTCAGCCACAAAGTCATAGAGCCACACCTAATAGGGGTATAAATCAAAGATATATACAAGGTATTAAACATTTACCAAGGGAATAAATGTTGTTGTATCTCTAAACCTAAGTCTACATCTTAATATTGTATTTATTTTTTAAGATTTTTTTTATTTATTCATTTGAGAGAGATACAGAGAGAGAGCACAGGCAGGGGGAGAGGCAGAGGGAGAGAGAGAGGCAGACTCCCCACTGAGCAGGGAGCCAGACATTGGACTCAATTCCAGGACCTGGGGATCATAACCTGACCAAAGGCAGATGTTTAACCATCTGAGCCACCCAGGTGCCCCCACATCTTATTATTTTTAAAAGCTGCCCAGTTCACATTTACTTAAATTACTACTGATCTTGAAAATTAAGTATTGGATATTTGGTTACTCCTTGTCATCTGTGATTTCTTTAATCAAATATTTACCAAAGTAAAAGTTGTCATGAAATTTTTTTCAAAGATTTTGAGAGAGAGTGAAAGCAAGGGAGATAGAATGAGAGAGAGAGAGAGCAGGAGAGGGGTAAGGGGCAAAGGGAGAAGCAGACTCCCTGTTGAGCTGGGAGCCCAATATGGGGCTCAATTCCCGGACTTCTGGATCATGACCCAAGTCGAAGGTGGATACTTAACCAACTAAATAACCTAGGCATCCCTGTTGCCACATGTATTTAAAAATATTTGATGTATATGCAGAGAAACCTCCAATTAGTACACTGTTACTCTTTGAGGTACAGGATTAAAACTTCACTTATTATTCCATTTGTTAAAGAACTGGGGATTTTTCCTTACTGATAGGAAAGGAAAAGCAATATTTGGATATAAAACTAAGCAAAAGTGCACGGATTTCACAGAGTATATTTCTCCAAGCAGTTCACATTGAGTAGTAAAGTCCTTCAAAGTCGCTTTCCTTCTTATTCATGCACATCCTGATATATAAAATATGTAGTTAGTAGGAAAGTACACATTAGCATAATCTGAGTCTACTGTGACTGTTCATGGTTACACATGTGGGGCTGATACGGGTTGTCAGTTGGAATGTGGGACATAGGTGCCCCTATTTGGTTCTTAAATATTTTTAACTTCATCCCAGATTATAAAATGTAATTGAAAGTTAGTAGCACATTTTTTTTCCCTACCATAATGCTGTGTTATAAGTAACCCCTTTAGTGAATGCATTGTCATGGGCTATATTATAAAGGGAAGAGAAGAGAAGGATTCCTCCCTCGAAAACGGAGAACAGGAACTTGACAAGAATATTAAGTTGATTCCTTACTGTCTGGGTTTTTAAAGCAAAATGCCATATACTGGGTAGCTTATAAACAACATGAATAAATATCTCACAGTTCCAGAGGCTGGGAACTCCACGATAAAGTTGCCAGCTGATCTAGTATCTGGAATGCTTCTTGGTTCACAACCATCTTTTTGCTGTATCCTCACATAATAGAAGGGGCTAAGGAATTCTCTTTAGTATCTTTCATAAGACATTAGTCTTAACAAAGATTTTTTGTATGACACCAAAAGCTTTTTGACATTGGTCTTGGCAATGCTATATTGGATATGACCCTAAAAGGACAGGCAACAACGGAAAAATAAACAAGTGGTATTATGTCAATATAAAAGCTTGTACAAAAAACTGACAACAAAATGTAAAGAAAAACTACAGAATGGAAGCAAATATTGCGCACTATATATCAGATAAGGAAATAGTATTGAAAATATGTAAGGATCTCATTCAACTCAGTAACAAAACCCATATTAAAAAACCCATATTAAAACCCATATTAACCCCATATTAAAAATGGTCTAAGGACTGAATAGATATCTTCCCAAAGAAGACATACAAATAAGTGAAGGGGATTAAGAGGTACAAACTTCCATTTATAAAATAAATTAATCACAGAGATGAAAAGCCCTGCTCAGGGAATACAGCCAATATTATAACAACATTGTGTGGTGATCAATAGTAACTATACTTATCAGGGGAGCACTGAGTAATGTACAGAATTGTCAAATTACTATGTTTTACAACTGAAACTAACATTATATTTCAGTAATTAAAGAACATTAATCTCATTCACAGAAGTGCCGTCTTCATGACTTAATTACCTCCCAAAGAACCCACCTCCTAATACCATCTCTGTAGGCATTGGGATTTCAACATATTGAAATTTTAAATTTTGAGGGGACACAAACATGCAGACCATAACACCTGTGGCAATTGCTTTGCCTCCATTTCCTAGCTTTTGGTTTCTGTCACCTTTTGGGACCTATAGGCCCTCACTGCATGTTTTTATCACAACATTAAAAAGTCACAATCTAGACTGGTAACAGTAACAGCTACCATGAAATGAATACCTACTATGTACCAAATACTAATAATCCTCCAAAGTAATTGTTACCCCTGTTTTACACACAAGTAATCTAAGATTCAAACAAGTCATATTATTTGCCACTATAATATTATAGTATTAGCACAGCAAAGTTTCCCACATGGGCTGTCTACAAAGCCAGCATTCATTCTACTCTGTTTTATATTATTCCTCCTAGAAAAGCTACGAAGATTGTCAAGCTTTCCCTGAGAGTCAGCATGTTTCCTCCATTCCTGCTACCTCTTGCTTTAATGGAACAAGAAGCTCTTTCCCACCTTGGACTCTGAATACAAATTCTAGTTATTTTAATATGGTTATGTTTGCTAATATAATAATAATAATAATAATAATAATAATAGTACAATATCCATGCATGTGACTGATCAAGGTGAATTTTGGTTTCTTACCAGAAAAATAGCTCTGGAATTAAGGGCAACATAGACTGGAAGAGCCCAGCCTTAGCTGGAAAAAGACAGATGATAAAGGGCACAATGTCAGAAGTTAGTAGTATTCTCCAGGAAATGTTTCTCAGGTAATCAAAAATTAGTCTTTCTTAAACTAAAGTGATAATATAGATTCTTAGTGAATCAGACAAAAACTAAATTTGTGGCAGGAAGAGATATACAGAGGTTTAGATAACTACAGAACTCAGTAAAAATTCTTGAAGCTGGATTCTGGAGGTATTCTTTGTATCTATTGTATTCAGACTAATTTATAGCTTGTATTTAACTTTTGCTATATTCAGATGTGTTATTTTTCAAAAAAAAGTAATTTATTCTCACTTTTTAAAAGAAAACAGTCATTATGGAGCCTCTGGGTTTTTTTGTTTGATTGTTTAGCATTACATAACCTTATATTTGGAAAAAATAAAATAAATATATGTATTAGATACAGTCAAAACCATGGATATATTCAAATTAAGTTATCAAGTTAATGTGATAGATGATGCTCTTTTACTGAAACCAAAGTTGATGTTATAAATGGTAGAATATATGTCCTCAGGTCTGGTTCTATATTTTAGCTATTTCTGTGTGTTGAATTCAGTAATTTTAGTGCTTAAAAATGTCTTTTTAACTTAAGCATGTAGCATATAAGGGAATTAATAACTTTGAGATTTTTCTTGCTACTTCAGGATAATAAGATCTTACATTTAATCAAAACTACAACAATCTATTTTCACATACCAATATATATAACTATACAAATGACCAGTTTAATTGAAGATTAGTGTTTCTGTGCACAAGGTAAGATTAGTTGGTAGTAGAGACAAAAAAAAAATGGTTTCAATTCTTTAGATTTTTTTTTCTTTTATCACAAAAGAAGTCTAGAGATCAGCAGTCCATGACTGATACAGGAAGGCTATGATGTCATCAAGAATGCAAGCTCCTAGGTTTCTGCTCCTAAATAATACCTTACATTTTTGAAGTCACCCCATCATCCATGGAGCATATGCTGGAATTCCAATTATCATCTTCACACTGAAAACAAAGGAGAAAATGCAAAAGGGCAAAAAGTATTCCTCTCCACTGAGTTCGCTTCCTTCAAACAGCCTTGCCATAATTTCAACACACTATTTCTACTTGCATCCTATTTGCCTCAACTTAAACATATGGCCATACCTAGTTGCAAAGGCAGAAAGGAAATAGAAGTTTGTTTTCGGGTGCCATGCAGCAGTGTGTCTGGGTTTGTTACTAAGGTGAAAGAGGAAAATGTTTATCAGAGTAAGCAACTATTAATCTTTGTCACATGTTATACTTTTAAACTCTGCACTTTAAAAATCTAATGCAGTTCTTTTTTTTTTTCCTTAAGATTTTATTTATTTATTTGACAAAGAGAGACAAAGAGAGAGAGGGAACACAAGCTGGGAGTGGGAGAAGAGAAACAGGCTCCCTGCTCAGCAGGGAGGCCTTGATCCCAGGACCCTGGGATCATGACCTGAGCCAAAGGCAGCCGCTTAACGAATGAGCCACCCAGGTGCCCTATCTAATGCAGTTCCTAATAAGGAACATTTACATCTACCACCCATAAACTGTTCCCATTTGGTATACACAAAGGTGATAACCTCTAAGTAAGTGTGAAATAGAAATCAAAATATTGGTTTCTGCCTGCCAGTTTCCTAGCACAGACCTCCTAAAATCTTTGTCATTTCCTATGTGATAAGAGCACTAAGAATACTTTTTTTTCTAATATTTGGTTTTGACCCCAGTTCCTGACACAGTGCTTCTAAATACCTTGGAATTTACCGAGTAATAGAAATGTCTCTCGTCCTCTTGGGTCTAGACTTGGTGGACATCTAGAAAGCTTCAAGATGGGGACTGATCACCAGGAAAACCAAGCCATGATTAAAAACTTAAAACTTTCAGCCTCTTCTTCGTCATTTGGATAGGGGAGAAAGGCTAGAGATTGAGTTAATATTCTATTACGCCTACGCGATGAAGCCTTCGTAGAAAATCCCAAAAGTGGGAAATTTGGAAAGCCTCTTCACTGAGTTGGTGAACACATCCAATACCAGGATGGCACACCTTAACTCCATGGGGACAGAAGCTGCTGGGCTCAGAATCCTTCTAAACTTCACCCTAAGTATCTCTTCTTCTGGCTGCTCATCTGTACCCTTTATATGATAAACTGGTAAATGTAAGTGAATGTTTCCTGAGTTCTGTGAACCATTCTAATAAATTATAGAACCCCAGGAAAGGTTCTGGCTATTCAGTCAAAAGTACCATAGACAACCTAAAACTTGTGACTGGCACATGAACTGGGTGCAGTTTTCTGAGACTGAACCCTAAACTTGTGGTGTCTGATACTTACTCCAACTAGAGATATCAGCTGAATTGTGTAACACTAGGTGGTATCACAGAACTGCTTGGTGTGGGGGGAAAAAAATCACACATCTGGTGTCAGAGATATTGCATGTGAGTAAAGGAGACACACAGGAGTGGTTTTGCTACACATTTATGTCTACTCACAATATAAAAATGGTAATACCACTACAGTATATGTGCTCTTTGTTCTATTCTTAAACTCTTACATACAAAATGATGACTTAGTTCTACCATTATTTGCTTCTTCTAAAACTCTAGCCAAACTTTTGCACATACAGCATATAATGACAGTTTTCAATCTCTATTTAGCATCCAGCAATCTGAAGGATTGAAATTATCTTTTTTAAAGAAGAATCTAATGTTTAGAGAGGTTAGACAACCTGCCTGAAGTCATGCAACTAAATCCAGCCCTGGACTGCTCTGCAGGTGCTGTGGCTCCTCAGGCCTCTGTAGGACAATTTATGCAAAGTTCCTTTGGCACAGAGTCACTTCTTCAGACCTAGGGTCTAGGTAACATTCTGAATGGTCATGTAATCCTATGTGGGTTTCCCAGAGGCTTAAAAGAATGTTTTTCTTGGCCTCTCCATTTCAAAGTGTCACATGAGTACCAGTAGGACACAGGCTGCTCTACCAGTAACTGTAATAGTGATATATAGTTTTATGTTATTGATGATAAATAGACAAGTTTTAGCAATTATCATCAAAAAATGACTCCTTGTGTTTAAGAACTAATTTTGGATCCACACCACTTGTTTGGGATCACAGCTCCAAAATCATTGGCTGTGTGATCTTCACCAAGTTAATCAACCTACACCCCATTTTCTTCATCTTTGAGGTATAAATAAGAGTAGCTACAGGGTCATTAGAGGATAGATGAGTTAATATTAGCACTTAAAATAGTGCCTAACACATAGAGATGCTATAGTGTTTACTATCATTATTAGAAGTAGATGTATTATTGTATTAGTGTTATTATAGTCATTGTTCAGAGGAAGAAGGGAGCAATTTTATATAAACGGGAATACTCTGATGTGAGAGTCATAAAGAAGGAATTCAGAAAAATCATATGAAATGGAAATGCACTTAAGAATCACACAGACCAGGGAGGGAGACAAACCATAAGAGACTCTTAATCTCAGGAAACAAACTGAGGGTTGCTGTGGGTAGAGAGGTGGGATAGTGTGGCTGGGTTATGGACATTGGGGAGGGTATGTGCCATGGTGAGTGTTGTGAATTGTGTAAGATTGACAGGGGTATAGACCTGTACCCCTGAAGCAAATAATACATTATATGTTAATTTAAAAAAAAAAAAGAATCACACAGACCCTAAATCCAACAGGATCTCAGATCCATCATTCATCTTGGATAGAGATTTCTTGTTGGCCTTCAATAAGGTAAAGGAAATTGGTCTTTTTTATTCAACAATTGTAAAGCTTAGCAAAACAATTGATTTTTTTTTTTTTACTCAAACTTCCAGGATCACATTATAAATAATAACTGGCTGCAAGGGGAAGGAGGGAATAAACCTTTGGGTTTGGGTGGGTAGGGAAGAGCACCCACACATTTGGAAAATGTAGAACTAGTAATGCAAGAGACTGAACTACATGTCAGAGACACAGGCTTGACTATAGTCAGCCTTAAGCTGGATTTTCTGAACCTTTTCCTACTTCTGATTGACCTTCTGTTATCCTTCTGCATTTGGATTTCCCTTACCTCCTGATTCACTTGAAATTTCTTTTTCTCAATTTGACATCCTGTGTATCATGTTTATAATGTTCCAAGAAGTGTTGAGTTTAGACTGTATTCCTCTTCTTTGTATGACAGGCAGTAAAAGACAGTTCCAGTCTTCATTTTACAAAACAAAGTATAATACTCATGCAAAAATAATTATTAAAAGAAGAAACATATTTCTGAATAGTATGATAAAAGTGTTTTCTGCCCTCTATTTTTCACACAGATGAACTCAGGCATAAGACTTCTGGCGAGGAAAACTCAGAGTTCATGTCCTTGCTTCCCCCAAAGAAAAGATGGAATTAAAAAAAAAAAAAGTTCTTTAGAACTAAATACAAGAAATTGCACAGAGAATGAAAGCAGTTACATGAGGAACACTAGCATAGTTTGACTCATTTGGTAAAACTTTAAGACCGGTATATAAATATGACTGATACCTGCAACACTTGCTTTTCTGCTTGTTGTTCCTGTAAATTGGTATTTCTCACAAAATTTAGAAGGGAACTCTCTAATTCCTTTTCTTTCTCCTTATGTGCATTCTGCCTAAAAGCCAGCACAGACATGCAAACAGGTAGATTTGCTTCCTTGTGCCAGTAATTGATATAGTTGAACAAAGGATTCTGTCTTTCACCATAAAATGTATGTATTGCTAAGAGGAATTACAAGTTATCAGGCAGAATAATACCAGATGGCAAAGCTTGGAAGGAGAAACTGAGGTAGGTTCAAAGCAACAGAATACAACCACTGTGGGTCCCAAGCCCTGGTACAATCTAAGCCTTCACAAGGGAAGCTCTGTACCTCTCCCTCACTGAGCAGCCCTGACGTCTTTTGGACCCTGGCACACATGTGGATATCAGGAGCCACATTATGCTCTGGTAAGATTAATAAAATTAGCTGAACTCCACCTCACAGCCTCCTTTGTGTTTTCTAGAACAGTAGCTCCCCCACTAGAGGGCAGGAAAGGGCATGAAGAACAAGTAGAACTCCATTAATGGAGTTCGTAAAGTTTTGAGTGAAGATGAAGAATTTCTTCTGTTGATAGGGTCTGTTGTCCTAATTAACATACATAATGGAGAGTGGACCACTCTCGAGTCCTAGAGTCATTTTTAAAAATTCAAAATTCTAATTATGTGACTGACAAGCATTTCCTAAGTTATATTTTTTGGTAAATTCATTCTTTCTCATAGACTCTAAATATCTTTGAGCAGGCTCTCCTATGCAAGTGTGCAAGACCACTCATATTTTGTGACAAAAGGCTGATTAATATTCATCCTATCCAGGAAAAAAGGGGACAGAGTAAAAAAAAAAAATGGGATCCACAAATAATTTTGTACTTTTATGCAAACAAGTCCTAAATCTAAAAGAGTGACCAGGGTTTTATAACAAATAATATATTTACCCAAGCTTAGCATAATATGTAGTGTATTAGTTTTCAGGTATAACAGGAATAAAAATCAAAAGAAACCACAATTGCACATTTTAGAATTGACTCCAAATTCATCTAAATATGAAATATTAGTACAACATTAATAAATGAAAAACAAATGGGGTCTTTAATTCAGAGGTTGAGTTTTGTTTTTTTGTTTTTTGTTTTTTGTTTAAATCTAGCCTATGTGAGCTCTTAGAGAATATAGATTTGCTGCCCTTTCTTTATAATATATAACTGTTATTTCTATTCTGGGGATTTCTCATGAGTTTACAGCCACACTGTCATATATGGTCTCCTTTCCACCTAGTACTGGGTGGGGTTAAGTTCCTATTGACTTCTGTGACTCGGATTTAGGGGGTTTCTTCTTGGGTCAGGTATATTTTATCTGCGAGGTCATGGCGTGGCGGTGCAGCTGCGGGCTGAGCATCCCCAGCAGGAGGAAGGTAACAACACCCTGTGTCTATGGAGCCAACCATGAAGAAAAACTACAATTAGCTTTTGCTGCTTTTCTGCAGAATCTGCATTTGCATTTTAAAATACATTTTGGTGTACTCATTTTCATCTTTCTTTTGGCTTTTAAAGCTGGAACAGAGACTCCTGACAAAAACACTGCCGAAGATTGGCATTTATTAGGGAGAAAAAAAAAAAAAAACACATCCACATGATTTTTTTTTCTAAAATATTCCTTTGAGATTAGTTATTTCAGAAAGTCATGTTGACAGGCAGATGGAGAGAAAGATGCAAGATGGTTTCAGAGATTCTAGGAATCTCAAAGCCTGGATTTCCATTTCAACATTTCAATTCCTTGCTAGTCAGTGAGTTTCTCTAGCTCACTATATTAAAATGTGTACTATAGTAATATATATTAAACTTGCTTTCCTGATACATGCTGACAATTATATAATTTATCATGCCAATAAGTCTGTTGAAATAAAAATCAAAACTTGTCTCTTAAGTCTCTGGAGGGATGCTCTCTCTACAAATTTGTTAAGCTTTGTGTGTTCTCCGCCCCCCTCCCCATTTGCTTAAATACTATTGATTAAAAACAGCCTTCTCCCAAGTGATCACTGGGTGTTAATATAAAGCAAAACAAATTCACATGAATTGGCTTGTGAGCTCATTCTCACTTCTTTGAAAGGGACCAATCCCTCCTCATTAAAAGATTAATTCTAACCGACCCTTTGGCCAATGAGTTTAATGGATGGGTAAACCAAAAAGAATATCTCACTTTTCATTTTATCACTAAAGGACAGATGCTGAAAAACTGAAGATTGAGCCAGGTGCCAAGGAGGAAAAGAAAAATTATACAACTCAACCACCAATTTTCTAAAGGAGATATTAGCATGGAAATGTACTGCTATAATCAACTCAAGTAAAATTAAAGGAACTGATATTGTGGAGTATTTATAATTCCCTACAATTCTAGAGAATTCTAACTTTCTCTATTATCAGCATATTCTAGTAGTTTATGTCTGAGTACATCCTGTTATATATTTTGTCCAGCCTTCAGTGGTTTCATGCAATAGTTTCTTGTTGTGCAATAATAATGAAACCCCTTAGGTTTGAAATGCTTTTATATGCAGTCCTTTAAAATTTTATATTGAGTATAAAAGGCACTAGGGATGCATTTGTGAAAAAACACAGAAAAGACCCCTCCTCTCAAAAGTCTACATTCTAATTAGCAAAAGAATCAGTAAGTGGGAAACACAAAATCACTTAGTTATAAGTTCTATGAAAAACAAAGAACAATGATAAACTAAAATGATATGGGGAAGGTGAATCTAATTTAAATTGAGTGATCTGGAAGACCTAACAAAACATGACACTGGAGCTCCATTATAAGAAGAAAGAATGATGAAAAGATTTGGGGTCAGAGTTCGAGCAGAGTATATAGCAAGTACCAAGGTGCTGGCACAGGAACAAGCCCGACCTTCAAAGAAACTAGTATGGTTGCTGGACAGTAAGCAAGAGGGAAAACAGAAGGGGATGAACACCAAAATAGGCAAGAACCATATTTTCAGGTCACTAGAAGCTACTAGGCTACCCATTTTTGTGAAATTATCCACAAAATGTAGTGGTTTAAAACAAAGGTTATATTTTGCTTACAGCTTGAAGATTAGGAATATTCTTCCAGGCAATTTATCTCAGATACAAGGTACAAGCAGGGACAGAAAGCTGGAGGACTCATTTCCCAGGTGATTTCTTCATTCAGTGTCTTGTGCCTCCATGCTCCTTGGCCTCTTTCTCTACATGGCACCTCACATTCTAGGGCCTCTCCAATGGCTCACTCTTCCTAAAAGATGTCAGCATAGCTATCTCAGGGTTGTTAGATGGCTTATATCAAGACTCCCTTCCCCCAGTGAAATCCTTGACCCACATTTCAAGCCTTCTATATGACCTCTCTTCAAAGTTTCAGACATCCCTTCTCCCAGTTTTTGTTAATCAAACAAGATTCTAAGGCCAACCCAGAGTCAAAGATCCTCTCTACGAGAGGAAGGTCAAAGAATTTGTGGCCATCTTGAGTCAGCTATAGAGGCCGTGGTAAGCATTTTCCTTTTTTTTCTGGGTCTAGAGGGAAGCCACTGGAGGCTTTAAAATGCAGAAATGACATGATTTTGTTTGTGTTTTTAAAATATCATTTGGGCTTCTAAACAGAGAATATACTGAATGAGGAAAAGAGAGAAAAGCAGGGAAACCAGTTAGAGGAAGTTACAGTTGTCTGGGTGGCCTGAAATGGAGTGGTACCCATGGGAAAGGGAAGAAGTGAATAAATCTGAAGGACATTGCAAAAGATTTGCAGTTGGGTAGGTCTGTGAGAGAAGAAAAGCATCAGGGAGACACGGAAGATTTTACTGAGATACTATTTACTAAGATAAGAGGAAAGGGATCCAACTATTTACATGCCTCAAATCATCATCCCAAAAGCTCTTTGCAACAGCTCTGTGGTAGGCCTTATTATCCCCAATCTTTGGTCAGATGACCGTAATGAGATTCACAAATAAAAAAAGGAAGGAGATAGGAGAAGAGGGAAGGAAGGGAGAGAAGATAAAAAGGAGAAAAGGCTTTCCTAAAACAATTAACTAGATCCCACAAGAATGGGTCTAGAATTAGTTATCTAGTCAGTGCATCTTCCCATTGTACAACTCAGTTAACTGTCAACCATTAGTATAAGAAGTTGAGTTTTAATTACTTATTTTGAACCTCCTCAAAGAATGTTTCCTTTTGAGTAAAAGAGAAACAGTGAAGATGATCACAAGCAAAAGTTTTGTTCTTAGTAATTACAGAATTTAAATAGTGGCATGATTAAATCTTTTCAAAGATCTCTAAATTTAGGTTAAATTAATTTTTATTTTATTCCCATAAAATATCACCTACTATATATATATATTTTTTAAGTTGAATTGATAATCACAGAAAACAGAGGAAAAGTATGATCTATTTCTGATTTTGACATTAAATAAATAATGAATTGTATGAAAATTCCCTAAATTCTGTCCAATTTCCTCCTCATCAAAACATTATTACTTTTAATAACCATGTCATGAACATGTAATGGGGAAAATGTTAGGGGAAAAAGATTTTTGTATACCTCAAAAAAAAGTGGGTCTATTATTACGAATTCTTCACAAACCATTAATTTAGAATTTTAATACACCAGTCTATTACCAGATAAAAATAATCCAAAATAACGCAATATATTAGGACTCTTTGTGAGTAGAATCCTTTCATTGACACCTCTCTAAGTCACATTCAGCAGCATATAGTACTTAACGGGATTTTGCCAAATCGGTCATCAAATATGAAAACTCACATCATAGTAAAAAAAAATAAGTATCCTAGGAGGATCTTAGTTACCAAGATGATAATGACTGATAATTACTTTTATCTCCCATTCCCTTGCTTTATATTCAATTGTTGGTCACTATCAGTACCTTCCACTTGATGCGACCCTGTCTGGGGCACTGAGCTAGCACACATACACACATACGCACACTCTCACACCCACCCCAGGATACCTTTCTCTCACTCTGAGCAATGTTCCTTTACCCACATAGGAACATAGATTGAGCCTGTTTCTGTTCTAGGGGACTGGAAGTTTAAAGAAGAACTATCTGAATAGTCATTTGGTGATGTGGTCTGAATTTTATATTTCTCAGCAGAAACAAGCCACAAACATCAAAACTGCCTGGAGATACAGATATATATAGATTTTATATATAAATATATATAGATAGATATCTTCATCTATAAATATATTTTATCAATAGTCTTGTGTTAGATCTCAAAGCTGTGCTGTATATAGATGAAGATGGTAGGTCTAAATACAGAAAAACCAGACCATTTCTCTTGTACTTATTGTGGGAAACTGATTTAACTGATTTGGAAATGCTTAAAGGCAGGTTGAGAAAACTCTGCTGAATGTCTAAATAAACTTTCTGATTGTTCAACAATTTAATTAATGTTTCTGAGAAATTTGCAGCCAAAAGACCTTTGGATTTCAGTGTAAGCAAAATTTAGTTAGACATTCTACCAGAGTCATCATTCTTAAAATTCAAATTAAATAAGCGATATTCCAAAGCATAAAATTCCAAATACATTTTCTTTCCCTTAAAAAAAAAAAAAAACAACAACAACAACAACAACAACAAAAAAACCTTTCTTCTTCAGATGTCACCACTTCTGTTAAAAACAGGAGCATTCTCATTTCCCTACATCCCTCCACGTGGCTCGGTGAGGCTGTCCTCACATGGACACTGTATTAGTCTTCCCAACTCCCCGGGCCTGTGATTGCTTCTTTCACAGGCACTAAATCATCTTGCATAGTCTCTTTGCGTATTACAATCTGAAATACAATTTGGTTGTTACATTAAGCTAAATATTCTTTCAGTGTTTACCTATTGACTATGAAATACTGTTCAAAGTCTTTAATCACACTCTCCAGGTTAGGGCCACTTCTTGGTCATGTGGGGATGTGGGCAATTTTTTTTTTTTTTTCAGAGTTCCTGTCTGTAAAAACAGTTTGATTAAAAACATATTAAAAATTCAGAAGCCCAGGACACCTGTGTGGCCCAGTTGGTTAAGTGTCTGCCTCGGGCTTAGGTCATGATCCCAGAGTCCTGCGATCAAGTCCTGTTGGGGGTAGGGTCCCTGCTCTGTGAGGAGTCTGCTTCTCCATGTCTCCTCTCACTTGTTCTCTCAATCTGTCTCTGTATCTCTCCCTCTCAAAAAAATAAAGTCTTTAAAAAAAAAATTCAAAGGCCCATGTGAGGTATACTGATTTGCTAACAGATATTAAAATCAAACATAGAGAAGATGGACTCACCTATTTATTGTCCAATCAGAATGCGTTAAGATTTTTCCTAGCGTCCAGGCTCCTTCTCTGACTGCGCAGGTCTGGTAATCATCTTGTCATTATCTTTTGATGGTGACAGTCCCTCATTTTGTGCTAATAGGATTTATTCTCCGTTTCTTATTTTTATTCTTGACATTCCAGGAATTGTTGCCAGTTCCTGACCTAATTTGAGTTCCAAATAATTATGTTTTTATTTTTCCCAATTGACACAAAAAAAGTAGCAATGCTTTTATCACTCACAATGCCAAGGCTTTTTGAAATATTTTTGTAACAATACAATACAGATCTTCTTGCCTCTGCAGGATCCTATTATTTATATCATGCTGGTTACATCACTAAAAGTGCTCCCTCGGCCAGTGAGCAGCCCATGAATACTGGTTCCAGTGACTCTTTCAGAGCCTGTGACTATGCTTCAGGATGATGAACACCATGCTTATCCAGAGTTTGCAGAAAATACTAATGACAATTCATCTTCTGGTTATGCTAAATTTAGTGTTTGGAATATTATCACAGGGAGGTAGAATAATAAATCCCTCATCCATTTTTTCTCTTAAATTCTATTGGTTATATCATGTCATTCCTTGAGTGTACCTTCTCAGTGTTGACTATACCTCTGCTTCCCATACACCCCTCCACCAGGAAAAATGGAAGAGGGTCCTGTTGGCAAAGTAGAAAAACTTAGATAAGAAATGTCTGTCCCTCACCCAGCATGGCTTGGGACCAGCCTGAAAGGACATAATGTCACCTCATCTATTGGAGGCAAGTGAGAACATGAGTTAGAAGGGCTGAACAGCCTTTACTAAGATGCACGTTCTGATAAATGCAACTTTAAATCTCATTCCTGCAATTAGGATGAACTAATCCCCAAAGAAAATACCTTGTTAAGTGCCTGTGGAATATTTAAACAAACAAGATATTACAGATAGAATTCAGTCTATTATTCTTATTTTCATGTCTTCATCAAAAACTGTCTAATCTAGAGTTGTTTTTCCAAAGATACACATCTCCTAAAATGAAAGTGATGAGTTAAAACGACACCACTTTTATTCACCTATGTGGAGTGTACATACAATCGGGCTTTTGTAGATTTGTTTTTCCCAGGACTACGCAGACTTCCTCTTAAATGAAAACCAAACAGTGATCTGGTTTCACCTTCCAAATCAAGTGGCTCATTAACGGTTGTGAAGGCAGTACTGATGTACTGGGTCAAGCTGACCTGCTTAGATCTGTAAATCTGTTCTGATACTATTATCTTCTAGAATTGCATGGAGTATGGTTATGGAAGGTGTCTGGAAAGATGTCAGATGGAGCCTGAGTTTCAAGGAAGCTGGTTGTTTTCCCTCAGTTCCTAACACCCATTCTGAACTATGCGAGGAGGAATACTGTATATTTAAATGCATCTGTTGTACAACTGCTGAGTTCAGAGTACTCTAGCAAAGGGTGGGTAATCACACAGATGGTGTGCTTCACAACCAAAACCACTTGCTGTGAGATGCCACATTTGCAGAGAACATGTAAATACTTGGCACAGTTGTGAGAGTTTTCAGAGGTGTTACATTCATTTAGAGAGTTACAGCTTTGGTGGTGACAGCTTTTCATTTTGGGCTAGCAGGATTAATTCTTTCTTCCTTATTTTTATTCTTGACATTCCATAAATTGCCACAATTTCCTGATCTAACTTGAGTTGGGAAAGAGTTGTGTTTTCTTATTTTCCTTATTTTGTTCCTTAAAGAGAGTTCCTCTACCAACAACAATGTGATGCAGAGGGGCTGGGTGACCAGGAGAATACTGACTTTGGGTCCCACCAGGGAGTCCTCAGGCCTATATTCATGTGCCTTCCCATATTTCAATAAATACCATCAGCAATGCATAGTATCATTTTGGTTTCTTTCATTCCAGACATACTAAGAAAAGTATTTTTATGTACATTTTCTAGGAATACTCATTTGCCCATCCACTTATTTATTAAATATAACACTGAGGGCTTGCTGAGCATAAAATAGAATCGGTCTCTAGGTCCCTCTGCATGAGCCTCCCTGCCAAAGTAAGAAAGTTGGGGAGTGGCCACAGCTGAGAGGGTCTGGAAAAGACAGAGTTAAGTGTATCTGAAGAATGGTGAGAAGATTCAAAAAGACAATAGTAGGTGGCATTGGTGTCTGTGAGAACTGACAGTGAGGTATGACAAGCTATAGGTCAAGTCCATGACCTTCTCCACAGACAGCATGCATCAGAGCATGCAATTCATGTGGCCTGTGGCCCTTGTTGTGGATACAGGTCTGGCTGTTTAAAGGAGCAACACATGGCTGGATGCTAAAGGAAGGTTAAAATGACACAGGAGATCCCCTAAAGGAATTCAGCATCCAGACAAGGATGTACACCAATAAATGTAATATACCAGCACTCTGAAAAGAGTCAAAGAGTGGGTCACTTCTAGTTTCATGGAGGAAATAGCACTTGTTTTGGGTCTCACAGAATGAGTAGGTGTGTGTCAGAGGAAAGAGGGTAGAAGAGCGAAGAGTTTCAAATATCCGTTCCTCCTAATTCTGTGGCACACAGAACAGTGGCTGGTATGTAAGAGTTAACATTTACTGAATGAATGAATGACTGAATGACTGTTGAAGACAGTGGGTGAAACTTTTTAAAATAAGATTCAGACTCCAAGGACCCCATACTCATATTTCTGACATCATGTGACAGGCTACATTAAAGTGAAAAATGTGTAGAAAGACCATCTAAAAGACAAATGAATGATGTAATGTGGGAAAGAAAATTAGGAGGTAAGTTTAGAAGCCAAAGAGAAAGCAAGGGTGGGAAAATAGTGTCAGCCAGAAAAGAAGCTTGCCATCATAAGATTAGTTTGGTGTTGTCAAAGCCATTTTAAAATTTCTGTGTATAAAAAAAAAAAAATTCTGTGTATATATTTCCTATAGAAAATTACAAAAATAAGCCAAAACAAAAAATACCCTCCGGATTCTAACATCCACAGAGACTCTGTAATCCAGATACAACCACTATTAATCCCAGTCTTACATGTTTTAAGACTAATATTTAAATGAATATTAAATGGACTGATACTCTATGTTTTCATCTCCTAGTGTACTGTGAAGGAGATACCAAGAAAAGTCTCAGAAATAATCCTCATATGATTTAGCACAATTTTCTGAGATGTCTGAGAGAGTGGGAAACATCTAGAAGTAAGGAACTTCTAGGTAGTTCTCCTGAAATATTTTAAAAGCCACATTTGTTACTTAACTAACAGTGACTTAAAGCAATGAAAACATTCAGTTAATTGTCAGTGAAGAGGTGGAGATAGGCAGCCAGCTCCTGTGCTGTAGCTGGGTGACATTACCCAAGGCTCCTTCTCCTCCTCTTGGCCCCCTCCCCTACACACAGCATGTTGGCTTACTCCTTCAAGGCACCAAGATGGCTGTCCCAACTCAGTTTTGTATCCACATGGTGGCAGGAAAACATGAGGGGTGTGTGGTGCTAGCTTTGTCTGTCCCCTTGATCTGAAAGGCCAAACGTCTCTCTCCACGTTAGTGCAGTTGGTATTCCCTATTTCTAATTGATCAGAATTTGATCACATAGCTGGGAAATTAGAGAATACAATTGTTAAGATGGTCTTTAATAAATGTAGTGTCATTAGACCTGAAGACATGGTGATGCCAAACAGATTTGGGGTTTTGTTAGCAAGGAAGGAGGAGACAAAGGATATTAGGCAACCAGCCTGCCTGCCGTACACAGGAAGAACAACCATGGGTTGGTTCATGAGACCTACCTAACAACCTTACAGGTACATCTCAGATACTTGCCACTATAGGAAAGATTCATGCTCCACCTCTAGAAACTATTTGCCTAATCACTAAAATGTACACCGGCCTCTTTATTCTCTGACACTATTTCATTTGTGCGTCTCACTGGCAGGAACGCACAGTTCAGCGTTCAGTTACACTATCCTTATTCACTTTTCTATATGGTTCTCTTAGGGCTGCTCTTAACCTCTATGGCAGGCAGCCCATGAGCCAAATAATGGCCTATTTACTTTTGTAGTTTTATTAAATGCAGACATGCTTATTCACTCACGTATTGTCTATGGCACTTTTACACTTACTGAGACAGAAATCATATGACCTTCATTTCAAAAATATTTACTATCTGCCCCTTTATAAAGAAAAAACTTGTCACCCTCTGGTCTATAGGTCTGTAAATTTCTCAAATGCAAGGTCACACCCTGTATTTCTCTTGCATCTCCATGAGCACAACTCTAGGGACATAGGGGGTGCTCAACAAATACCTTCTGTCGGGCAGAAATGAAAATCAAAGGAGAGCTCAACTCTAATAGTTAAAACTCTGACATAAGTGCCACATATTTGGTGTTTCATTAATGTTTGCTGAATTGATCTAGGGATTAATCAAGTAATTGACTACTTAAGGCAAAATGCCTTACTACTTTGAGTGTGGGCTCTGGCTGCAGACTTCCTGTGTTTAAATGCTGTGTGTCCTAGGCAACAAACTTAACCTTTCTGTTTCCTCTTGCATAAAATAGAAGTAACAAGATTCAGTAGCTTGGAAGTTTCTTAAAACAATACGTATCACATAGTAAGTTCTCAAAAAAAAAATTGGTTATTAGTAATGCTGTGAAAGAGAGTCTTTTAAAATATAGAATGTCATTTTAATACCCTACGGCAGATCTTCAAACCCATTCCATAAAAAAAGAGAGATGGGATCAAGAAAAGCCGCAGCTTTTCCTGGCACCACTAACCCAAGTGTGAATCAAAAGGAAATCTGATGTAGGTGTTGCGGGGACGTCCAAGGAAGTATTTGCTAGTAGCAGGGTCAGAGAATAAACTAGCACATGCTGAGGGGGGTGACCAAAAAGTCACGAGCATGTCAACACAGAAAGCCTGAACTCTGCTTCTGCTGATGAGAAGCGTCAGCGTCTCAGACATGAGGTGAATGGCAGGAGAGTGCTTTCATTGAACTGTCAGCTAATGAAGTGGTGAGAAATTAGCAGGCCCTGTGATTTACACGCTAATGTCCCCTAATGCCACCTGGGGGCTTCCTGCAGGCAGAGGCACAGAGGAGGGGAAATGGTGTCCTCCATCCAGCAGCCAGCCTGCGCTGCTATTCTCTCTTTGCCAAGCAACACAGCAGCCCAGCTTGTTCCCATTCACTATTCAGCAAGCAGTTGGCAGACTTCCCTTAGAGCATGGGCAAGCCACAGCTCTAAGAGCAAAATGAAGACAATGAAAGGAATTTTAAAAGGCTTCCACCTTTTTGCACTTTCTGTATGCTCTCTAAAAGTTGACTCAGCAGGCAACCCTCTACCTTTTCTGCAACCCTGCCAACCTCTCCCTCACCGCAAGAATAGGCCAGTGGGAATGGTCACTGTAATCAATGTGCTCTGTGAAACACGACTCAGAAATAGGATTGGTGAGACATAGCCCCCAGAAGCTGTTCTCGCTGCATTTATCATCATTACTTAAAAGAGAGGAGTTTCTTTTTGTGAAGCTGCGGCACGTATTCCTCTACCCCGACTGCAGCTCTGCCCACCCGCCGGAGCCCTAGACTCTCCCGTTATGAAAGAAGTAACAGTTCTCACCCCAAAAACACATGCCAGGGGAAAGCAGGAAAGGACTGTCTTAGTCTACTGGCATCTTTCAGGCAAGAGGCCAAGTCAGAACTGAGGAAACAGTGTGTGATTGTGTATAGAACAGCCTCCCGTATTATAATCATATATTTCCTTGGACATCCTCTGACTGTCAAATGAATAATGCTGCATTTTAGCTCCCCCTGGTAAGCAAGGCCTGATTTTAAGACCATTAGGAAGGGGGAAGAATGCTACAGTCTTCTCGGTTTCTCTAGGGTCACAGGGTAATTGTGTGGCGGGAGGAACAGGGCCCTAGAGATGGTGTGACAGTCACTTCTCATTACCTCCCACTTGGTTCATTACATCTGTAGACAGCGATTGCCCATGTGTGGATACTTCCATTACACAGAAGGATGTAATGTGCCATAGACTTCAAATGGCTTTCAAAAGGGGAGAAGGCACTTTATTCCAGGCACATACCTATCTCGTTTCCAGGGGCCACGCCAAAGGAATAGAAAGTGACATAAGGAATAGATTAGTGGTGATCAATACAGAGGAACAGGCCCCGTACATGCTAATACCCAGTGAGGTATGTATACATGTGAATCCCACAAACATGTAACACAGCACAGAAAAGACAGAACCCTCACTTACCAACCTACAAATTTTACTCTAACAAACAGACCCAATTCATTCAGGTGTATGTACATAAGCTCTTCTGTGGGCCCTCTGAACTGGCATTGCTCCTCTCTCACACATTGTGTGTGTGTGTGTGTGTGAGAGAGAGAAAGAGAGAGAGAGATACATTTTTCATTTGCAAGGGTGAGTCCTAGGAATAGTGAAATGCAGATATATTATTTTATACTTTTCTCAAGGATGTAAAAATCCCCAATTAGATTACAAACTGAGGAGAATTAACAAAAAAGAAAATTATAGAATGTTACAATTAGGAATGAATCTTAGGTGTTATCTCTAACAGTAAAGCTCAGACTTTTTCCTTAGAACAAAACAAAATCACTCTCCCTAAAAGGTAGTAAGAGGTACCTAAAAAGATACCCACAATGAAATAAAGCTGGGATGCTACATACTATATCCTGCTATTGGGAATTCACAGTAATGTCAACTTATTAAAGGATCTGAGAATTCCTAGTACCCCCCCAAAAAAAAAAATCTATTTAACTCAGAGTTTCCATTATTCATTCCAGGAACACTTTTTTTAAAATTCCAATCTTATCAATATCCTATGGAATAGCCGTACTATAGTAAGAGATCCTGTTCTACTACAGTCCCTCATTTTCTATAGATCTATACACTAGTAATTCACAAATTTTCATTCATCTGAAATACCTGAGGACCCAAGAGTAATCTCTCAGAGATTTTTCAGTAAACTAGGTAAGGTTCAGGAACCTTAATATTAATCAAGCAACTCTAATGCAGAGGGACTCATACCTCACTTTGGAAAAATACCAGACTCCACACATGCTCTGTGTGAATTCATCAGGGATTGATCTACATGTTAACAAGAGAATTTGATAGTTAATAGGCTGGATGTCTGCAGCTTGGACTCTGAAAGTTGGCCAAGTTCATCATGAATTACAGGAGATTCTGAATATGAAAATAAATGTTTGCCTCTATAAATTGACCACAACTGATGGTTCACCTTCATAGCTGGTTTTAAAGGTGTATCCTTTTCACTTTCCGACTCATCTACTTACTGGATTCATTAATCCACTTTTATTAATCATTCAACAATTATTTACAGAGGATTCTCTATGTGTCGGGCACTGGATGGAATGCTACGGATATTAGTGACAAAAAAAAGACAAAAAGCTTTGCCCTTGTAGTCTAATGTCCTAGGAAAAGAGACACAAACAGCAAAACATCAAAATAATAAATAAGTGAATGATATAGTAGATTAAAGTCAGAAGATGGTAAGTGCTATGGAAGACCAGGCTGAGGGAGCTCAAAGGTACAGGTGGGCAGGGGACAAGGGAGGACAAGAACAATGGAAATATGACAATAAAAAATGACACTTGGGCAGAGTCTTGAAGGAAGTAAGGATGGTGGCCTTTCAGGGATGTAGAGTAAGGGTCTAGGCCTAAAGAACAGCCAAGGGTCACAGAAAAGGAGTAGAAAGAGGGTACATGGGGAGAGAAGGGGGAATGGAGACGAGGCACCATAGTGTCTCAGGCAGCAGGCAGCAAATCACCTGGCTTAGGGCTTCAACTTGAACTCTGAGTGGAACGAGAAGCCATGGCAACATACTGAGCAGAGAATTGATATTGTTTAGGTCCTTGTTAAAGGCTGAATGTATTTGACAGGATTCACCATTGAGTGGATTTCCAGTGCTGTGCCAGGCACTGAAGTTGGTCCTGTTTGCGAAGATGAACACCAGCTCCTGCTCTTAGAGTGCCCCAGTCTCTGGGCCTCAGGAGCTGCTTGTTGCAGTCAACACGTGAAGACTTAAAATTTAGTATCCTTAGCCCTTTCATCACAAGCCCTCAGCACAGTGTTGGCTCCATGATCTGGGCATTGAATGCTGCCCTGTCCTGGGCTAGCACAGGAAGAGCTCGGGCAGATCAGTCCAGAGGGGCAGGTGCCCAGCCTCGCCCTGAACACACTGTGTGGCCTTTGACCAGATATTAACCCCCCCTTTTCTTGGCTCTTCCATCTGTTTACACAATTTTCTGCGGAAATATATTTGTGAGGTCTGACGAGATAACCGGCACGGAGAGCTTTCGTATGTAATGGAAAACTGGCAATTTTAATTTTCCCTCAAATTATCATACTCTAAAATAAATAGAGAGTCGAGGAGATTCTCCAGCTCTTCATTCTGGCAGCGCTGCCTCAGCTGAAGATCGTCGACAAGCTGGCAGCCCAGAAGCGAAGAGAGACTTAGTTCCTGGAGATAAAACCTGTTCGTTTTCAACAACCAAAATTCTGAGAGAGGGTCTTCTGGGGAAGAGCCATTTGTAGCGACAACCTCTTTTTAGAATTTTAACTTGCTTGCCTCCTGCTAGCTAACTCCTTTCTGTTGGGAAAGGATGTGAAAAGTCTCATTTAATTTCAGCCTCAAACATAATTCTAAAGGATCAGACTCGCTCACCTCACCTGTCACTCATCAAGAGACACGTCAGAGACAAAACCTCCATTCCAAGGAGATGGGAAGTGAAAGGACAGGTTTCAAGAAAGCCAGAAGAATTAGCATGATGGTTGTGTTTGCCTTAAGCATGTATATGCAGCCTTTATGAACAGCAACATGATTTTTAATCAAATGCTTATGATGTAACCTCCCTGAAATCAGGAAAATTCAGGGACTTGGCAGGCAACTGGAGAAAGAGGCACCCAATACAACGCTACTTCATACCGTACTCTGCTTCAGAGCTAAGCTACTCCAGATGTTTTTCTTTTGTCTTCATTTAATAGTTTCCCTAAATACAATGTCTTACTAGCAGCCAAGGCAGCAAAATATACAACATACTAATTAATAGCAAGATACTTAGCTAAGCAATTCTGTCTCTGAGTATGTGATTATATTTTTAGAGATTTTTTTTTTTCTTTTACCTTTCTTCTGTGAGATTTTACTAGAGGAATAAGTAAGGGGGTATTAGGAACCCATAAAATCTTCTGTGGCTATAGCATGATTACTCCTACTCAAGCAGTAAGAAATAAGCTATACTACTTTTAACCATACTGGTTCTAGATGTTACATCAGTTATGAATTCACAACAAAACCAAGTTGTCCTGGGAGTGACAACCACAACTCACAACAAGCAATTAGAGGAGCAAAGGGGCTTCTCGCCATTACAGACCAGCTTAATTTAATTTTTTTTTAAGATTTATTTATTTATTTATTTGACAGATCACAAGTAGGCAGAGAGACAGGCAGAGAGAGAGAGAGGAGGAAGCAGGCTACCTGCTGAGCAGAGAGCCTGATGTGGGGCTGGATCCCAGGACACTGGGATCATGACCTGAGCCGAAGTCAGAGGCTTTAACCCACTGAACCACCCAGGAGCCCCCAGACCAGCTTAATTTAAAAAATTAAAAGTCAAATTAGTCTTTTCTGCCTGTTCAGAGATCTTTGAACTTCCTATTATCAGCAGAACATGTTGCCACACCTGCTCTGCCAATCCCCAGCCCCAGATCAATCCAACCATCAACTTTCTCAGCTCCTGCTTCCAGGCAGCTGAGCATGGATATGGAAAAATCCCGTAACTGTGTGTACTGGCACCGCACCAAATCTATGTTCTCCAACATCAGCCGGACCCTCAGTGCTACTGGCAGTCCTTTCATTTGTCCCCAGTCAGCTCCGTTTCAGATTTCCCCTACAGCTGTTCCGAATTGTCAACATACTCTACGATCTCCTCAGTCTAAGTAGCTACCCTTGTCCATCCATCGGACAAAACAGAGGTTATCTCTTTCCCCTCCCCCTGCAGCCTGAGCTGTGGGAGTGTCATCCTCCCCCTCTCTTCCTCCTTAATTCCATCGGGGAATTAGCTGATCCCCAGAGCTAACACTTGTAGAGAATATTGCATACCTTCTCCTCAGACATCTTCTGGGGCTTCAGTCACTTCCCCTAACCCTTTGGGGTCTTTAATCCACTGCTTTCTACTCTCTGCCTTCCACTCTTTGACCTATGAATTTGCTCTATGTCTGCCTTATCACCACACACACACTTGCATGCACATAATGAATGTGCACACAACGCACGTGCACACATCCCCACTCACAACATTTTAATCATTTCAGCCTTTCACTCATGCTGCAAATTGCCTTGTATAGCAATTATCTGTTTACATGACAGTTTTCAACTGGTCCAGCGGTTTTTAATCATTGTTGTGTCACAGATTCCTTTGAGAATCTGATTAAAGCAATAGACCTTTTCCCTGAAGACACGCACCCTCTCACCACTTGTACATGCAATCCCAGGTCATTCACTGACCCACACAGGGAACATTATTACCACCGCTCATCAATACTTCTAGTTCTACTCGTCTCCCAGGAACGCCGGAGAACCACACTTCCTTCCTGACTTGAGATTAGTCACTGCTTTGGCCAATGAAATGCAAGTGGAAGCAAAGTTTGCTAAGCTTTAAGAGGCTGCCCTGGATGTGCCGGGCTTGCTTTTTACTCTGCCACCGTAACCGCTGTGTTCCAGGTCATGACTGCCGGGTCAGCGAGGGTCCTGGAGTGAGGAGCACGCCAAGCAGAGCACGTGGCCAATGGCAATGGACAGACGGAGTGGGTGAGAGAGAAATCTAGTTGTTTGGAGTGACTGTGATTGAGGATGGTTGATTATTGTACTGCAACCCAGGCTCTGCAGCTTGACAGCGGAGCATTCTTCATTAGATATGAAATCTCCTAAGTCAGAAAGATTCTTTCCAGTGGAGCATAAATTACCCTCCTTCCTGTTCCTAACCAACGCTCTCCTTTCACTGCATATTTCTGCACTCCTAGTTCTGCCTGCCGGCAACACTCTTTGCCCCAGGGCTCCTCATCCTTCGGACCTCAAGTTAGGTGTTGCCTCCTCAGAGAGCCTCTTTTTTACTTCCTTCCCACCCCTTCCAGCCCATTACCATCATTCGCATCACCCATTTCTGTCTTTCACGGAACATGTCACAGCCTATGGTGATCTTAGCTATTGTCTGTCCCTCAGGTTCTGAATTCACAACATCTGTATTCTTGCTCTCGACAATGAGGCATAAATAACTAATGCCAACCAACTTTAGCCCCACATGAACTTAAGGGAATACATTCAAAATACAGACTGCTTTCATTTGTTTCATATAATGATAAAAATAGTATCATAAATGTTCAGCTCCTACTTTACACTTTCCTAAACTATGTTAATAGAAGAGAAAGCTCTAACTAAAAATGTTGGACAGACATCCAAATGTTTGGATGCACATCAAGAACAAACCACTGAACCTTGGTAATCACCCAGTCGCCATTAAGAGGTCAGCTTGACATTTTGGGCTCTTTTCAGATAGTTGTGGCCAACAGCGCTAACAACCTTTGGTCCCAACCCAGTTAAATAGTAGTTTATGTAATTCATCAGTATACTTTTGTTTTGTTTGCTCCTTTTTTCCCTTTTACTCAGGACCTGCACCAAACGATCTTACTACACAGTGATAGTAAGAATTAGTCCTCAGGTTTCGGGAAGTATCGAATAGCTAAACCTTTGTTATGTATCCAGAGATATAGGTAGAATATCTTGTCACAGAGTAAATAATTCATACATGTTCAATGAATTAATGAATACATTTAGTATGAAATTACAAAGTATTTGTTTTACTTGCTTTTATTATATGTAACTAATACCGTACAAGACAACTATTCTAATTCTAAAAACCCAGGGGTGCCTGGTTGGGTCAATGGGTTAAAGCCTCTGCCTCTGGCTCATGTCGTGATCCCGGGGTCCTGGGATCAAGCCCCGAAGCAAGCCCCACAGAGAGCCTCGCATCAGGCTCTCTGCTCATCAGGGAGCCTGCTTCCTCCTCTCTATCTGACTATCTGCCTGCTTGTGATCTCTGTCTTTCAAATAAATAAATAAAATCTTTAAAAAAAAAAACCCAAATTTTAGCCTTGTTTCACCTAAATACAAAACATGTTTAAAAATGTTAGAAATACAAAATTTAGTTAATATATAATTTTTCTATTTTCATCGCTTTTATGAAATGTGTTAAGCTGTCTTAACATTTGATAAGAGACTTAGAAGTTGCAATGTTATCCTTACAGCATATAACAGACTCTGAAAAACAGTCATTAGAAATCTAAATCTTGTCAGATCTCAATCTCATAAGCAAAAATTTTCTGAACCTTCTGAATTAATTGTCTGAATAAGATAAATTTAGTCCTGATGAGAACAACTGAATAAAATGTTTTACAATTGCTAAAAAATAAGCTTAGTTTAGAAATAAAAATAAACTTAGTTTAATTTTGTTCTTTCATAAACCATTTTATGTTTCCTTTGAATTTCCCATGTGGCAGTGTGCATTGCAAAATAGTATCCCTTAAAACATGGAGCACATCCATTACCCTATCTCTTATGTAACATGTAATTGGCATGTGATAGCTACATTTTTCTATTTATAATTTTACAAAAATCCACATGGGTAACTTAAAAATAAGATGAGGTTTTTTGTTTTTTTTTTAGATGAGACTGAATATCTCTGCTCTCTGAATTGTTTCCTATCAACTAATTTTTAAAAGGAGATTATCATCTGTCACATCATTTTAAGTGAATATGGGTAATCAGATGAGGTTTATGGTCTTTTAAATGGGACACACATCCAGTGTGTGTTTGCACACACATTTGAACACATATGAAGAGATTTTTTTTTTAATTGTTTTGCAAACAAGGCTGGTCCTTTCTCAATTCCTCATCACTACATTCAGACTTCAAAAAAAATTTACAAAAGCTTCTTTTTTGTTCTACTGGGACATTTCAACCAAACACATAAATTCCACAGAAATAGTTGCTATAGAAATGCAAAGGGGATAAACAAGAATGAATTATGCAATCAAAAATTGCAACTGAAGTAGGGCAGTAGCAAGGTTTATGTTTAATAATGCTGACTGTATTTATTCTCGACTTTATATATACTCCAAATTGAATGTTCTGAGTCCTAAATTGGAAGGTCCTTTACTACTTAAAATAACACATCTTAATGAAAATATTTTAGCAGGCATTCCAGATTAGGAAATCAGTATATGCCAAGCCAAAAATAGTTAAATTTAATGAATAATGAATTCAAGTGATGCCAATTACTTTCCTTTATTTCACACAAAATGGTCTTTATATGAAATGAAAGAAAGAGAGGTTTCCTCCACAAGTTCTGCAGACACCTTGGCTCTGAAGCATAAATGCTTCTTCAGGTTTCTACATGTCTTTCATTTATTTTGCTAAGGAGCTTATTTTGAAATAGTGCTCTATAACAGCACTTAAGGTTTTCCATTAAGTTTATTGAAGGAAAAAATCATGAGTTAAATCTCCTAAAAAAAAATTTGCTTCTGTTTTTTACTTGTTTAGGGATTATACTCTAAAAGCTAAATTGCTAACCAGGCATCTGGTATATATGACTGTGGCTATTAAGCTCTTCTAGTCTTTGATCTTGCTCATTAAGTTTTATACAACTTTAGAGAGAAAAAGTTCTATCAGTCTTCTTATTTAGACGTAGTTTTAGGGAAAAAGTTTACGTCAGCAGACTGATACAACCTGTGTTCTAAAACCAAAATAATCCTAGTAAAAATGTATAACAGTGACACACCCATTCATGTTATAAAATTTAACTCCACATTACCAACAAAATCTATATAATCAGCTTAAGATAAAGAAAGCAGGGAAGGAGGAATGGGAGGGGAATCGTCTCAGAAAATATAGAAAATTCTCCTATACCTTTCTCTCTGAGAATATTGACCTTTACAGTTTCTGTAAGCCTTCTATTTTATACTGCTTTAGCAAAATGATATCTGAATCAGCATCTTTCCGTGTTTGGAAGAGTGGAAGAGCACGGGTTGTAGTCTTGGATAGGCAAGAGTTCAAAGCCACACTCCAATATGTACCGTGGACCTTGGTCAAGATTTAACACCTTCAGTCTGTTTATTCATCCATAAAATCATGAGGCATTTATCCCACGATGATTTGAATTTTACATCAAAGCTCTATTAAAATTATCCTGATGAAGGTCACCAATACCCTCTTAAATTTAAAATTAGAACTCTTTGCAATATTTGACTCTAATATTTAATAATTCTTTGAACTGTTTTTTCTTCAAAATGGACTAGCCTTTTGCTACCATTTTGCTTCCTTTCTGGGAGTTTGCCCTTTCTGGGAGTATTCTCTTTTATGCATTCTACTCTTAATTAGACGGTCTCTGTACTCTTCTCCCTCTCAGTAGTCATCCCAACAAATTCCATCCACCACTGCTCCTTCCCATGGCTTCAGCCGTCACCTATACCTTGATGATTGTCTTGTAAGACCTCTGCCCTGGGCTCTTAGCCTCCATATTACTACTGCCTATTAGACAACGTCACTGGATTGTTCTATTGGTACCATTCAAACTTCCACCCACTTAGACATAGAGAACTAGAACTTATCCCACAGCCCTTGCTGTCCCTTTTGCTCAAATCTCCTCAGTCTCCAGAAGCTTACTGAGTCTACCTCTTCACTATGTATTCTGATTCTGCCACTGCCTCAGTTCATTTTCTCATGTTTCAATCAATGGAAGAGACTCTACTTTCTTCAAAGTCGTCGAAATGCTGTAACAGAGAACATTTGTAATAAGTGTGGTAACAAAAATCTCTGGCTTAGCACAATAAAATTTTTTCCCTGCTCATGTCATAATCCAGTTCAAGGTGTAGTGCAAGATTCTGCTCCGTTGACTAATCAGGATTCCTCTGTCCAGTGGCCACATCACCTTCTTATGGCATGGAGTCCCAGCTCAGACCTTTGTACGTGGCAGGCAGGTAAGGAAGAGAGTAGTGTTGTTATGAGCCTAGTCTATGTACAATGGTGGATCATGAACAGAATAAATGCAATTAGAACTTCTATTCCAAAAGGGGAATAATGGGAGATACAGTATTCACTGGCCTATTGCAATTCTGAAATCCTGCTTGGTAGGTCTTATTAAAGCCCCTATCCTAGGAAGAAGGTGAGTTATTTAATTAAACTTCAATTCTACTACTTGGGAACAATTCTCTTTCCCTCTTTACTCCTTGGACTCAGCTTTTAGTAGTTCTTATTGTGTATTTACTCCCTTTGGTAACAGCTGAAATGAGTGTTACCAAAAGTCTGAGAACCAAAATGTGATTTTACAGCTCAGCCAGTGAGTTTTTTAGTCTGATATTTTGGATTTCTTGACAATAAAATTTTCATCAAAAACATGCTAGGCTTCTGTTGCATTTGCTCCAATCTGTAATTCTCAGGTCTTTCACTTCCCTCCCGCTCCTTAACAGCTACTTTTATTATGGTTTCATATCACAAGGCTTCACTCTTAATCAGATCCTTGACCTAAAACTGAATCATGCTATCCAACTAAAAAGTTTTACCGGACTTTCATGGCTCTATTTAGGATCTGGAGGCAGTTGGCTTCCCAACCACTTTTTACCCCAAGTCTTTGACTGTCTGTTGTTTTCTGGTCAGCTTGAAAACTGGGCAACCCTGTCTGAACACATCTCTTTTTTGAAACACCTTACCAGAGGAAGCCAACACACTGATTAACATGCCCTAAAACAAGGGTTCTCAAAGTATGGTCTGCACACACCTAGGAATCCTGGAGATCCTTTTAGTGGATCCACAAGTCAAACCTACTTTTATAAAAACTCTAAGAGGTTGTTTGCCTTTTTCACAGTGTTGACAACACTTGCACAGATGCCACATCAGCAGTGGTGGGTAAAACTGCTGGTGCCTTAGCACAAATCAAGGCACTTTCAGCAAACTGCATGACTGTATCATTGGACTTTGGGTCCTATTTGTCACCATAAACTTGCTGCTAAAACAAAACAAAACAAAACAAACCACCTTTCACTTATGAATGCCCCTGCTGAAACAGGAAAAATTATTCACTTTATTAAATCTCAACCCTCGAGTACAAGTCTTTTCAATATTCTGTGGGATCAAAAGGAAAGAACACGTAAAGCACTTCTGCTGCATACCAAAATACAATGGTTGTCTTGGAGGAAAAGCAATATGTGATTGTTTGAGTTGCAAACTGAACTCATCTCTTTTTCATGGGACACCATTTTTACTTGAGAGAACAAGTGATAAACAAAATATGGTTATTCAGACTTGGGTATTTGGCAGTCATTTTCTTGAAAATAAATGAAGTGAGCCTGTCACTTGAAGGCGAACAACCTGACAGTATTTGTTGCCAATGATAAAACTCAAGCTTTCAAGTAAGAATTAGAATTTTGGAAAAATCATCTCTGACACCTTGCGCCTGACAGTTCTGAATCTTTAAAGACTTTTCTGAAGATATCAGTACTGATATTAACAAATGTGATTTTTAGAAATATTACACAATGAGGGGTGCCAATGTGTAAATCAGTGAAACAATATTTTCTAAGAAACCGATGAAAGATATTACAAAATCATGCATGGGTAAAAGATCCCTTTGAAGTACAGTAACTAATACATTTTATCGTAATAATGTGCAAAAAGTTCCTTGATATGGTTTCAGAATCCACATTGTAATCAATTCAAATTATCACTTGTTGAAATTATTACATAGTATCAAAAACTATCCATAATTATTTGAAAAGGCTATTCAAATACTCTGTCAAAAGAAGATTGCCCTTCTCACAGGAAATATGTCCACATCTGTGTCAGGCCACGTTTTCCTCATATACTTCAACATATTGTAACAGAGCAAATGGGAAGGCAAATGAGAATCTCTATGCCTATTAAACTGGACAGTATAGAGTTTTGCAAAAAATGTGAAACATTGTCATCCTTTAATAAAGTGCTTTTGAAAATACAGTAACAATATATTGTTTATTTTAACATAATGAATTTATGATGATTTTTAGCTCATTAGTATCTTGAACTTCTCAGTTTTAATGTGGTAATTTTTCCTAAATATAGCCCATAAATGAAAGCTTTTTGTAATCCTTAGTAGTTTTTAAAAAGATAAATCAGCCCCAAGAAGAAAGTTTTTGAGAATCACAGGCCTAGAGAAAGGATCAGCAAACAAGTGCCCACAGGTAAAATCCAGCTGTTTTGCCTGTTTTGTAAACAAAATTTTATTGGAACACAGCCTACCCATTTGCTTACATACTGTCAGGGCTGCCTTCATGCTATATCAGCAGAGTTGAATATGTGCAACAAAGATGATATTGCTTTCAGAGCCCAAAATATTTACAATTTTGATCTTTACAAAAAAGCCAATTGCTGATCTCTGCCTTGAGCTTTGGTTCTCAAGCTTGGCTGGATATCAGAACTACCCGGAAAACTGTTAAAATGCTACTAATGATCTTCCCCTTCTCCAACACATACACACACGTTAAGTCAGAATCTCTGGGGGTGGGAACAGAGCTTGGATAGTTTTTACAATTCTTCAAGTGATTCTAATATGTAGCCGCAGTTAAGAATCACTGTCCTAAAGCTGTAAGATTTTCAAGTATAAATCATGCCTTCTGGATTCCCAGACAACATCTAAGTTTCTTCCCATTCATGGCCGTATTTGCAGCTTCTAATATCACAGTCCTCGCTGCCCACTGGCAAACACTAAATCAGTGCCACATTTGTTGTCATACCGGCGCCCCACTGGTAGGTACAAATTTCAAAATCAGTTAGGATAGGCTATCTGCTGTAGCAAACACTTCTCAAATTTCAGAGACTAACACAATAAAGGTTTATTTCTCATGCAAATCACGGTGCAATGTGCTTTGGTAGGGGTCTCTTCTCCACAAAGGAATCCAGCTGCTTCTAGCTAGAGACTCTACCATTCCTCAGGGCCTCAGAGTACATTGCTGGATCCTCCTACATCCAGCCAGGTGAGGAGAAAAAGAGCATGGAAGATTGAGTGAGAGGTGTTTTATGGGCCATGCCTGGAGAAGGCATTAATAACTCCTCTTGGCCAGAACTTAGTCTTCCTGGTCACAACTAAGTGCAAAGAAGGTGCAAAACATAGCCAAACTTTCTGCCAAAGAGGATAAGCAAAATCGTTTTTGGTGAACTAGCTTATCCCTGTGGCAACCGCCTTCCTTACCAGTCTTAAAGTCCAGTGCTGTGAAGTACCTTCAGGACCCTTGTGATAGGCAGAATCGCCTCTAGACTCCCTCCTTTATTTTTTACTGCTAATTTGATACGTCTGATTTAGTTAGCTCCCTGACTTCATCTGCCCCTTCCTCTGCTTTTAACAGATTCGGAGAGAAATTCCTAGCAAAAAGGCTGAGAGTTTGTTCTTTCATGCATTCATTCTCTGAAAATAAGTTTGTCATGACACAGACTTCATCAGAACTTAATTCTGTGGGAAGATGTTCAGTATCACAAAAACACCAAAATAGGAAAACCAGACAAGCTTCTAAACCTCTTTTGCAGTATCTTTCCCAGGATGGATCTCCTCTTCATTTCAAAGAGCATCTTTCCTGAAGAAATGCAAAACAGGAAGGAAGTCTGAGAAGCCTACATAATTACAATCCTACCGAAGAGGACTACCATGAAACTTATATTCTGCATGTTCCTCTTTCAGTGAATTTCTCCAGTTTTCTCAAATTTCATGAAGGTGGACAGTGCCTATAATTTCAACACATACCTACCACAGATAACCCATCAGGGGGCTGTTTATATGAATCATTTCATTTGGATGGATTTATTTCATCTCCCTATATAAGAACTGGAAGAAAAACTCAGACTTTTACAAACATTCTGAGTATAGAATATTAAACTTATACTGTGAAACTGTTTTGTTGTAGATTAGGGTTGAGTTTTTCTTGAAAAAGACACTGGTCAGCTTCATGCACTGACACATTTTCCTGGTAGAGTCAAGCACTCCATGCAAGATTCACATCCTATTTAATTAAGTGGACAAGGATCTTCCTTATCAATTACTCAATTTTGTTGCATCTGGATATTTTAGGTTCACTACAAGGAACATTAATATACTTTACTCAGTAATACATCTGTAATATAGGAATTGTGACCTGCTAATTGATTTACCATTTATAGAGAATATTTTGATAAATTATAGTCACTAATTGCAGAGCCATTCTGCAGAGCCAAATTCTAATAGACTTTCAACCATTTCTTGAACTATTTTGCACCTACTATGTGTAAAGACAGATAAGAAACACCTGTGGAATAATTATCATTTGGTGGATTGAGTCAAATTTATTCTAACCACAGACACATAATTTTCAATATGAGTCCTAAATGTCAGTACATCAAGTTTCTCTGAACATCATCCCTTATCTTTTATTAAAACCTCCCCTTCAGAATATGGCAGACATTGAATTCCTACTGGCCCCTGTGGTTAGTTTTCTTGCACACTAGATATTAATACTAATTAGCTATTGGAGCACCTTTAAGCATCAGGCTCCCTGCTCCCTGCTCCCTCTCCCTCTTCTACTACCCCTACTTGTGGTCCCTCTCTCGCTATGTCTTGCTCTGTCAAATAAATAAATATAATCTTTAAAAAAAAATAGTAATTAGCTGTTGTCCTCATCCTCATCTCTCAACACAATATCAGTTTTCCAGTGGCCATTGATTCTGTACTATGAGCTCTAAACTGCTAACCACAGTGATAGAGAGTAACTATGGAATTATCCTTCTCGGAGGATAAGAGGTCTTTCTACCCTTTAGTCAGTGATCATTAAAGCCAACTAATACATTGTTAAACTTAACAAATCACAATGGCTGTAGGGACCCATTGGGACTTCACCATTGAAACTGCAACAGTGAAGTCACAATTATCCAGCAATTAGGTTTACAGCTGTATTCACCTTTTAATAGTCAAGTCTACAAAAATGTGCCCACACTTCTTTCCTTTGAACTTAATCTGGAAGGTTTATTTTTTTTTTTTTTTTTTTTTAAAGATTTTATTTATTTATTTGACAGACACAGATCACAAGTAGACGGAGAGGCAGAGAGAGAGAGAGAGAGGAGGAAGCAGGCTCCCTGCTGAGCAGAGAGCCCGATGTGGGGCTCGATCCCAGGACCCTGAGATCATGACCTGAGCCGAAGGCAGCGGCTTAACCCACTGAGCCACCCAGGCGCCCCAATCTGGAAGGTTTATAAAGCCTTCATTTTTATGTAGGTTTCTGAAACCAAGGAAGCAATTGCATCTGAATGAAGTAATGACAAATTTTATGAAGCAGAAAAAACAATTTTTCCACCTAACATAAGCCTTATTTTAAAAAATGGGGTGTCTCCAAGTTATATTTCCAAATGAAATATGCCCTGAGCCATCATAAAAATTTGGCTGCCAGAAAAGTATCTAGTTTAGTAAATATGAACATGGATACCTAATGTTTTAGGAATGCTTTCAAATATAGGTAACAAACAGCCTAACTAGAGTGACTTTTTTTCTTAAATTAGGGAGTTATTTTTCCCCCCACAGTGAGAAATCCAATTACTAATGCTTGATTGGTTCAGTAGAGCAGTCATGCCAAAGACTGAGATTTCCTTGATCTTCCTCATTATTACAGAGAAAGACTACTGCATCTTCTATAAATATATCCTCTTTCCCCCAAGCAGGAAGATGGGACAGCAAGAAGGGATGGTGCCAATATGTTTTAATAGGTAAAATCCAATTTTAACAGAAAGTTCCCAGAACATGTTTGTATCTCTTTGGCCAGAATTTTGTCCCAGAGTCACTGCTGGCCTAAAAGTGGCAAGAGAGAAGATAACACAGATAAAAAAGAAAAGCAGCTTCTTACATTCAGAAACTGGCCTAACACAGCCAGACCTTAACAGTGTTAAGGACTAATGCATCACTCACAATAGGTCTTGGTATTCTACAGTTGATCATAAATAAGCTTCTAAATCACCACCAATGCCTGTGACGAAGAAAGACAAAAATATTCCATAACTTCTTTTAGCACAGAAACAAGGTCACTGTGCAAACCATAGAAATACCAAACATCCCCCATGTACTGGCTAATATGGGGACTTGCTGCTCTTTTCCCAACTGTGGCTTTGGGCTTACTTTACTTTTCCTATCTTATACACAGGATTTTTTAAAAATGTCCAGTCTTCGTCCAGACTTAAGTCTTAGTCCAGTTGGGTACTGGGTGTCTCAGTCAGATAAGTGGCCAACTCTTGATTTCGGCTCAGGTTATGATCTCAAGGTCCTCGGACTGGGCCCCGTATTGGGCTCTGCACTCAGTTTGGAGTCTGCTTCTTTCCTTCCTCTCCCTCTGCCCCTATCTCTTTCTCTCTCTCTCAAATAAATCTTTTTAAAAAATGTCCAATCATAGAATGATCCGCAGCTACTGATAACATCCAAATGAAGGCAAAGCCACTTCCTTAAACCATCCCCCAAGTCATTTCACATTAGTCTTGATCCTGTGATAATCCCTTCAAAAACTTCTGAAATGTCTCACATTGCCCAATGAAATTCTCCCTTCCTTGCACCCAGGAATAAATCTAGCTTGTCCAGTCAGAGGTATGTGTTCCTGGTGGGCTTTCTCTAGACAGCACTGAGAGAGCGGGTCAACCAAACAAGTGTATTCACCACACCTTTGTTTCATTCTAGTATATTTTCAATTAAAATGCTATAACTTGATATGCCATGCTTCGAGATCCTTAATTAAGAAAGAGAGCTGGGATACAGTGAACTGAGCATAGGATGAATAATTAAGAGATAAGGATTCTAGTCTGTCTGTCCAGTTAATTAGTAAAGTGACTCCAGGTAAATCATTAGAGGACAGGAAAGGAACTGACCTCACAATAGTCTAATGAACCAGTTAACATTAAACATGTTTGAGAGATGGCAAAACCAATGTTCCAAGAGGTTGAGTACATTTTCCTATTTACTTTCGGTAAGTGACAGAACTAGGATTTGAACAAGGGTTCTAACTCTAAAGTCTAGAGGTTCTCCACGACACCAAGTTGTCTCACCAAATTTTACCTTCTTCCTCTGTGAACCAACCAAATTGTTGAACTAGAGCTTTAAAGGTCCTTTCCATTCAACATTCTAAGACTTTGAGTGATGAGTCATAATATTTGCATTTACTCTTTTTTAATCCCATCTGATCTGTAGGTGAAAGGTACAGAAATAATGTGAGATGATGTATATTTATAGAGTTCTGAATTTAAGCAAGCCCTTTTCTAAAGGGCATAAATCATAAATTTGATCTACCAGTTCCAAGTCGAATCAATTTTCAGTTCCTTTTAAGTCAAAATAGGACCACTTCACTTAAGGAACTGTGTGAGACCCAGTACAAAAAGGGCTGAGAACAGCAAAGCGGGAAATGAGAAAAAGCAGGAAAGCAAATAAGCATGTTCCTTTTTTATATTCAGATCTCAACTTTAACACCTTAACATTTACATATTCATGTGGCATACCTTTACAAATCAGTAACAGACAAATACAAGAAAATATAATCACATAATTGAAATAGGACAAAGTAAAATCATATGCATTTTAGTCTTACTGATTTAATAAAAAAATTTTAAGAGAAATAATCGAGGCTTTGGGGAAATAAACACTGAAGGACTGGAAGAAGGGATGTCCTTTTGTACTTGCTTTTGAAAGGCAATTTGAGATATATATGCAACAGTTCTAATGTTTTTACATATCACATTTGACCCATAATTTACTTTGAACAAAAACCACAGAAGTGTGCAAAGAGTTAGCCACAAAAATGTCTGTGGAAGTACTATGTATAATTGATGAAAATTAGTAAAAAGTTAAAAGGTTAATGATAGAAGATTGATTAAATTGTGGTTTATTCATGCAATGGAAGTCTTTGGATATTAAAAATATAAAGAAAAAACAATATGGACAAAATGCAAAACACATTGCTAGGTTGATAAATGTAAATTCCAGATGTGTGATTGTGGTTTTTTTGTTTTAAATAGATGTAGATACAAGAGTGATTATGGACTAAGTATTTATGTGCCCCAAAACTCACCGTTGAAATCTAATTCTCCATGTGATGGTCTTTGGGAGGTAATCAGGTCATGAGGGTGGAGTCTTCGTGAATGGGATTAACCCCCTTGAAGAAGTGGCCAGAGGGCTAGTGTGCTCTTCTACCCCTGTGAAGATACAATGAGAACTCAGCAGTCTGCAACCCAGAAGGGAGCCCTCACCAGAACCCAACCACACTGGAACATTGATCTTGAAATTCCAGCCTTCAGAGCTATAGGAAATAAACATCCGTTTTTACAGGCCACCTGGTCATTGGTACTTTTTATAGCTGCCAAAACTGAGTAAAATGGTATAAATGAATTTTTAAAAGACTCGAAGATATCCAGTAATTATCTCTGACTGATAGGATTACGGGTGGTTTTGTCTTTTTATTTATCTACATTTTCCAGATTTTCTATGAGAAATATAAATGTTTTTATAATAATTTTTAAATGTATTAATTCTTAAAACAAATACTAATATATATTAATAAAAATATAATGTTTGGATGTTAGCTACACTTGTGAGCATAGCTTAACACAGAGAATTTGAATCGCTATGTTGTACACCTGAAACTTATGTAACTTGGTACATCAACTATACTCAAAAAAGAATTTCTTTAAATATACTCTTCAGTATGTCAACTGCCACATTCACTTGTCCTTAAAAAAAAAAAAAAGAAAGCCCTTAACATCATGACCATCAGACATCACAGACCCCATGGCTGTAGATACCAAGCCAAGGGCCATTTTTGTTCTAAGAACCACAGATACACTTAGCGCAAGGAGGTTTTTCAAATAATTATATTAATTCTCTTTCAAACGTGGAAATCTAGCTTGAAAGGAATACTGTGTATACAAACTGAAATTTTTAAAAAGCAAAATTATTTTTTAAATGTTATTTATTTTATAAGATTTTCCATTGTGGTATTAGCTACGTTGACTTTGGAATTATAAAAGAAATTTGTTTACTTGGAATATTTGCTTTAACAAATATTGCATTTCTTTTTTTTAAGCCAATGCAATGTTGCAAACCAACAGTTGTGTAATGATATTTGGCAAGAGTTAGTATCACAGCAGAAACTTGTATTTAGTTGTTTTCCTTTGGGCATTTTTTCTTTTAACAGAAAGGACTTTTAAAAACAAAAGTATGTGCTTTATTAAATGGCAACATTAATGGCATAAATTTGCACCCTATTAAAAGAAGTTGAAGAATTAGTTTGCCTTTATAGAAAATAGTGCAATAGCTACCTTGTATTTGTTGCCTATTGTTACTTAGGTTCTTAAATAAATGCTATCTTATTTTATCCTCACAGCCACCCTGTGAAGGAGATATGATTATCCCCATTTTGCAGATGAAGAAGTTGAGGCACAGAAAGTTTTGAATAATTTGAAACTTTAAATTACTTGAGCAAAATCATACAGCCAAAAGGAGGAGAATCAGGATCTGAACTCAAGTCTCTGACACTAGTCTTATGTTCTGTTCACTAAGTAGGTTGTTCACAATATACTACTTTCCTTTGGGATTACATTGTATTATTTGGCTATTTTTCTTCTTTGGAAAGGTGCCTGGGTGGCTCAGTCCATTAAACATGCAACTTTTGATTTTGGCTCAAGTCATGATCCCAGGGTCCTGGGATGGAGCCCCACATCAGGCTCCACGCTCAGCCGGGGTCTGTTTAAATATTCTCTTTCCCTCTCTTTCTGCCCCTCCCACCATTCCTGCTTATTCTCTCTCTCTCATTCTCTCTCTCTTAAATAAATAAATCTTTGGGAAAAAAAAAATGATGCCACACTTATTCTTCTGTCTGTGACTTGATTTTTTTTTTTTTTTTACCATTTTTTTTTTCTTTTTCTTTCTGTGACTTGATTTTTCTCTCTTCCCTTGTGAAACAAATACCAGAGAGTAGCCCATGGGGCATGAGTTACCTTAGGAACTCATGTGTACTTTGAAGGCTCATAAGGCAAGACTTCCGACAGCTAAGTGGACTTAACAGGGTAGAAAACATGGGTAGGTTATACACCATACTGGGCAGACAGTATACCAATCTTGGGCCAGGACTTGTGGGAGCTACAGTACTTTCAAAGAAAATTGATACAGGGAGTCAGGTTGCTGGGTGCTAGGAACTGTAAACCTGGGACTCCAAGGAAAAGCAACCTGGATTGAAAGTAACACTCAGCTACTCATGTGCTAATGCCGTGAACAAAGCCAGAAAGATTAACACTCTCCCGCAGTGTCAACGAAGGGTGGTCATCTGAAGAGAGATGATCAGTTTACAGAGCGGCGGGGTACAGCAGGAAAAATGCCAGCAAAATAACCCTAGATGGATTTAACACCAGGGCTCTTCCTGTTTGGGTATGGAAATCTAATGGACTCCTCCTGGGAGAGAGATAACCTCAATCAAGATACTAAATCTGCATATGGATGCTTTGATCCCCTTTTAGCTTAATTTGGAGAAATAGGGGGTATGAAAACTGGCATAGCCTTTGCTTCTCCATGCCTTTCTCTCTCTTCCAAGTTAACTGCAAGGGGCATGCATTACCTTTTAAACTTAACATTATTCCCTTAAAATCATTAACCAGACAAATTGTATTAATTAGTTATGTATTATCTTACATGTTAGTTCAGTGTTTTAGGAATATACTATTGGTTTAAAAAAAAATTCATTGTACTTTCAATCCACAAAGCTATCATACAGAAAGTTTTACCTCAATGTGCTAGAAGGTACTAAATGTTACTAGAACACACAGTGAACTAAATAGGCAAAAGGCCCTTAGGACAAATGTTTCTTGAGGACATACTGGCCCTCATGTTACATATTCCCTCATCTCCTACAGGAAAGTTTTAGGCAGGGAAAATGTAAATATTTTACTTATTAAATGTCAGGTCCTATTTTATGTAATTCTGAAGATTTCTTCCTAAGGACAGTCATAACAATAAAAATTTCCCTTCTTTTTCTTTGGGTCACTTTGGAGATACAGCTAATTCATCCTTGTGCCAGAGAGAGACTTTGGGTTTTTTGTTTTTTGTTTTTAATTAAAAAATATATTCCTCAAGTGTCCAACTCTTGGTTTTGGCTAAAACATATATATACTTTTTTTTTTCTTGTCAACTCCACCCTGTATCTTCTTATGTAGGTTGGCCATGTCTACTCAAAAAATGTATTGCCAATGACTTATTATTGTTATGCAAAATAACCAAGGAGAAACTTAAACACATACACCCACACAAAGTTTGCACTTAGACTGTCTGAAATAGTACATTCAACTGTACTTTGACTTCCTTAAAACTATCGAATGATTTATTTTAACCTCTTTTTTTTAAGAATTGTATTTATTTGACAGAGCGAGAGAGCACAGCAGGGGGAGAAGTAGGAGGAGAGGGAGAAGCAGGCTCCCCTCTGAGCAGGCAGGGAGCCCAATGCAGGGCTTGATCCCAGGACCCTGGGATCATGACCTGAGCCAAAGGCAGATGCTTAACCAACTGAGCCACCCAGGCACCCATATTTTAACCTCTTGTATATAGAAGACATTCTGGTAACAAAATGTATGAATTATTTCAGAGAAGGAAAATATAATGTTATTTTGATTAAGAGAAATCTGATTTCTGGAATAAAGTAGAATTAAAATTTACCACTTCTTACTTTACTTATATTTTAATTGCATTTGACAGAAACTTTCTGTGTGTAAACTAACACACTGGGAGGAAATAAGGAGAAATAGCTAATTCTTTACTTTCACAGTGCAAGCTTTCAAGGACTGTGGTAAAACTGCTTATCAGTTGCTGAATCTCAGTAGCAAAATATCAATCAAAACCAAAACACTTTGGCTAGACTCTATAAAATCAGAATTTCTTGAAAGACCCTCATTGCTTCTTTTTAGTTTAAGCTCCTCTACTTCATCTACCATCTACTCCCACCCACCGCGGTTGTACAGAACAGTAGAACTGCAATTTAAAGTAAAAAATTAATATATTACAACGGATTTCAGCGTGAAGCATTGGAACTAGTCAGACAACTTTCTGTGTTGAAAACCCACAACTAAGAAAATTAAACTTCCTATAATTTTGTAAATTATAGCAGGAATACCTGTAATTACCCACATAAATGATGACAAAAAAATTTGCCCTTAAGGGGTTGGATTACATTAGAAGGGAGGCTGCCTTATTTGCTATGCTCAAGAAAGAAGGCATGTTGACACACAGAGAATAATAGCTAATATGTTTGGGGCACTGAGAAAAAAAGGATTTTTAAGGAAACCTGACAAACAGGACATGGCTCTTTTCTATAAGGAGATTCAGCAAGCCCAACAAAACAAGAAGCCACCTGTGGTAGCCAAAACTATCCTTATATCTACACACACACACACACACACATTTTCAGCTACCTCTATCAACACAACATTAACTGGCAGATTGTAATCAGAAGTGAATCCAGATCTAATGTTTGTTTTCCTTTTTGTATCTGGCTGCCAAGCCTAACTCCCCTCAAATAGGACAGAGTACTATGTGCTCAGGAAACTACAGAATTCCTGCCCCTGGGTGACTGACAAAGACCCCGAATGTTAATGCCATCACACACACACACACACAAATCACTTTACTCCTACTAAATTAGACATATAAGATAATGAAAATGGCATGCGATATCCCTATAACCAGTCATCTAAAATACATGGGCTCATTTATAGATAGATTTGCAACTTAAGAGATATTTGAAGGCAGACAAGCTCCAAGTTAGAACACGTTATGTCAAGCAATGTGGAGAATCCCATAACTCATATTAATTTTTTCCCTCCACATAGAGTTCCCATTCATCATTCCAGGTAGAAGGTCTATCAGCATCCTAGAGCACATTATGATATCCTGATATAAGTGTCTTCCATCTATAAGCAAGGTATTTCTCCTCCTTAACTGTACACAACACATGAATTGTGAAGAGCAAATTTCCTCTAACACTTTATTCCTAAGAAGGCTCTTTCCACCACTCTTCCCACAAAGTAAGCACCGATCTTTGTGCAAGGTTTTGACATTTACCTACTTAAATACAAAGGTGGTTTGAAAATTCTTGCTAGGTTTGTTATATAATTCTAATGTGCCAACACCCTTCATAAACAATCCAGTGTTCTTTAAAACAGAAGTAGCTTATTTAGCCCAGCCAAAAACATGTGGGAAGTATCACCAAATGGAGCTATTCTCTAAGCCACCAACTACAGTCCTCACTAGTTCATTATTCATAGAAACACATCTATGTTTAAAATTTTAACCAATCCATAGAAAACTGAAAGGAGCAAACTATAAACTGCTTTATTAGAGAAAAAAAGGTAATTATATATGTATGTGTGTATAATACTAAAGATCTTAATATAAGAAATAAAGTTATACACATAACCTATATATGCAGGGGTTTTGAAGTGACCAACAGAGCACATTAGAGCTACAGTCTTTATACCCAGATCCCTCTACAATTGCTCCAAAAATGTAGTCTGGACTTTTGCTGCATTAGCTTGCCCCAAACTGTCAAAGTTCCTAATTTCCAATGGACAGAGCATAACCTATGTTAGGCTGACAGTACAGGAATCCTAGCAAAATGCTTCTGGATGGCCTTTTAAGGTCGTTTAGACATCACCAGATGTTTTTAATTACATTGTCACCAGAACATACATCTCTGTTTATCTGTCTTTGCCTCAAGTCTTGGTTTCTGCTGATTAAATCTGTCTTAGCAACAGTTACATAATTTTGCTTCTAGATATGAAATGGCCATAGGGACTCTACTTCCTGGTTAACCTGTCTTAATGAAACATCACATTTTCATATCTTCCCACAGGAAAGGAATACGGTATAATAGAAATGAGTTAAAATATAATGATCTCTCCCCCACCTTTTCCCTGCACAAGTCTCTGAATATTCTTCTATCCTTTCATTCATAAATAAGGAAACCACTATGGATTTTAGCTTTTAAAAAACAATGCTAACAGTGGTCACATTTCCTACAAAGACCTTTAACAAACTTGTTAAAATGAACAACAAAAAAGGAACTGATTCTCCAAAAGGTCAAAGTTTCAGCTAATTTACATAATCACTAAAAATCAGCACCAAGTGATACTGAAAAAGTTAGAAACCACCTCACCCCTAAATCTGTCATTCCCAGACCATACACATACATATTCACTAAATAGGAAAATACCTGGCACAACTCTGAGATTTTCTTTGTAACACTTCAAAGTTTTTTTCCAAAATAACATAAATCATGGTCTCTTAAAACTCCTCGTATCTGCTGTATAGGGTCAAAAATTATTGGTATTTAATGGTTAGTAAAGTATATACGCTGGCAAATTCTTTGTATACAGATAACATTCCAGAAGCATCCCATTGTTATTTTCATGTCCTATTTAGACAAAAGGTACTGAGTATGAATGTGTTGAGAGTATTCACGAAACCTCTTAAGGGCAGGCTGTCCACACATTGTTGGAAAAACAGCCTGCCAAGCACTTGTCACTGTCACGTTTTAGGGGACCCCATATATCTATGGAATTCTGAGGCCATATAGGCTGCTCCAGGATAAATGTGGCTTCTGGTGTAACAATGATAGATCCATCTTTTGTTATCTTTTCCTGCTTATTTTGCTAATAAATAGGTTTCAAAACTCTCCTTCTGTAAGGCCTATTTGGCAAGCATTTTTTCTAGGAGATAAAACTGGGATACCAAGAAAATTCTCAATCACGATAAAACATAAAATCTTAGCAATGTTCCAAGGTTTATGACAGTCAAGCACCTAATCCATTTATTGGAGACTCCTATCAAATACTAGGTGTTTGTTGATAAAGCCTAACCTCTTAAACTTGCCTAGAGACCTCTGAGATTTTGCCACCAACTTCATTTTCCTCCTCCTCTGTGGAATACTGTAGATTGACTTCAAACTGCCAATATGCCTTATTTCTACTGGTAGAAGGCCAGTCTGCATGTGCTCCTTACGATCATTCTAGGACAAAAATCACAATGTTTCCCTTTGCCAGAAAGTCATTCTTGCACCTACTTTTGCAACTAGGAGTGATTGCATTTCCTGATAAAGGGAACAGATGTGGCTGGAAACTTCTCTTGCCTCTTCTTCCTTTTTAAAAATATTTTATTTATTTATTTGAGTGAGAGTGAGAGAGAGAAAATAAGCTGGGGAGGAGCAGAGGGAGAGGGACAAGCAGACTTCCTGCTGAGCATGGAGCCTGATGGGGGCTCAAAATCAGGACTCCAAGATCATGACCTGAACTGAAATCAAGAGACAGACACTTAACCAACTGAGCCACCCAGGCCCCCCTTGCCTCTTCCTCCCATATGGAAATGACACATGGTGCTGTGGTAGCCATATTAAAAATCAGGGAACATCAAGCAGAGGAGGGGAGAGCCAGCAGATGAAGAAAAACAGAATGAAAATCTAGAGTCTATATGCTTGATAGTGAAAAGAACAATGGAAACAAGACCAGCAATCGCCCATCATCTTGCTTCTTGCTATGTGAGAGGAAAAAAAAAAAAAAAAACCTATTTACTTAGACCACTATTAGTCCAATTTTCTGTTACTTGTAACCAAAATCATCCTATGTAATAACTTCTGCTTCATGGCTTCTGTGCAGTCCCATCAGTCAATATGCCATTGCCCCAAACATCACACACTTTCCTACCTTCACCTCTTTTCTCCACTTGGCTTTGCATATGGTGAGGGTTTAATAAATATTATAAAATGAATGATGTGAACTGATGAAATTTTAAGTTTAAATTAGTGGCCCATGTTTAGATAAATAATAATTATTCACTAACTATGGTATGTAAGGCATGGTGCTATAGTTATTTTACATTTTGAGCTTTCATTTATTCAGAATTATTTCATACATTCCAAATGAAAACTTTTGTGCTTTGCTTTTATAAAGAAACAAAAGGCCTCAATATATATATACAGAGTGATTGTCTAGAGGACAGGAACCAGCTCCCCTGCAGTGTTTTATAGAAAGTCTAGTTCACTGCTGGCACTCAATGAATATTAAATTATAATAATACTGCTATGGGTATCATTCAGATTCTGACATTGTTATAACTTTCGACTCTGTTTCTGAAGTGTATGAGATCCTATAATAAAAATGTTTTATAGAAGTGAATGCACATTATATACAGTTTGTCAGTCATCTTAGCCAGGTTGTATTAGGAACGTGTTGGGCTCAAATAAAAATGTGCTTTAAAATTCTATGTCTAAAATGTTGATGTGATTCAACTGCTAGGGTGTAAGTTTTCTAATATACTATAATAAATTTCTTTTCAAAACCATTCTAAGATTGCAAGTATCCTTAGTATCCACCCTTTTCTACAGGAAAACTGAAATAGGGCAAAAAAAGATTTTTAAAGTATAAATCTTGGGACACCTGTGTGGCTCAGTCAGTTAAGTGTCTGCCTTTGGCTCAGGTCATGATCCCAGGATCCCGGGATCAAGTCCCACATTGGACTCCCTGTTCTGTGGGGAGTCTGCATCTCCCTCTGCCTGCCACTCCCCCTGTTTTATGCCCTCTGTATAAGTCTGACAAATAAATAAAATTATATATATATATGTGTATACATATATACATATATATGTATATATATATATATATATATATATAAATTTAAGTCATACCTCTATTTAAAAGAATTCCTGGGTGATTTTGTTTTAATAATTTTAAAACTATTGCATTTAAGAGAAGCATATAAAGAAAAAATTTCAAACTCATTCATATAACTACCACTTAAAGAATACAGTCAAAGTCCTGAGATGGTTCAGATGGCATTTGCCATATGTCAAAATTTCCAAAGATACCTTAATACTTTATGGAATTTTGCTTGAAATTGTCCTTGCTTATCAACCTAAGGAATTATTAAGGCACAATGATGATCCACTGTCTTTTTAACTATTTGTCCATCCACTCCATTTCTGAAACTCTAGCTAACAAAGTTTCTCTTTGCTTACTTACCTCTGTTTTCATAATCAGCCCTTCTTCTGAAGGACACCATTGAAAAAAATGTTTAAAATTTAAAGAAGTTCTTTAATATAAAGTAATCTTCATTTTAAAACCACATTTATTTTACTTCTGGGCATTTACTCTAAAGAAATGAAAATCTGAGCTCATACAAAAACCTGTATACTAATGTTCATAGCAACTTTATGTCCAACAGCCAAAAATTGGCAACAACCCAGGTGTTCTTCAACAGGTGACCAGTTAAACAAACTTCAGCATATCCATACCATGGAACACTACTCAGCTATAAAAAGAATATTGATACATGTAAAAACCTAAATCAGCTGGAGAATTGTGCTGAGTAAAAAAAAGCCAATCCCAAAAGGTTACGAAGTGTAGGATTTCATTTACATAACATTCTTGAAATGACAAAATTATAGAAATGTAGAACAGATTAGTGGTTACCAGGGTTTAGCATGGTAGAAGGGCAGAGGGAAGTGGGTGTGGATCCCTCTGCTGATGGAAACATTCTGTATTTTGACTACACTAATGTCAATATCTTTTTTTTTTTGCTTGTTTATTTGCTTATTTTTTTCTTTTTTTTAATTTTTTCAGCGTAACACTATTCATTATTTTTGCACCACACCCAGTGCTCCATGCAATCCATGCCCTCTATAATACCCACCACCTGGATCCCCCAACCTCCCACCCCCCGGCCCCTTCAAAACCCTCAGATTGTTTTTCAGAGTCCATAGTCTCTCATGGTTCACCTCCCCTTCCAATTTCCCTCAACTCCCTTCTCTCCATCTCCCCTTGTCCTCCATGCTACTTGTTATGCTCCACAAATAAGTGAACCATATGATAATTGACTTTCTCTGCTTGACTTATTTCACTCAGCATAATCTCTTCCAGTCCATGTCTTGATTGAGATACTATCCTATAATTTTGCAAGATGTGACCATTAGGGAAAATTGGGTTAAAAAATCTATATTTCTTACAACTGCATATGAATCTTTATCTCAAAATAAACTCTAATTTTTTGCCTAGCTTCCATTCCATTTCCTTATAACAACTTCTTAATGTTTCTTGGAGATACCTGTCTTATTTTTTAGTTCACGTGGTTCAGATGGTCTAATCCAGCCTAAATTTCATGGATAGACATGTAATTCAGACCTGATCAACCAGCACAGTCCATCTCCTTATTTCTAGCAATTGGTTGAGGATTAGTCATATGATTCAAGTCAATGCAGTGGTATTCAACTGAACTGTGGAGGAAGAGAAACTTTCTTTACTGCAGTTGCTTAATTTGGAAGATGAAAAGCTAGAGCCAATAGGCCGACCTCGACATTGAGCCAGTGCAGGGGAAGCAGAGTCAACAGATGGAGTCTTGGGTCCTAACAACAGTTTTTGCCCCTGAATCCAACCATGCCTAAAACGTGTATACCTTCTAGACTTTCCAATTATGTGAGCCAGTATATACATTTTAAAAAACCTTTATTTTAAAAGATCTTCAGTGAAGATTAGAATCACATTCAGTATATGACAAATATTTCTTCTATAAGCAATGTAGTGAAGTTGGAAATACTTCCCACTGTAAGGAAAACATTTTATTATTCCACTAGTACTTTTATTTCAGGTTTAATGTCAGTTATCCTCTTCCGATCTTGGTCTGCCACTAATTTTCTTGAACAAAGTTTCTGGGATATACTATATTTTTGTGTTTTGTACATTGCCCACTAGTGTACATATTCCTATTAATTTCTAAGATTTTTGTATATTAAGGATAGTAGACCTCTGTATCGTGCCTGTGTAAAATACTTCTGTGTACTGGCCATTTGTCTTTCAATCTCACTTGGAGTGTTCATTCCATACAGAAGCATTTCATTTTTATAGTTAAATTCATCAATCTTCTTCTTTTATTGTTCCTGGCTTTCATATCATACTTAGAAGGGCTTCTCTACACCAATATCATCTTTAAAATCTACCCATACTTTCTTCTACTAGTTTTATAGTTTCCCAAATGGTTACATATTAAACGTTTTTTCACTAATGCATATTTTCCTCACTGGTTTAAGACTCTTTCTCAAATGCTAAATCCCTATACAGAAATGAGTCTGAGGATGGGTGTTCATTTGTTTCTTAACCATCTATTTCTCAGTTCATATTATTTCAATTTCATCAGCTTTATGATACATAATATCTGGTTAGGCAGTGTTCCTTTTTAGTATTTTGTGTTTTTTAGAACCCTTTCAGCTATACCTGCACATTTATCCTTCCAACTGAAAGTAGAATCTTAACTCTGTTAAGATTAACATTTTGTCAAGTTCCACCACACGTCCCCACAACACATCAGGATTTTGGCTGATGACCACCTTGTGTATAGCATAAATTTAAACCAAGTTGACCTCTTTAAAAAAATTAAGCCTACTTTTTCCAAGGCACATCTGTCCATTTATTCAAATCTTCTGTCATGTTCTCAAATCTTTTTGTCATGCCATTCTATATGTTTTAATTTTATTCATCTAGTTTCCGTACATTTCTTAAGAATTTTCCAGATATGGGTGCCTGGGTGGCTCAGTGGGTTAAGCCTCTGCCTTCGGCTCAGGTCATGATTCCAGGGCCCTGGGATTGAGCCTCACATCAGGCTCTCTGCTCAGCAGGGAGCCTGCTTCCCCCTCCCTCTCTGCCTGCCTCTCTGCCTACTTGCGATCTCTCTCTGTGTGTCAAATAAATAAATAAAATCTTAAAAAAAAAAAAGAATTTTCCAGATATTAAATGCTATACAGCTGTAGAAGTAAATGCAATGTTTCCCTTTATACTTTCTTTATAAGAATGTGATATATCAGAAAACTATTGGTACTTGTTTGTAGCCATTTACCTTAATGAACATCTTTGTTTTCTTATAACTTTAACAAGCCTGGAAGATGGATCATTTTTTCAATATTTTCAAAGATCAGATTATTTAAAATAGCTCAAGAAATAATTGGGTCATCAGTATAATTTAAAATGAAAAAAGCGATGCTGGTTTAAAATATACACATACACATGTCCCTACACAAATATATACATATGAATCCTCTAGATTGGGACATGCTTTCTTCTAGAATTTAAATATTAGCAAAAGCAAGGATTTCAGTAGCTTTATAAAGCACCACACTGTTTATAGAGCTCTTCCTGTTATACCATACTATTTCTCCAATGAGAAAGATTGCCCTAAAGAACTATTTTTTCAGTGATTCTCAAAAATCAAATATTGCAATTTTAAAATTGGTATAAGAGAAACATCTCATCTGATGCTTCTGCTACTTAAAAAAAAAAAAACAGGTTCACAACATGTGATTAAAAATGCACATAAACTTGTCTCTGTGATTTTGTGTTTAGATAATGATTGAAATCCATTAAAGTATCCTTTTATGGTTGATGATCTGTCAGCTGAACATCCAGCAATTTCTTTTTATAGAAATATGATTTGATTTGCAATGTCCTGGAACATGTTTTTCCTGCTATTTGGCTTCAAGTTTATGCTAATTAATGGGCTTTATCTCACAATTTCCGTGGTACATTAAAATCCCCTCCCTCTTTGAAAAACCAATGCAATTTCTGCAGCATTTTGCTGTAGGTACTACCCAAATGATAAGTTTTTTTTTTTAATCCTTTGTTGTACTAAATTTTTACTTTCTGTATGTCTTCTTTCTCTATACCACTTACAAGTTCCTTGAGAGAAGAAGAAATTAATAGATTTTGAACTCCTAAGTGCCAGAGTAGTCTAATTGTTTTAAATACACTTTTTCATGGTAAATATTGGTTCCTATTGACTGTTCTATTTCCTAAGAGAATCTCATGCCCAGTAAATAATAGATGGCTGTTACTTATATAATTGTTACTTAAACAATTATTAGTATTTCTTTCTTAAATAATTTCCACCTAAGTGAAACAATAGTTTCCTATTGGCCTGATATTACTGTAAGTTGCTGGTATTAACAATCAAAGTTCATTGCCAGTCCAGAAATGTAAGGAATTTGAGGCTTTAATTATGAAGAAAATAGGTTTCTATTAGAGAATTATATTTTCTCAAAGAAACACCCTGAGCTGTAACAAAGCCTTGTGGAAAAGCTAGAAGCTTCATTTGTCCTTTTGTAACAAATCTTTTGTCCAGTAATTACATTGTAATTTTAGTTAACTCCTACTACTTTTTTTTTCCTCACTGATTGAGCTAATGACCCATGGATTAGCTTGCATCTGAATCCCAAAAGTGTAGATGAACCTCCTTCATATATACATGAAATGAGACTAATAACAATGATTTATTGAGTGACTATTATGTGTCAGGTACTGAACTAAGGCTTCTACATGCTTAATTTGATTTAGTTATCATGAAAACCCATGAAGTTGATATTATTATCCTGATTTTAGTGCTGAGAAAAAGGCTTAGAGGAATAACTTCAAATAGAATGCAAAGCCTGAATTCATCCATTTTCATGCACAATAAAAGAATCTAAGACTTGAATCCCCATTAGCATCAGGAATGAACTGTCTACCTTCCCCATGAACTCTAAAAAAGCAAGGAATGTCTATATGACAGATATTATGACTGGAAACAGAAGCTAGGATAATGAGAATGAGCTCCCACTGGAAATATTTTCAAAAATATTTTCTCACTGAAACTCAATGACCATCCTTTTAAATTAGTGTTGCTCCCATTTACAGATGGGAATACTTCAAAGTCACATACCTAGGAAATGACAGAGACAAATCTATGTCTAGGTCTTATAGATCCAAGACCAATAATCCCACCATTTAACTCGAGTTCAGACATGACAGAAGAGATAGCAAAACCTGTCCCTCACAGTGTTATATCCATGGTATCGCAAAGTTCAGATCACCTTCAGTGTAGACACTGTCTCAAGCATGCATCAACTAAAGTAACTGCTGATCTCTAACTTTATAAAAGAAAAAACATCTCTTAACAGTATATTTCCTTTAACACCCTGTTTTTCTTCTTCTGGGGTATCAATAATGTTCAGTTCAAATTCTGTAAATAACTTGTAGTCCAATTGATGCTATACAGTTTGACTATATTTTATCAAAGTAGCTATTTGAAAATCATGTATGTCAATTATTTCAGCTTAACTATTGTGTACAATTCCAACATGCCACTCACCATGGACATTTTTAAAACCTTCCAGTTGCTTCCCAAATTCTCCTACATACTCTGGGCCCTATTTACCTATGGCCAAGCTAGCTGTGCACCCCCCCCTCCACCTCAGTCTCTCAAGCAGTTAGACTGAGGATATAAGACCAGGTTGAGCTGGTGAACTACTTACATATTAAATCATCAAACATCACAATAAGGTAGATATTATGTGTTTTATTAGATTCAGTCTGTGTCTATTTGACATCCATTGATTATACGTCCAATTATATTAACTATATTTTCTGTATGTCTGATGCTCTGGTATTTGGATACCTCACAGAACTGGAGAGAGATGCCCTCCCAGGACTAGCCAATACTTAGAGATAGTAAAAAGTTTGTCTGGGAGCAAATCTCCTACATGCAAACCAGCCAATCCTGAGTCTGTAGCTCCAACCACCTCTTTATCTCATATATAGCAAGCCCATATTTCCCCTGCCTGAAATTACCCCAGGGCCAGATATCAGGCCACATGAAACCACCCCTTTAGCCTGAAGCCCATGGGAATTATTCAAACTGGCCAATACTAAACTGTTTACCCTACCCTTCCTTACCTTTTCTGTGGAAACCCCAAGAAAAGCCCTGGTGCAGATTTTCCCTTCCCCCCTATTTTCTGCCACCTGACCAAGACCTGGCACTTTCCATATGACCCCTCTTTGGGACCTGTGAGTCTCATAAACTTCTTCCTTCCAAGCCCCTTTCCCTTGGCTGTATCATCTTTACCATACCACATTCAACATTCACATTATTGGAGCTGTAGTTACCATCTTTAACCTCATTTTAGAGATGATGAAACTGAGGTACAGAGTGTTTAAACAATTTGCCAGAGATAACATGATGAACCAATATTCTAAACCAGACAGGCAGGTTTCAGATAACACTAAATCAAGGCTTTGTCTTCTTTGTTGTCCTCTCCCCCTCTGCCATACCTGGAATAGTGCCTGGCCTTATGGTTTTTGTTTGCACTCAACTAATGGAATATAAAGCCACTCATATTTTTGGTGTTCTCAAAAAGCAATAGCCATAGGGAGGAGCAAGATGGCAGAGGAGTAGGAGACCTAAATATTATCGGTTCCTAGGAATTCAGCTAAATAGTTATCAAACCATCCTTGAACACCTACAAACTCAACAAGATATCAAAGAGAAAAATAGTAGCAATTCTAGTAACAGAAAAGCAACCACTTTCTGGAATGTAGGATGTGTAGAGAAGTGAATCTGATATGATATACAGGAAGATAGACTGTGGGGTGAGGGGCGGGCTCCCAGCAAGTGGTAGAGCAACAGAGCACAAAAATCGAAATTTTAGAAGTCTGCTCCACTAAAGGATGTGGTTCCAGAGGCTAAGCAGGGGGTGGAGCCCACACTGAGACAGTGGGGTCTCAGAACTTGTGGGGTCACAAAAAAACAGGGGTATCTGAAAGTGTCAGAGCTACTAGGTATTGGAGTGGGGAAGCTGGCTGCAGAGACAGAGCTGAGGAGGGGGATCTCAGCTTGGAGTTACCTTAAACTGTGAGCTGAGTCACAGTCAGGCCACCACTCTTCGAGCAGGAAACCTACAAGCTGAAGATCTGGGGTACCCCCTCCATCCTCCTCTGGGAGGAGCAGCACAGGAGTGTGCAGCAGGAATCTGCTGGGTTTGGTGACTCCAAATGGGGCTGTGTGCCAGAGATAGAAATGCTCAGTCACAGGCCATGTGGGCACAAAGCACAGCTGGGGACCAGGGAGATGGAAGTGATTGCATTCTCTGAGGGTGCACTGAGGAGTGGGGCCCTGAGCTCTTGGCTCCTACAGGGCAGAAGACTGGGAGGCCTCCATCTTCATTCCTGTCCTCCAAAGCTATATGGAAAGCATTCAGAGAACAAAAGCTACCAAGAGTGAACCAAACAGATTACTCAGCCTGACCCCTGGCAAAGGTGGTGGAAGTCCACCTCAGGCAAAGACATTTGAGACTCACTGCAGTAGGCACTTCCCCAAGAAGATCAACAGGAACAGTAAGCCAAGACCAAGTTCACCGATCAATGAAAAGTGTAAAACTTCAGAGCTGTAGGAATACAGCACATAGAATGCATGGCTTTTTTCCCATGATTCTTCAGTCCTTCAAATTAATTTTTTTATTTTATTTTTTCTTCTTCTATTTTTATTTTTTCCTCTTTCCTATTTTAACATTTTTAAACTATTTTATCTTATCAATACCTTTTTAAAAATCGTTTTAAATTTTCATTCTTACAGTCATATTCTATCCCTTCATTGTATTTAACCTTATTTTTTGTAGACATCTAGGTTTTTCTTTCTTTAAAATTTTGGTATACAGTTTCTTCTAACAGATCAAAATATATCCTAATTCTGGCACATGACTTTGTTATAGTTTCCAGCCTGATCACATTCTTTCTATTTTTTTGCCTTTTTTCAAACAACTTCTTATCAATTCCTTTTTTTAGAATCATTTTAATTTTTATCTTTACAATCATATACATCCCATATATACATATATGTATACACACACACACACACACACACGCACACATATATATGATTTTTTTTCTCCTTTCTTCTCCCCCTACTTTCAGATCTCTTTGACTTCATTAGTGAATATTTTTCTGGGGTTGTTGATACCCTATTAGTATTTTGTTCTCTCATTCATCAATTCTTATCTGGATAAAAAGACATGGTAGAAAAACTCACCTCAAAAAAAAAAAAAAAAAAAAAACAAAGAACAAGAGACAATAGTGATGACTAGGGACCCAATTAATATGGATATATCAATATGGATATGGATAAGTAAGATGTCAGAACCAGAGTTCACAATGATGATTATCAAGCTGCTAGCCGGGCTCAAAAAAACCATGGAAGATACTAGATAATCCCTTTCTGAATAAATAAAATCCCTTTCTGGATAAATAAAAGGGCTAAAATCTAACTAAGTTGAAATCAAAAAAGTTATTAATGAGGTGCAATCAAAAATGGACGCTCTTACTGCTAGGATAAATGAGGCAGAAGAGAAAATTAGTGATAGAGGAGACCAAATGATGCAGAATAAAGAAGCTGAGGAAAAGAGAGATAAACAACTACCAGACCATGAGGGGAGAATTTGAGAGATAAGTGACACCAGAAGATGAAACAATATTGGAATAACTGGAATCCCAGAAGAAGAAGAAAGAGAGAAAGGGGCAGAAGGTATATTAGAACAAATAACAGCAGAGAAATTCCCTAATTTGGTGAAGGGAACAAGCTTCAAAATCCAGGAGGCACAGAAACCACCCCCCCCTCCAAAAAATAGGTCCAGACCCCATCATCTAAGAGTATAACTTATAAGTCTCAGTGATAAGGAGAAAATCCTGAAAGCAGCTCAGGACAAGAGATTGATAACATACAACGGCAGAAATATTAGATGGGCAGCAAACCTATCCACAGAGACCTGATAGGTCAGAAAGAACTGTCATGATATATTCAGGGCACTAAACAGGAAAAATATGCAGCCAAGAATACTATATCCAGCTAGGCTGTCATTGAAAATAGAAGGAGAGATAAAAAGCTTCCGGGACAAACAAAAACTAAAAGAATTTGAAAACCCCAAGCCAGCTCTATAGGAAATATTGAAAGGGGTCCACTAAGCAAAGAGAGAGCCTAAAAGTAAGAGACCAGAAAGGAGCAGAGACAATATACAGTAATAGTCACCTTACAGGCAATACAACGGCACTAAATTTCTCTCCCTCAATAGTTACCCTGAATGAAAATGGGCTAAATGCCCCAATCAAAAGACACAGGATATCAGAATGAATAAGAAAACAAGACTCATCGATATGCTTTCTGCAAGAAACTCATTTTAGACCCAAAGACACCTCCAGATGTAAAGTGAGGGGGTGGAAAACAATTTACCATGCCAATGGACATCAAAAGAAAGCTGGAGTGGCAATCCTTACATCAGATAAATTAGATTTTAAGCCAAAGACTATAATAAGAGATGAGGAAGGACACTATATCATACTCAAAGTGTCTGCCCAACAAGAAGATCTAACAATTTTAAATATCTATGCCCCTAATGTGGGAGCAACCAATTATATAAACAAATTAATAACAAAATCAAAGAAACATACTGACAACAATACAGTAATAGTAGGGGACTTTAACACCCCCCTCACTGAAATGGACAGATCATCTAAACAAAACATCAACAAGGAAATAAAGGCTTTAAATGACACACTGGACCAGATGGACATCACAGATATACTCAGAACATTCCATCCCAAAGCAACAGAATACACATTCTTTTCTAGTGCACATGGAACATTCCCCAGAACAGATCACATCCTGGGTCTCAAGTCTAACTGGTACGAAAAGGTTGGGATCGTTCCCTGCATATTTTCAGACTGCAATGGTCTGAAACTAGAATTCAATCACAAGAGGAAAGTTGGAAAAAACTCCAACACATGGAGGCTAAAGGGCATCCTAATAAAGAATGAAAGGGTCAACCAGGAAATTAAAGAAGAATTTTTTAAAAATCATGGAAACAAATGAAAATGAAAACACAACTGTTCAAAACCTTTGAGATGCACCAAAGGTGGTCCTAAGAGGAAAGTAGTGATAACAAGCTTTTCTCAAGGAACAAGAAAGGTCCCAAGTACACAACATAACACTACACCTAAAGGAGCTGGAGAAAGAACAGCATGAAAGCCTAAACCCAGCAGGAGAAGAGCAATAATAAAGATCAGAGCAGAAATCAATGAAATGGAAACAAAAAAAAGTCGATCAAATCAACGAAACTAGGTGCTGGTTCTTTGAAAGAATTAATAAGATTGATAAACCCCTGGCCAGATTTATCAAAAAGAAAAGAGAAAGGACCCAAATTAATAAACTCATGAATGAAAGAGGAGAGATCACAACCAACACCAAAGACATACAAACAATTATAAGAACACATTATGAGCAACTATACACCAGCACATTTGACAATCTGGAAGAAATGGATGATTCCTAGAGACATATGAACTACCAAAAATGAACCAGGAAGAAATAAAAAACCTGAACAGACCCATAACCAATAAAGATATAGAAGCAGTCATCAAGAATCTCCCAACAAACAAGAGCCCAGGGCCAGACGGCTTCCCAGGGGAATTCTACCAAACATTTAAAGAAGAATTAATTCTATTCTCCTGAAACTATTCCAAAAAAAAAAAAAAAACAAAACAAAAAAAACAAAACAAAAAAAAACATAGAAATGGAAGGACAACTCCCAAACTCATTTTAGGAGGCCAGCATTACCTTCATCCCCAAACCAGACAAAGACACCATCATTTACAGAGCAATATCCTTGATGAACATGGATGCAAAAATTCTCACCAAAACACTAGCCAATAGGAACCAGCAATACATAAAAAGGATTATTCACCACCACCAAGTGGGATTTACTCCTGGGCTGCAAGGTTGGGTCAGCATCCACAAGTCAATCATTGTGATACAATACATTAACAAAAGAAAGAATAAGAACCATATGGTACTCTCAACAGGTGTTTAAAAAGCATTTGACAAAGTACAGCATCCTTTCTTGATCAAAACTCTTCACAGTGTAGGGATAGAGGGTACACATGTCAATATCATCAAAGCCATCTATGGAAAACACATGGCAAATATAATTCTCAATGGGGAGAAGCTGAGAGCTTTCCCCCTAAGGTCAGGAACATGGCAGGGATGGCAACTATCACCACTGCTATTCAACATAGTTCTAGAGGTCCTAGCCTCAGCAATCAGAAAACAAAAAGAAATAAAAGGCATCTGAATTGGCAAAGAAGAATTCAAACTCTCACTCTTTGCAGATGATAGGATACTTTGTGTGGAAAACCCAAAGGAGTCCACCCCAAAACTGCTAGAACTCATACAGGAATTCATCAAAGTGTCAGGATATAAAATCAATGCACAGAAATCAGTCGCATTTCTATACACCAACATCAAGACAGAAGAAAATGAAATTAAGGAGTCAATCCCATTTATAATTGCACCCAAAACCATAAGATACCTAGGAGTAAACCTAACCAAAGAGGCAAAGACTCCGTACTCAGAAAACTAGGAAGTACTCATGGAAGAAATGGAGGAAGACACAAAGAAATGGAAAAATGTTCCATGCTCATGGATTGGAAGAACAAATATTGTGAAAATGCCTATGCTACCTAATGCAATTTACACATTTAACACAATCCCTATCAAAATACCATCAATGTTGTTCAAAGAAATGGAACAAATAATCCTAAAATTTATGTGGAACCAGAGAAGACCCTGAATAGCCAGAGGAATGTTGACAAAGAAAACCAAGGTTGGTGGCATCCCCAACCCGAACTATTACAAAGCTGTCATCATTAAGACAGTATGGTACGGGCACAAAAACAGACACATGGATCAATGCAACAGAATACAGAGCCAGAAATTAGAACCTCAGCTCTACGGTCAACTAATCTTCAACAAAGCAGGAAAGAATGTCCAATGGAAAAAAGACAGTCTCTTCAACAAATGCTGTTGGAAAAATTGGGACAGCCACATGCAGAAGAATGAAACTGGGCCATTTCCTTACACCACACACAAAAATAGACTCAAAATGGATGAAGGACCTCAGTGTGAGAAAGGAATCCATCAAAGTGTTTGAGGAGAACACAGGCAGCAACCTCTTCAACCTCAGCCACAGCAACTTCTTCCTAGAAACATCACCAAAGGCAATGGAAGTAAGGGCAAAAATGAACTTGGGACTTCATCAAGATGAAAAGCTCTTGCACAGTGAAGGAAACAGTCCACAAAACCAAAGACAGCCGACAGAATGGGAGAAGATATTTGGAAGTGACATATCAGATAAAAGGCTAGTATCCAAAATCTATAAAGAACTTATGAAACTCTACAGCCAAAGAACAAATAATCCAATAAAGATATGGGCAGAAGACATAAACAGACATTTCTGCAAAGAAGGCATCCAGATGGCGAACAGACACATGAAAAAGTACTCAACATCAACATCACTTGGCATCAGGGAAATACAAATCAAAACCACAATGAGATACCACCTCACACCAGTCAGGATGGCTAAAATTAACAGGTCAGGAAACCACAGATTCTGGCAAGGATGAAAGGAGAACTCTCCTACACTGTTGTTAGGAATGCAAGCTGGTGCAACCACTCTGGAAAACAACATGGAGGTTCCTCAAAAAGTTGAAAATAGAGCTACCCTATGACCCAGCAAGTGCTCTACTGGGTATTTACCCTAAAGATACAAATGTAGTGATCTGAAGAGGCACCTGCACCCCAATGTTTATAGCAGCAATGCCCACAATAGCCAAACTATGGAAAGAACCTAGATGCCCAACATCAGATGAATGGATAAAGAATATGTGATTTTATACACACACACATATATATATATACAATGGAATACTATGCAGCCAGCAAAAAGAAAAAACCCTGAAATCTTGTCATTTGCAACAACATGGATGGAACTAGAGGGTATTATGCTGGGCAAAATAAATTAATCAGAGAAAGAAAATTATCATATGATCTCTCTGATTTGAGGAATATGAGAGGTAAGTCAGGAGGTCTTGGGGAGGGTAGGCAGGGAAAAATATAAACCAAGGTGGGACTGGGGAGGGAGACAAACCATAAGAGACTCTTAATATCACAAAACAAACTGAGGGTTGCTGGAGGGTTGCAGAGAGGGAGAGGATGGCTGGGTTATAGGTTTTGGAGAGGGTATGTGCTATGGTGAGTGTTGTGAATTGTGTAAGACTGATGATTCACATACCTGTACCCCAGAAGAAAATAATACATTATATGTTTAAAAAACAAAACAAAAAAAGCAATAGCCTTAGGTTTAATACTTCAACTGGCAGTCTGTTATCAGTCTGTTATTGTAAATCCTAGTTGTTTTTTTAAATTTTACTCCATTTTCTCAGTTTCACCTGGACATTTCTAGATACCCTTCTATTCCATTGTCTTCACCACCTCCTGGCCACAAATCTCTCTCAGTATTCTTGCCTAGCTCTGACAAAAATCTGATCCCATTGTTTCTGAAATATATAGGGGGAGGAAGACAACAAAGTCTGGAAGTTTATTCATAAAGTATATTCACAAAGACAGGTAAAATAGCATATAGGAGGATGAGAGCTGCCCTTTTTTCTAGGTTAAACTATATCCAAGTCACCTCTACATCAAGGTATCAATATTTTCACCAGTCTCATCAAAGCTCCCAGGACTTCTGCTACACTCAAGCAAGCTAATCTGCATGATTTGATATAAAACCAGATATTATAGCCCCAAGCTTTGGTGGAGAAAAAAACAGGGCAAAAGTGATTAACAATGTATTAAGTTAGTTCCTCCCAAGAAACTCTCAATATGATCTCAAGACATCTAAAAACTTCCTTGACCTCCATGAGTAAAGCTTATATTAACTCATCCCCCCAAGGGTCCTTTGGAAAAAGGCCAAAATACTTATATGGAATTCTTAGGCAAGAATTCATGTGTTCATATTAGATCAAGGCCAAGAGCAGGGAAGAAAGGTTTCAAACTAATCAATGTACAATTGTTTATAAACAGCAGTTTTTCCTTGTATATATTCAGCTTTAGTGTTAAAATCTTTTTTAGTGGGGGGGAAAGAATTTTTAATAAATATTGCCAACACAAGTAGAAAGATAAAGCTGTTGTTAGAGAAAATTACCAATACCCTAATCTCCTGTTTCTAAGAAAGAGCTTCTAGAATAACACTTCCTCCAGCTTCTTCACATTCCCTTCTGCGTTCCCCAGACAAGAAGGAAAGACAGAGCTGATGGGGTAGATTAGAACAAGGAGCTGTGTAAGCTTGGCTCAGCCCTTCTACCTTCAATCTTTCAGGTCTACAGAGAATAGAGAACTTTCTGTAGGATGATAGAGAACAGCCCAGTCCTGGAGAAAAATATTTTGGAGGTTCCCAAAAAGGGGTAGACTAACAACACTCCTCATGGGATTCCAAATGCAGACCCACATCGTTTTCAGACCAGCAGCCCAGGAGGTTTTACTGGCTTCTTCCCTCCTTTCACTGACACTGACCTTCTTCTCCAGAGCTTAAATTTTTTGTGGTGAATATTCATAGATCAGGGTCCCAAATTCTTTCTTAAAGAACCATCTCCCTCCATGTCATCTACTATAGTTCAGCAGATGTGAGGTGGGAAATCAAAGTACATCTTCTTTAGAGAATTCTGGCACATCACCCCAAAGCCTATATTTACAGGAAAATAGTCAGAAACAGTCAAATTTTCCACTCCTAAGGAATATCTAAGAAATACAACCAAATCTGGCCTTATGAGTCTATCATTTGATCCTGATCTATCTGGCTTTACCTATTTCTCATTCAGGTCCAAACTCGGGATTTGTGGGATAGAAACAATGATCCTCTACCTCTTCAAATTTCAACAAAGCCCTGCCAAAGGTAATCTAAAAAGCTCTAAAATGTTTAACACCTAGCCTGTATTAAAGAAAAAAGAACTTATCAAATCTGTCTCCCTCAGTCCCAAGTTCACTTCCTCATAACATCAGGTATAGGTGTATGCCTTCATTCTGACTTGGACTTCCCTTTTGAACTCCCAGAATCTTAGAACTGAAAACAACTATATGGACTACTGGAGTAAGGATCTCACTCCAAGTCACAAAGCTAGTTGCAGACAGAGTTAAAACTGAGACCCAAATTCTCCAGTTCCTGGTTGGGTTCTCTTTCTGTCATACTCGACCTCCTTCTCAAATTTTCTTCATAAGTTGATACTATGAGTGCCATCTTTCCTTAATTAACATCAAAGATGTCTTGCGGTGGCAAGTAGAGAATGTGAGAACCATTTGCTTCAGAACTTGAAGCAAAATTAGAGAAAAATACCAGCCCTCCTTTCATCTTACAGATGAGGCAACAGAGGGCCATAGAAATGGCCCTGCTCAGCTAGACCATGCATCTCCTGCCTCTCAGCTCACTTCTCTTTTCTACACAGAAATGCCCATTTTAATTATTGCAAGCCAAAACCTAAGTGTCCTTTCTCTCTGCTTGATCAGTAGCAGAGAAAAAAATAGGTATTTAACCTCCTAAATAAAAAAGTAGGCAGTACATTATTATAATTTTCATGTAATGCTCTATAGAGACTGTTTTATTGATTGATTTAAGTTAGTTTCCTCCTAAAATTTACTATGCACCTTCTTGGTAATAAGATCCCTATTCCTAGCATAGACACCATTTAGAAAACAAACCCCATGTCTTAGGTGAAAAACAATTCCATGATAAATGCTGATGAAAACCATTAATTGTGCAAAATCATTTTAAGTTGTTTCAGTAATGAGACAGAAACTATTTAATGAAGCATGTCTCAACAATAAATAACAACAATAATAAAGGGAAATTTACTGCTTTTGTGCTCCATTGGACATTTGTCTCACATCCCAGAGCACTATAAATTAAAATTGGAAATACTTAAGTCCGAGCATAAGTAAAGAGGTAGAAAATGTTTAAAAGAGGTCAAATTACACTTTGGTCACCATAGTTTTAAAAAATAGGTTCATTTCTAATGCAAATATATGAACTAAATAAGTGTCACATTTATTATACATGCATTTATTATATCTGCTGAATAATAATGTAAACATTGACACTCTTACCCAGTTGTTACAGTTTTGGAAGGATTTGTTGAAAGACTGATTTATTATTTTCACAGAAAATGCGAGAATGAATGAAGTGCTGACCTAAGAATAGCCACATTGTGTGCAATTCAGACCTGAGGTCTCCATTTCTAGAGAAATAGACCAATCTATTGAGATCTACAATGAGATCTACAATGAGATCACCACATAGAAATGGTAAATAAATAAATAAATAAATAAATGCAATAAATAAATAAAATAAAATAAAGAAAAAAGAAAGAAAAGGGTCAGCTCCCAAGGTTTGAATCCTAGGCAGAACCAATCAACACTCTTTAAAGTATGGCTCACCCACCTGGACTAGAGGCTCTTTATGAGCTTGGATGGCATATCATTCACCACTATGCCCCAGGACCAACCTGGACCAAACTGCCACATCCCAGCCACTGTTCAGAAGCATCCCATCTCTTTCCCCTCTGACATAGAGCAACTTCTGAGTAGATTCACTCCTTTCCTACCTTTTGTACTTTCTAGCTCTGCCAAACATTATGCTCAATATAACCTCTGGAAGGGAAGGACTATGCCGGTCTTATTCTTTGTAGTATCTGTAGCATCCAATGCTAAGAAATCTGTAACATCATTGAAAATTGGTTCTGTGTCTATTTGAACACTTTTAGGAAAGAAGTATTTGAGATGGTCCCACAAATCCATCTTAACACAATCCTAAAAGATCAAACCTTCTTGAGAAACCTCAGATGTGTGGGTGTCTTATGGGTGGAAAAGGGTAAGGGTAGAAATACTTTTCCTAAAGGTAGATTTTCTATTATATTTGAACAAAAATGTGCCTATTTTTTTCTTCCCTTTAGAGCTATACAAGAATAACTATAAGCCTCATCCCCAATATTCAGTTAACTGACAATAAATAACATGTCCCCAACTCCCCAGTATGGTTCAGATTAGATATGGCCAATTTTTTGTACAGACCCTCGTATTAACTTCTACCCAACCACCTCACCACCATTGTATGTTTATAGTTCCACTACTGTATTCCAGCTGTATTGCTTACTAACAACACTGGATAGGTTACTTAACCACTCTGATCATCAGTCTTTTAGTTGTAAAATGGAGACAACATCACTTAACTCAGACTTGAGGATTGAAATCCAGGACATACACTCAAATTGTGGTTATCACATAAATTCACTACATAAAAATATGCACTCAAAGTGTTTTGATTCCTGGTGTAACTTTTAAAATTGCCTCTCAGAGACAGGACACTGGCTACCATTTTGGAGAGAACAGAACTAGTAGAGAAAGGAGAAGGAAACAGAAAGAATGGATCAACTTCTCATCTCCCTTATAGAGAAAGGAATATCCATCAGTATTAGATCACTGACATTTCTGAAGGAGAAAAATAAGTAGGAAAATATATCAATAGGGAAACACTTCGAGGAGATTCTCAAAAGAAACCAGCATGGTTGAATAAAGTCCTGTCAGACTAGTCTAATCTCCTCTGACAAAATAAAAGATCAGATAGATTTCAAATTTTAAATTCTGATCTTGGAGCATACTTCCCTACAAAGGTAAAATTCACCTATCAAATAACAATTATGGTGACATAAAGTTGATTGGAGAGCTGCACCAACAGTGTGATTGATTCTTTCTTAACTAAGGGACATAACAACCATGCTCCACAGACTGGAATCATGCAGTAATTAGAACCAAGCCTAGCGAAATCACATGGTTTTATCCATTTGAATCTTGCACATGCATTTTCTGAACTGTATCTGATTGCACACTCCCCTTTACACACTTAAGCCTTACACACAAGAATGAAAAAAGCAGAAAAAATAAGGATACATCTCACATTTACACAAAGATCTCAAGTTAGAAAAATATGGCCCCTTTCTAAATCAGAAGGGGGAAAAAAAAATGAGGTTAAGTCTTTTTTCCAATTACCAAGCCCTCAGAACTCATTTTTAAAGAGCACAAAAAGTACAATTAAGGGTATGTAATACAAGGTTCTTTTGAGTGTTTTACCCACATTGACATTAAGTAAGTAAGTCAAAATTTCAATTTCTAAAACTAAACCAACAATCTTAGCTACCAAGGATTTACTTTAAAATTCTCTATTTGTAGGTCAACCTACTATTGCTTAAGTGTTCAAGTTGTTGCTGTTCGTCAGAAACACTCTTGTCTTCTGTGTTGCTGTTTTTAACATGTCTGTGTTGGGGAAGAAAAGGAGGGTACACAGAGCTCTTGCAAAGCTCTTGAACTTGTAGCTTCAGACGGGCTTCATACAAGAGGAAGGCAAATATTCATTATTGTGAGATCCTGGAGGAATAGGTCCATCTTTGCAAAAAGATACATTAGGAATACTAAATTAGAAATTATTCACTCCAACAATGCCCACCTCCTCATTCACATTCTATACAGAAAAAGTTTCCATCGTTCCTAGGAGCTGCAATTAATAAGAAGAGACTTGGATTCAAAATAAGAACAAGCTTTCATAAACGAAACAAGATGTATTAAAGAGCTGAGTAACAGATCAATGGCAAAGAGGATATAAATGTGAAGTGTTATAACTAATCATTCAAGCTGTCTAAAAATGGAAAAGTCTGCCTGAAAAGTTCTGCATGTCCCATCACTAAAAGAGTTCCAGTAGTTCCCCTAAGGGCAGTGGCAGAGGGAATCCCCACACCACATGTTTTGATGAAATTTCAAAAGTTCTTCCCAATAGCAAAGAGATGATCATACCAGAAACTAACTTATTACTCCAAACCTATCCACTGTTTTTGTAAATTATAAATGTGTGTTTATGGCCTGTTCTAATTGTGTTCTGAGTGAATTCCAAAAAAAAAAAAAAAATCATTTTTAATGAGAACTTGCAAGCAGATATCTGTTCTTTAAACAATTATAAAATTCCTTGCAAATGGGCAAAAAAAGGAATTCTTTAAGAAAATCCAAGTAGTATAATAAGGTTGTAAACTTTGTTAAGGAAGAAGGCAAGAGTTTATTAGCTGTGTGAACTTGGACAGGGTAATTAACCTGTTGGGAGTCATTTCATCATCTGCTAAAAAAGAATCACGATCCAGTGGGCTTGTTAGGAGGACTGTATGAGTTAATACAGCAAATTCCTAGGGCTCACTGTCTGCCCAACAAATGATACCCATTATTATTGCTGTTCTTGAAATAGAGTAAAACAAAGATTTTGTGATGCTCATTTGTGGAAGTACTGAACATCTTGAAAAGAAAAATTATCACCCTAGACTTACAGGAATTTTTCTTCCTAAGTATTTTTCATTAAAAATCTTCCTTGGAAGAAGGATATGATACAGGAGATAGAACACTTCTTTTGAGCCAGACTGTTAGACAGTGTTACTTATTGTTGAAGCCTTTTGAGTCACATTCCTGGGAAAATGATGGGTGGTCTCGGCATGAGGGCAGGGATAGCCTGTTGTAAAGAAATCTGTTAGGAATGATCATTCTTACAGCTCTTGCAACATTCAGGTTCCCAAGAATAAGGAGTTACTAGAGAGTACCTCTCATGCCAAAACAGAAAATATAGGAAAAATTAAAAGTGACACATTAAAATCTCTCAGCATAATTCTAACCCATCAGGTGCATAAGAAGAAAAACCATCCAGAGTATTCTTTTGTTAAATGCCAAACTTTCTTATGAAAATGAAGACTTGCAAACTTTAACACACACACACACACACACACACACACACACACCAGTAGTATATAATCAGAGTGTTCTTCAACTCCCTAGAAAACACCATACACATTTAAAGTATGTCAGCACTCTCTAGAAATGGAACAGTTGGATGTATAATGTATAACATTATGAGCTCTCAAACACCAGAAGAATTTAGCAGGAGGTGGAGCTTCACATGTTAAGATATAAAGTTTTCCCTGAGGCAGAAGAATAAACTGCCATATTTCTTCAGATCACCAAAAATGTCCAATTGGTTGTGTTTAGATTTCTCAAAGACCATCTGTGGAGGACTATTATTCCTTAACCAAGTTTGATATCCTTGTTTTGGTTATCAAGCAGCCTACCTTCAGGTTTCAAAACATCATTTCATCTCCTAGTTCCAACTTCTCAGAACACTCGCGACTTCTTATTCAAACCAGGAGCTGATAAAACTAGTTACTTTTCTCCCCTCAATATCCAGAATGCTGTCAGCAGTTGGATTAAGCCTAACCACCTGCCTCTTAAGTGAGTTTTTACATGAGTTGATAAACTTGATTCCAGTGTATATGGCAGTGAGACCACAGAAGATTTAAGAAAGTACAGGGAAATACTCTAATAAAACTTAAGAGAAAAGCATTCTTCACTGTGATTGATCTGGGAGCAAACTTGAGGTGTTCTAATCCCACACTTCATGTTACTGATGAGGAAATGAGTTGCACACACCCAGCTTGTTAAAGGCAGATCTAAAATTAGAACCTGACACCCAACCCATAGTTCAGTTTTTACTAATGTACCTATATACCTGCACGCACACAAACACACACACACACACACACACACACACTCAACTTCACTTGAATTTCTTCCTCGTTTGATAGTGAAACCACTAAAAAATTATTGTGAAAAACTGGTTTCACAGTTGAATGATTTAGTTCCAGGGAAGAGGAAGAGATACCTCAAAGATGCCATGATTACTGGACTCCCATCTAGTCAGGCACATTCATGGCAGACGTGGGAGTGTAGGAGATCCCTGAGGGAGAAAGTATAGGAAAAGAAAAACAAACATCCTATGATTTAACCATGATTCAACCATGGGAAAAGCCTCTATTTGTGGCATGGGGGAGGATGAATAGCATTAATTGCCACCTTGGGCTTCTTCCCCAAAATACTCTAGGACTGGTTTTTCAAGCATAAAGGAACCAGACAAGCTGCAGCAGCCCACAGCATGTTTTCTCACCTCCCATATCTGTGCCTCACACCCTTCCCTCCAAAGACTAGTTCCTGGTTCCTGGTCTCCATTTGGAATGCACACCAGGGCAGGATTTCTATAGAAGAGGGAAAAGAGGTGGTGCACAAGAAGACAAAATATATGACAAGACTACAGTTCTGGTGTTTCTCAGTATGCATTTGTCAATTTTTTAGGAGTTGCCTGCATGCTCAACTGGGTCTCACCTTTAGTACTGATTCTAGCTTTTTTCTTTTTTTTTTTTTTTTTTTTTTTTTGTCCTTTTGCCATTCAAAAGAGTAGACCATCTGGAGCTATCACATCAGCTCCCTGTTCAAGAAAACTTTGCATTCAGACATTAATAGAGTTCTGGGTCAAAACCAATGGTTTTTGTTTTTCTTTATCCTTCTATATATTTCCAGCAGGTTTGCCATGGTTGACTTTATGAAGATTTCTGAAGTTAAATTAGGCCTGAAGGAATGGGTAGAATCTGTTCCACCATATTCCAGAAAGTGAAAATAACATAAATCACTATTTTTATGGATGTCAGCTATTCATGTATTACCTTCAGTTTTTCCCATATTACATATTTAACATTTTATTTAAATTGATCCTTTAAAAAACTTGAATATTTACTTTAGTCTCAGTCTAAGTCATAAAAATCTGTCAAATCATAGATTTGAAGTACATGTGCATTTTTCTGGTTTACATTAAACTTAAATATATAACTAAACACTCTTGAAGTGTATTCATATACCACCCAAAATCATTTCAAGTGCCATCAGTGAGAAGCATCAACTTTGGGAAACACTGAATTAATCAAAGCATGCTGTGTAGCATACATGACAGACTTCCCAGAAAAAAAGAGCGGCATTAAACAATGTTAGGTGGAAAGTCTTAGGTCAAATTATCCAGACCTTTGACATGACAAAAAAAAATAAATAAATAAAATAAGAATCAATGGCAAGTGGGAATGAAATTAAGGCAATGCTGAAATTCATCTGCTAAGCATACAGAGGATACATCAAAGGTCAGAAGGCCTACATTTGGGAAGGCTAGAAAGCTGTTACAAATAACCATGCCAGCTGGTGAGAGCCTTGGGTCAAGGTACAGACTCCAGGTAGGAAAGTCTGAAGAGTTATATTTAAAGGAAACAATCAGAAGGAAAGGAAAGGAATTTGGGAGGAGGAGATAAGGTCAAAGATGAATGCAGACTTTCACAGGAGGGACTGCTAATGCTGTGGGAATGATATGGGAGGTTTGAGGGGAAACATTTAAATAAAAATGTCCAATAAGCATTTGGTGATACCATTCAAGACCTCGGATAAGAGACAGGATTGCAGTGATTTTGAGTCACCAGCAGAGATTTGACAAATTCATGAAATAGATATGTACCCCAAGACACTGAGTAAGAAACAGTGCAGTTCTGCTTAGGAAACCAAGCCTCACCAGCTGAGGAGGTGGTTGTTAATCAATAATAACAAAAGGGTACACTAGAGCAGCTTTCTCAACCTTGGGAGAATATTAGAAAAACTGGGGAACTCTAAGAATTACCAGGATCGAGGGTATGTACTATGGTGAGTGCTATAAATTGTGTAAGACTAATGAATCACAGAGCTTTACCCCCAAAAATTGTACATTATATGTAAATTTTAAAATTCAAAATTAGGAGGAAGCAAGATGGCAGAGAAGTAGGAGACTGAAATATCATTAGGTCCAGGAGTTCAGCTAGACAGTTATCAAACCATTCTGAACACCTACAAACTCAACAGGAGATAGAAGAGAAGAAAAGCAGCAATTCTTAAAACAGAAAAATCGACCACTTTCTAGAAGGTAGAACATGAAGATAAGTGAATCCCAAGCAATGGGAAGATAGACCGTGGGGGGAGGGGCCGTCTTCTGGCAAGTGATGGAGCAGCTGAGCAAAAAATCAGAACTTTTAGAAGTCTGCTCCATGGACGGACATCACTCCAGAGGCTAAGTGGGGGTGGAGCTCTCACAGAGACAGTGTGCTCTCAGGACCCACTGGGTCACAGAAAGACTGGGGGTGTCTGAGTGCAGCAAAGCTGCCAGGTAGTAGGGTGAGGAAGCCAGCTACAGAGACAGGGCCAAGGAGAGTGCTCTCAGCTCAGTGTTACCTTAAACCATGATCTGAGGCACAGTCAGACCACTGCTCTTTGAGCAGGGACCCCACAAGTGAGAGATCCAGAGAGATTCACCTTCCTCCTCTGAGAGGAGCAGAGCGGGAGCACATGGCAGGAATCTGATGGGTTTGGAGACTCAAAACAGGGCGGTGCACCAGAGATAGAAACACCCAGTCACAGGACAGGTGAGCACGGAATGCGGCCAGAGACCAGGGAAATGGGAGTGATTAACGGCTTTTCTCTGAGGGCACACTGAGGAGTGGAGCCCTGAGCTCTCAACACCTCTGAGCAGGAGATTGGAAAGCTGCCATTTTCATTTCCATCCTCCAAAACTGTACAGAAAGTGTTCATGGAAAAAAAAAAAAAAAACTACCAAGAGCAAACCCAAACAGAGTGAACGGAGCAGATTACTTAGCCCGGCCCCTGGCAAGGGTAGTGCAATTCCTCCTCGGGCAAAGACATTTGAGAATCACTATAACAGGCCCCTCTCCAGAAGATCAGCAAGAGCATCCAGGCAAGACAAGTTCACTGATCAATGAGAACCGTGGAACTCCACAGCTACAGGAAAGCAACACATAGAATTCATGGCTTTTTAACCATGATACTTGTCTTTCAAAGTTAAATTTTTAAAAATTATTTTATTTTATTTTTTTAACTCTTCATCTTTCCTCTTTTAACATTTTTCAACTATTTTATCAATACCATTTTTAAAAAACATTTTTAAATTTTCATTGTTATAGTCATATTTTAGCCTTTCTTTGTATTTAACCATTTTTTGTATACACATAGGGTTTTTTTCTTTAAAAATTTGGGTTACAATTTTTTCTAATAGATGAAAAAATAATCTAAATTTAGCAGATGACTTTGTTCTCATCTCCAGCCTGATCTCATTCTTTCCTATTTTTTTGTCTTTTTTCTACCAACTGCTTATCAATTTCATTTTTAGAATTTTTTAAATTTTCCTCATTACAGACATATTCCATCCCTTCATTGTGTTTACACTTATTTTTGCGTATATAGAAGTTTTTCTTTCTTTAAAATTTTGGGAGGTAGTTTCTTCTAAGACACCAGAATAGACTCAAAATCAAGTGTGAGGCTCTGTTCTACTCATAACTCATATATATATGAGTTATGATAAGTCTGGCAAGGGGTTATCTGTTTTCTTTCAAAGAACCACCTCCTAGTTTCATTGATTTGTTCTACTGTTTCTTTGGTTTCCATTTCATTGATTTCTGCTCAGATCTTTATTATTTCTCTTCTCCTGCTGGGTTTAAGCTTTCTTTGCTGTTCTTTCTCCAGCCTCTTTAGGTGTAGGATTAGGTTGTGTATTTGAGAACTTTGTTTCTTGACAAAGTCTTGTATCACTATATGTTTTCCTCTCAGGACTGCCTTTGCTCTATCCCACAGATTTTGAACAGTTGTGTTTTCATTATCATTTGTTTCCATGAATTTTTTGAATTCTTCTTTAATTTCCTATTTGACCCATTCATTCTTTAGTACGATGCTCTTTAGTATCCATGTATTTGCCAGACTTATCAAAAAGAAAAGAGAAAGGACCCAAATAAATAAACTCATGAATGAAAGAGGAGAGATCACAACCAACACCAAAGAAATACAAACAATTATAAGAACACATTATGAGCAACTATACACCAGCACATTTGACAATCTGGAAGAAATGGATGATTCCTAGAGATATATGAACTATCAAAAATGAACCAGGAAGAAACAGAAAACCTGAACAGGGAAAAATGAAAAATGATCAGATCGGGAGGGAGTCAAATCATAAGAGACTCAATCTCACAAAAAACAAAGTGAGGTTTGCTGGGGGGTGAGGGAATAGGGATAGGGTGGCTGGATTATGGACACTGGGGAGGGTATGTTCTATGGTGAGTACTGTGACATGTGTAAGCCTAATGATTCACAGACCTATACCCCTGGGGCAACTAATATATGTTAATACAAAATAAATAAATAAAAACTTCAAAATTAATTAATTAATTTAAAAGAAAAAATAATTACAAGGATCTGGGCCCCACCCCAAACTAATTACCAGTCTCTGGGACCAAAGCATTCATACTTCTACCTATATTCTAATAAGTATGGAAAATTCTAGAAATACCAAAAACTTTAAGTTAGGTCTCTTAATCTGCTCTATGAGAAGCATGCCAGTTTTCTAGAGTGCTTTCTATATAAACACATAAAGTACTTGAATATATTTATAGTGATTTTATCTGCATAGGATTTCAATTATTTTCATTTATTCTGAAATTTTTATGACTTTTTTTTCATTTTATTTTCATATTAGTTGTTTCAGTTAGAAGGACTAGAGTATCCAGTCTTTTAATAAGAAAAAAATAGTATTAATCTACGTGCACATTGCCAGGTTATATCTCAGGTGTCAATACTTCTCTTAAGATTTTAACAGAGAGTGAGAAAACACAAGCGGGGGGGCAGGAGAGGGAGAAATAGGCTCCCAGCTGAGCAGGGAGTCCAATGTGGGACTCGATCCCAGGACCCTGGGATCATGACCTGAGTCAAAGGCAGATGCTTACCTAACTGAGCCACCCAGGCTTCCCTCAGTTGCAAATACTTCTGAAGTTCCAAGTCCGCGAAAGAGATTTTTTATGTTGTTTTTTTTTTTTATTTTCAGCATAACAGTATTCATTGTTTTTGCACCACACCCAGTGCCCCATGCAGTCTGTGCCCTAATACCCACCACCTGGTTCCCCCAATGTTTTCTTTACACCCATTTGAATGTTGCCCACACCTAGTGCTTTCAGAAACATTCTTAAGGGAATCTTGGTATTTACTCATTTTTAAGGCTTTTAAAATAAAAAATTAAGCAATGAAAAGTTCAAACAATTTTTTTTCAATTTTTATTTCCTGATTATCTCACACTGTATAGGATAGGAGTAACTTTTCAAAAGAAGATGCCCATCCTGACTTCACCTTTGCTTGTGGAGAGAAATAACCGTGCCTCTGTTCCTCCGTTTGCCCTGAGCAATGATACTTGATACTCATCTACAATATTTTCTCAGATGTGCATTTCCATGGGTAGAGATAATTTACTCAAATTATATGTACAGATAAGGCTAGGATATTGGAAAGTCAACCTCGTTACTCATTTATCAGAACAACTTGTTCCAGATCATTAAAATCATTTTTCTTTTCTGTACAAATCAAATCATGTTAAGGATTTAACACTTTTTAAAATGTCTTTCTAAGCAACGATGATAATCAGGGTACATAGAGCTTGCTAGGTGGTTAAGATGAGGAAAAGAGTCCAAGATAATTTAGCCTAAGATTACAGAACGTGTTCTAAAGAAGAAATAAATAGCCCATTGTTAAATTCTAAATTAACTGGGAGACAATTCACTAAGAAATCAATGTGTAGGAGAGTCGTGTATATGCTAGAATCAGAAATGTTCTCTTGGAGATCATGATATTTTATATCATGAATTCTTCACATCCTTTAAATGAACCCTATGCCCCTAGCCTCTCCCCATTAGCATCTGCTGAACAAGTTGGGTGGAGCTTCCACACATGAGCCCTTCAAATATTTGAAAACATTATGTCCCATCGTAAACTCTCTCTTTTGCCAGCCAAACAGCCACATTCATTGACTTGTTCCTCTTGAGATTTCCTCTTCCTGGTTACTCTCCCCTGAACTCCTAAAGATGTCTGCATCTCCTTCTGAACTTAGTGCTTTGCAAAAGCAAATGTGCTATTGAGTGAAGTTCAATCAAAACTGAGAGGGAGAAAAATATCACCTGCTTCATTTTTGATACTCTTAATGTACATTTCCTGCTGGGATTTTTCTTTTTTTAACATTTTTTATTTTTTATTAATATAGTATATTATTAGCCCCAGGGGTGCAGGTCTGTGAATTGTGATGTTTACACACTTCACAACACTCACCATAGCACATACCCTCCCCAATGTCCATAAGCCAACCACCCTCTTCCTGCTCCCCTCCCCCCAGCAACCCTCAGTTTGTTTTGTGAGATTAAGCGTCCCTTATGGTTTGCTCCTTCCCAATCCCATCTTGTTTCATTTTTTCCTTCCCTACCCCCAAACCCCCAAATTGCTTCTTAAATTCTTCATATCAGGGAGATCATATGATAATTATCTTTCTCTGATTGACTTATTTCACTCAGAATAATACCCTCTAGTTCCATCCATGTCATTGCAAAAGGCAAGATTTCATTTCTTTTGATGGCTGCATAGTATTGCATTGTATATATATACCACATCTTCTTTATGCATTCATCTGTTGATGGACATCTAGGTTCCTTCCATAGTTTGGCTATTGTGGACATTGCTACTATAAACATTCGGGTGCATGGGCCCCTTCGGATCACTACATTTGTATCTTTAGGGTAAATACCCAGTGGTGCAATTGCTGGGTCTATTTTCAGGGCTTTTGAGGAACCTCTATGTTGTTTTCCAGAGTGGCTGCACCAGCTTGCATTCCCAAAAACAGTGTAGGAGGGTTCCCCTTTCTCCACATCCTCGCCAGCATCTGTTGTTTCCTGACATGTTAACTTTAGCCATTCTGACTGGTGTGAGGTGGTATCTCATTGTGGTTTTGATTTGTATTTCCCTGATGCCGAGTGATGTGGAGCACTTTTTCAGTGTCTGTTGGCCATCTGGATGTCTTCTTTGCAGAAATGTCTGTTGATGTCTTCTGCCCATTTTTTAAAAGAGCTATTTATTTATTTATTTGACACACAGAGAGAGATCACAAGTAGGCAGAAAGGCAGGCAGAGAAAGAGGGAGAAGCAGGCTCCCTGCTGAGCAGAGAGCCTGATGCAGGACTCAATCCCAGGACCCTGAGATCATGACCTGAGCAGAAGGCAGAGGCTTAACCCACTGAGCCACCCAGGCACACTTCTGCCCATTTCTTGATTGGATTATTTGTTCTTTGGTTGTGGAGTATCATAAGTTTGTTATAGATTTTGGATACTAGTCCTTTATCTGATGTGTCATTTGCAAATATCTTCTCCCATGTGTCAGTTGTCTTCTGGTTTTTTTGACTGTTTCCTTGGCTGTGCAAAAGCTTTTCATCCTGATGAAGTCCTAATAGTTCATTTTTGCCCTTGCCTCCATTGCTTTTGGCGATGTTTCTAGGAAGAAGTTGCTGTAGCTGAGGTTGAAGAGGTTGCTGCCTGTGTTCTCCTCAAACACTTTGATGGATTCCTTTCTCACACTGAGGTCCTTCATCCATTTTGAGTCTATTTTTGTGTGTGGTGTAAGGAAATGGCCCAGTTTCATTCTTCTGCATGTGGCTGTCCCAATTTTTCCAACAGCATTTGTTGAAGAGACTGTCTTTTTTCCATTGGACATTCTTTCCTGCTTTGTTGAAGATTAGTTGACCGTAGAGCTGAGGTTCTAATTTCTGGCTCTGTATTCTGTTGCATTGATCCATGTGTCTGTTTTTGTGCCCGTACCATACTGTCTTAATGATGACAGCTTTGTAATAGTTCGGGTTGGGGATGCCACCAACCTTGGTTTTCTTTGTCAACATTCCTCTGGCTATTCAGGGTCTTCTCTGGTTCCACATAAATTTTAGGATTATTTGTTCCATTTCTTTGAACAACATTGATGGTATTTTGATAGGGATTGTGTTAAATGTGTAAATTGCATTAGGTAGCATAGGCATTTTCACAATATTTGTTCTTCCAATCCATGAGCATGGAACATTTTTCCATTTCTTTGTGTCTTCCTCCATTTCTTCCATGAGTACTTCCTAGTTTTCTGAGTACGGAGTCTTTGCCTCTTTGGTTAGGTTTACTCCTAGGTATCTTATGGTTTTGGGTGCAATTATAAATGGGATTGACTCCTTAATTTCATTTTCTTCTGTCTTGATGTTGGTGTATAGAAATGCGACTGATTTCTGTGCATTGATTTTATATCCTGACACTTTGATGAATTCCTGTATGAGTTCTAGCAGTTTTGGGGTGGACTCCTTTGGGTTTTCCACACAAAGTATCCTATCATCTGCAAAGAGTGAGAGTTTGAATTCTTCTTTGCCAATTCAGATGCCTTTTATTTCTTTTTGTTTTCTGATTGCTGAGGCTAGGACCTCTAGAACTATGTTGAATAGCAGTGGTGATAGTTGCCATCCCTGCCATGTTCCTGACCTTAGGGGGAAAGCTCTCAGCTTCTCCCCATTGAGAATTATATTTGCCATGTGTTTTCCATAGATGGCTTTGATGATATTGACATGTGTACCCTCTATCCCTACACTGTGAAGAGTTTTGATCAAGAAAGGATGCTGTACTTTGTCAAATGCTTTTTAAACACCTGTTGAGAGTACCATATGGTTCTTATTCTTTCTTTTGTTAATGTATTGTATCACAATGATTGACTTGTGGATGCTGACCCAACCTTGCAGCCCAGGAGTAAATCCCACTTGGTGGTGGTGAATAATCCTTTTTATGTATTGCTGGTTCCTATTGGCTAGTGTTTTGGTGAGAATTTTTGCATCCATGTTCATCAAGGATATTGCTCTGTAAATGATGGTGTCTTTGTCTGGTTTGGGGATGAAGGTAATGCTGGCCTCCTAAAATGAGTTTGGGAGTTGTCCTTCCATTTCTATGTTTTTTTTTGTTTTGTTTTTTTTGTTTTGTTTTTTTTTTTTTTTTGGAATAGTTTCAGGAGAATAGAATTAATTCTTCTTTAAATGTTTGGTAGAATTCCCCTGGGAAGCCGTCTGGCCCTGGGCTCTTGTTTGTTGGGAGATTCTTGATGACTGCTTCTATATCTTTATTGGTTATGGGTCTGTTCAGGTTTTTTATTTCTTCCTGGTTCATTTTTGGTAGTTCATATGTCTCTAGGAATCATCCATTTCTTCCAGATTGTCAAATGTGCTGGTGTATAGTTGCTCATAATGTGTTCTTATAATTGTTTGTATGTCTTTGGTGTTGGTTGTGATCTCTCCTCTTTCATTCATGAGTTTATTAATTTGGGTCCTTTCTCTTTTCTTTTTGATAAGTCTGGCCAGGGGTTTATCAATCTTATTAATTCTTTCAAAGAACCAGCACCTAGTTTCATTGATTTGTTCAAATGTTTTGTTTTGTTTTGTTTTTTGGTTTCCATTTCATTGATTTCTGCTCTGATCTTTATTATTGCTCTTCTCCTGCTTGGTTTAGGCTTTCTTTGCTGTTCTTTCTCCAGCTCCTTTAGGTGTAGGGCTAGGTTGTGTATATGAGACCTTTCTTGTTTCTTGAGAAAAGCTTGTACTGCTATGTATTTTCCTCTCAGGACTGCCTTTGCTGTGTCCCACAGATTTTGAGCAGTTGTGTTTTCATTTTCATTTGTTTCCATGAATTTTTTTCAACTCTTCTTTAATTTCTTGGTTGACCCTTTCATTCTTTAGTAGGACACTCTTTAGTCTCCATGTATTTGAATTCTTTCCAACTTTCCTCTTGTGATTGAATTCTAGTTTCAGAGCATTGAGGTCTAAAAATATGCAGGGAATGTTCCCAATCTTTTGGTACTGGTTGAGACCTGATTTATGACCCAGGATGTGATCTGTTCTGGAGAATGTTCCATGTGCACTAGAAAAAAATGTGTATTCTGTTGCTTTGGGATGGAATGTTCTGAGTATATCTGTGATGTCCATCTGGCCCAGTGTGTCATTTAAGGCCTTTATTTCCTTGTTGATCTTTTGCTTAGATGATCTGTCCATTTCAGCGAGGGAGGTGTTAAAGTCCCCTACCATTATTGAATATTTTCAATGTGTTTCTTTGATTTTGTTATTAATTGGTTTATGTAGTTGGCTGCTTGGCTGCTCCCATGTTAGGGGCATAGATATTTAAAGTTGTTAGATCTTTTTGTTGGACAGACCTTTTGAGTATGATATAGTGTCCTTCCTCATCTCTTATTATAGTCTTTGGCTTAAAATCTAATTTATCTGATATAAAGATTGTCACCCACCTTTCTTTTGATGTCCATTAGCATGGTAAATGGTTTTCAATCCCCTCACTTTAAATCTGGAGGTGTCTTTGGGTCTAAAATGAGTTTCTTGTAGGCAGAATATTGATGAGTTTTGTTTTTTATATATTCTGATAACCTGTGTCTTTTGATTGGGGCATTTAGCCCATTTTCATTCAGGGTAACTATTGAGAGAGAGAAATTTAGTGCCATTGTATTGCCTGTAAGGTGACTGTTACTGTATATTGTCTCTGCTCCTTTCTGGTCTCTTACTTTTAGGCTCTCTCTTTGTTTAGTGGACCCCTTTCAATATTTCCTATAGAGCTGGCTTGGGGTTTTCAAATTTTTTTAGTTTTTGTTTGTCCTGGAAGCTTTTTATCTCTCCTTCTATTTTCAATGACAGCCTAGCTGGATATAGTATTCTTGGCTGCATATTTTTCCTGTTTAGTGCCCTGAATATATCATGCCAGTTCTTTCTGACCTATCAGGTCTCTGTGGATAGGTTTGCTGCCCATCTAATATTTCTACATTGTATGTTACCAACCTCTTGTCCTGAGCTGCTTTCAGGATTTTCTCTTTGTCACTGAGACTTATAAGTTTTACTCTTAGATGATGGCGTGTGGACCAATTTTTTTTTTGGGGGGGGGGGTTCTCTGTGCCTCCTGGATTTTGAAGCTTGTTCCCTTCACCAAATTAGGGAATTTCTCTGCTGCTATTTGTTTCAATATACCTTCTGCCCCTTTCTCTCTTTCTTCTTCTTCTGGGATCCGAATTATTCTAATATTGTTTCATCTTCTGGTGTCACTTATCTCTTGAATTCTCCCCTTGTGGTCCAGTAGTTTTTTTTGTCTCTCTTTCATCACCTTCTTTATTCTGCATCTTTTGGTCTTCTCTATCACTAATTCTCTCTTCTGTCTCATTTATCTTAGCAGTAAGAGCCTCCATTTTTTATTGCACCTCATTGATAGCTTTTTCTTAATTTCACTTTAGTTAGATATTAGTTCTTTTATTTCTGCAGAAAGGGCTTTTATTTCTCCTGAAAGTGTTTCTCTAATATATTCTATGCCTTTTTTGAGCCCAGCTAGCACCTTGAGAATCATCATTCTGAACTCTATATCTGACATATTACCAATGTCTGTATTGATTAGGTCCCTAGCCTTGGTACTGCCTCTTGTTTTGTTTTGTTTTTGCTGTGAGTTCTTCCACCTTGTCATTTTATCCAGATAAGAATATATGAATGAGCAAATAAAATATTAAAAGGAAGGCAAAGACCCCAGAAAAATGTGTGCTAACCAAATCAGAAGAGATCCCAAATTGTCAGAAGAAAGGGGATAAAAAGTTCAAAAAAAAATTTTAAATTAAATTATATATATATACACATACACATACAGATATATGTATGTATATATTAGACTGGTGAATAGAACAGAGCCTCCCACTTGATTTTGGGTGTATTTTGGTCTCTTAGAAGAAACTACCTCCCAAAATTTTAAAGAAAGGAAGAAAAACTTATATATACACAAAAATAAGGGTAAACACGATGAAGGGATAGAATAGGACTATAAAGATGAAAATTTTTTAAAAAATTCTAAAAAAGGATTTGATAAGTTGGTTGGGAAAAGAAAGAAAAAGTGGAGAGAATTTTCTCAGGCTGGAGAATAGAACAAAGCCGTGTGCTAGATTTGTATATTTTTATCTATTAGAAGAACTTGTATCCCAAAAATTTTAAGAAAAAACCCTATACGTATGCAAAAAATAAAATTAGATACAATGAAGGGTAAAATAGGACTATAATAATGAAGGTTCAAATAGATTTTTTTTAAAGAAAGGTATTGTTAAGATAAACAAGTTAAAAATGTTAAAAGAGGAAAGAGTAAAAGTTTAAAAATTAGAAGAAAAAAAATCAAAAATAAAATTTAAAAAATTTAATTAACTTTGCAAGTCTAAAGAATCATGGGGAGAAAGCCATGAATACCATGCTTTGCTTTCCCATCCTCTGGAATTCCACTGTTCTCCTTGATCAGTAAGCCTGGTCTTGGATGGATAGTCTTGCTCATCTTCTGAGGACAGGGGCCTATTGTGGTGATTCTCAAGTGTTTTTGCCCGAGGCAGAATTGCACGACCCTTGCCAGTTGATTGTGCTAAGTAATCTGCTGAGGTTTGCTCTTGGGAGCTTTTGTTCCCCGAATACTTTCCATAGAGCTCTGGAGGATGGGAGTGAAAATGCTGCCTCCCAATCTGTGGCCCAGAGGAGCCAACAGCTTAGAACCCCACTCCTTAGTGTGCCATTGGAGAAAAGCACTCAATCACTCCCATCTCCCTGGTCTCCAGCCATGCTCCAAGCTCACCCAACCTGTGACCAAACATTTCTGTCTCTGGCACACAGCCCCGTTTGGAGTCTCCAAATCCAGCAGATCCTACTGCTCTGCTCTTCCAGTGGCTCTTCCAGCTCTGCCACTTCTGGGGTCCCTATTCAAAGAGCAATGGTCTGATTGTGCCAGAGATCACAGTTAAGGTAACCCAGAGCTGAGAGCTCACTCATCAGTTCCATCTCTGTAGCTGGCCTCCCCACTCTGATATGTGTGAGCTTTGCTACACTCAGACACCCCTGATCCTTCATTGACCCTTCGGGACCTGAGACCACACTGTCCCCAAGAGGGCTCCACCCCCAATTAGCCTCTGGAGCAATGTCCCTCTGCGGAGCAGACTTTTAAAAAGTTCTGATTGTGTGCTCTGTTGCGCCACCACTTGCCTTGAGCTGGCCCTTCCCCCATGGTCTATCTTCCTGTCACTTCAGATTCACTTCTCCACACATCCTGTTTTCAGAAAGTGGTCAATTTTCTGTTTCTAGAATTGCTGCTCTTCTAATCTTTGATCTCCTGTTGGATTTGTAGTTGTTGGGAATGGTTTGATAACTAACTGAACTCCTGCAACCTGATGTCATCTCAGCCTGCTATTCCTCTGCCATCTTGACTCCTCCTCTGCATTCCTCTTGGGATTTTTCATACTGAAGTCCCATTCTGGATTCATTGCTGATGTGCTCTGTGAATAACCACAAGTTTTTCCCTCACAGGTGCTGAAGCCATGCCATATGACGTACTTGTATGCTTATAAATTGTTTGTTTCTTTTTATAGACATTAGAGGACATTAAAGTCCCTTTAACTCACTGTAAGAGTAGCCTAGACATGGCAAGAGAAAAAAGATATAGAACCAAACTCTACATAAAATTCACTGAAGAAAATATAATACCAGTTGTCAAATACTTAAGTCTTAGAGTATTTATCTTATTTGAAGATTTCAGAACATTTTTATGATGGTTTTTATAGCAAATGATACTTTCAAGTGCTTTTTTTCTCCCTGGAGGATTTCTAAAATTATCATTGGGGTACCCTTACAGAATTGACAAAACCAGGCCATATTCTCTGGAAACATGTCCTTTAAGGTTTTAAGAGTGGTTTTCATTTGACTGGGGGAGGGTAACTAGTATTGCTATCATTTCATCAGGAAACAAAATTCACACTACATTTTAAATGTAGAAAGGGATTTGGCAGGATGAATAAAAGAATGAAAGTTTCTCCAAGCAGGAGCCAAGCCTTCACAATCTCCCAACAGCAGCTCTCACTGTTTGACTACTCTGTGGGCAGAACAGAAGCCTGTGGGATGGCAATGGGTCAGAGCTGCTCAACAAAGAGAGTGAAGACAACCAAAGTTGAAATGGGAGCCAAAAGTAAAGATAAAGGAGAAGTAGCATATTGAGGTGAGGAAAGTAATAGTTGTCAAAATGATGAAGTTACAGAGTCAAGAGTTAGGAAGCAATGAGAAGTAATAGAGGATGATTTACAGAAGAGGTAGAGAAATTCACAGAAAATTGTTAGAATAGAGCAGAACAATCAAGGGCACAGTAGCTTAAAATCCCAGCCTCCCAGGAGAAGAATTTTTAATATAGATGTTTTCTAATATTGGCTTGATATGAAATTAAGAAATGTTTTACTTTCAGGAATCCTGGCTAAGTGAGCCAAATAGGAAGGTCATGTGTCAAGAGAAAAGCAGGATTTCTCAACTTTGGCAGGATATTGGAATCATCTGTGGAACTTTAAAAAAGTGGTTTAAATTGTGTTTCATTTCATTTATTGTCTTTAAACTTTAAGTAAAACAAACAAACAAAAAAACAAAGAACAAAAAACAAGATCCACAAAACAGTAATACTTTCTTTTCAAGTTTAAAGCTTAACAAGGAGTCATTACCGAAGCAATGAAAAATTACTTTTCTAGTTTTATTGAATTTTTCTTGAGGGTTTGAACCTTAAGACATCCTCCTTCCCTTGCAACTTCCTTGTAATTTTCATTTTGAATGTTTTAATGATGTCACACTGAACTGCTTCTTCAGTATTTCTATACTGAGTCAACAGTTTGATTCCCTATTCAAACGATGTCCCCACTGAGAAAGACATACTAATTTCAAGATCTGCATGGCTAAACAGTGTCAAGTTCAAATTCCCCACCACTATCAACAGATTGTGGAAAAGAGAAAAATACTGATTAAAATACTAAAATGAAATGACTGGTTGCTGGAAAAAGCATGACTTTCAGAGAAAAATAAGATGCTTTACATGAAAATATTCCTGTTAAAACATATTTTTAAGAAAATTACACCTTTGTTGCCATAGGACTTGATGGTCTAGAATTCACATTTTTTCCTGAACCAAATTTAAATATCAAAGTTTTCTTTGCAGTTCTAAGATTGAGATAATCTTAGAATATTCCAGCTTTCAAAAAAAAAGGTGGGGGGGACAAAAGACCAGAAATTCTACTTTTTATATTTAAGTATATTTTTAAAGATTCTCCTTTTGATACTTGTAAAACACTCCCAACTATAAATTCTGATTAGTTTATATTGAATGTTGACTGAAAGTTTAAAATAAGTACATTTCAACACTGTAGTGTCACAAAAAGGGGAACTATTATAGAATTGAGGTGTAAAAATAGCAAAAAAAAATTTTTTTTCAGCTTAATGAATGTGAAACATGTAATTGTTCTCTATATCACTAAGTTTTGCCAAACTGCCTTGCCATCACTTTACACTACATAGATTGGTGGCTTGTGTATCTTTGGTGACTTTAAAAATAAACAACAAAAACTCAACAAAGGTTTGATCAATTTCATTCAGTGGAGTGTTTTCCTTTATCCCCCAAGGTTGAGCTTCTCACAAGAATTTGATCATGACACATCTCTTGTATTTTGTTTGTGTTTTTATCTTTGATTGGGTTATTACAGTATTTCTCTAAACCCAACTATCCTTCCTTCAAGTAGCACATCTTCCATGATAGCTTTCCAAACACCGGGCTCACCTTTCCCCTCTTACTTGAATCATGAAACCACAGCCAGTGAAAAACAAAAGTGAATAAGGTGCTTCACGGTGTGTTAGATATAGTCATTCTCTTATAATAATCATCATGGCAATCAGATTTAATGACAACTCAAATGCAGTCTAGGAGTTAGTGCCTTGGGAAGTAAAAGGGGATTCACATTTACTGTGCATTGACTATGTGTGGGTACTTTCTACATATCTTAATCTCCACACCTCTCCACTAGATACCATGCCTGAAAGGATATCTTTACATTGTGCCTCATTGAGCACTCCTTCATGAACCTGGAGTAGACCTTGATCTGCTGCAGGAAAGAAAGGGTAGATATACCCTAAATCATGGTCATTGGCAAACTTCATCAAAACTCACTTGGTCACTATAGGATCATACCATGTAGCAAAACAGTTACTAGAAATTATTATAGCATAAGCATGTCTGTACAGCACAATTCTTAGAATCAGACTTTGCCAGTCCTACAGATATGTTTTCTAGGTCAAAAGTAAATTTAAAGCATCTGCTTTAAAATCCTTTCAGATTAAAATATCATATGTCCTACTCCATACTTGTTCCTTGTACAAATCTGTAAGAGTTAACAGATCCAGGACAGCTAACGGATATGCAAACCATTCACACTCTAGGAATCTAGTGCATATCCCTCAATCTTACACACTAGAAAGTTGTATATTCAGTCCTTACAACCTCTGACATTAAATTTACATTTTATTGTATAGTCCTTAACTTCTCAAAACACCCTTAAGAAACCATCCTTGAAAGCCATTGTCATAATTGCTATAACGTGTTAAGGTTGGTAAGTCTAATACTCTGTGCACCAGTCATAAAAAGCTCCAATGTGATTCAAGATTGGAAGACATTCCTTCTGAGGAAGTAGTTCCTTCTCCCCTACATTCCTCTTTCTAGTTGGGAAACTGGACATCCTGGGAATAAGCTTAAAGCTGAATCAAAGAAACCATACACTTATTTTTGCAGAGAGATTTTTTTTCCTTGGCCTCAATTTTCTACTTACATTTAGCCAAGTTGTTTAAAGTCATCTGGAATTAAAAATTCTCTTATATCATTAGGACAGAGGAGTCTGAAAATATGTAAATTTAATAAATGAAGGCTAAGCACTTACCAGGATATGTAATTGAAGTAACTGTATATGTTTGACAATTTTATGAAAGTAAACATTCTAAAATGTAAACCTAGGTCACTCCTTGATTACAAGTCCTTCCATATCTGTCACAGGTTTCAGAATAAAGTCAAAGTTCTTAAGTGTCCAAGTTCCTACAGACACTGGATGCACACACTTCCTGTCAGCCCTTAGTTCCTGCCATCTAAAAAATGTTCTACCTCCTGCAGATTGTTTTGGATCTTTTGGGATGTCAGATCCAGTGGTAGTCAAAGAAATGGCCAGAGAAGGAGAAAGACTCAAAGAACTTAAGAAAACTGAACAAGTAGATGAGAAAGGAGGTGGGCAGTGGGGGGTTGGGGGGAGGCAGGGAGAAGAGATGAAGGTTGGTGCCAAGAAAAAACTGGAGAATGAGAGACGCAAGGCCAGTCTTGAGGTGTTCGAAAGTAAGATGGGATTGGGAGGGAGACAAACCATAAGAGACTCTTAATCTCACAGAACAAACTGAGGGTTGCAGGGGGTAGGGGGTAGGGATAGGGTGTCTGGGTTATGGACATTGGGGAGGGTATGTGCTATAGTGAGTACTATGAAACGTGTAAGCCTGGTGATTTCCAGACCTGTACCCCAGGGCAAATAATACATTATATGTTAATAATAAAAAAAAATAATAAAAATAAAGTTGAACACCCTGTAAAAAAGAATTCAGATTGGGGACAGATGAGGATTTTAGTGTTCTTCTCAGAAACACAAGTAGAAATCAGAACTACTTGATGCCCTTCTGTGATTAGACTGAGCTTTCTTACATGCCACTCCATAAAGAAACTGGGCTGTGTGGGACTCTGGGTTCTGTTCACACTAGAAGTAAAACACATTAACCTTCTATTAATTTGACCACTAGGACTTCCCGTGACTCCAGCACCACACTCACCCTGGCTCCAAGAGTTGCCTGAAGTTTATAGAACCCATGTTTTTCTCACATCAGAGTCTCTGAACTTCTAAAACATTGCTCTATCTAGAGCATTCACTCTCTATATATACCCTCTTTTATACTAGGCTAAAGCCTGCAGCTTCCTCAAAATCAGTTTAAATATTCATCCTATAGGAAGCCTTCCTTCCCACCCCATCTCAAATCAGAAATGCGTACACAGAGAAAGCACATCTGCTCCATCAGTCTGTTTCCTTCAATGTCTCCCATCGCACTAAGCTCCATGAGGGTAAGACAGTGAGAGCAAGAAAATGAACAACACTTAAAGTGAAAGCAGTAAAAACAAAAACACTTGGCATCAAGAACTCAGAATGGTTATAAAATTAAGCCTTCTTTCACAAAATATACTAGCAGAAAATGACTCATACAGAGGTTTTCTGGTTTATAGTAAAATACTACCATTGAGGCTTTGAAGATATAGGGCACGTATGAAATCTCCAAAAAATTATCTTACTTCTTAAGCAAACTTTCAAAGATACAAATGAGAGTAAACACAGAGGCTGATTTGATTAAATATCTGGAATTTTAAAACTGATCTGAAATAAAGACTACTCATAAAGACATACATAAAAATGTTTTAAAAGACTTTCAGACAAGATGGTAGTATGGTAGCAGATATCCAAAATCCTTCCGAGAAATTGAGCTAAGTTCTAAAGGAAAAATAAGAATAGTGAAAAATCCTACCTTGAAGTTCACATTGCTTAAACTCCAAGAGGCAGTTAGTGAATTTAATTAACTTTAGCAGCAAGAGTTCACACAGCCCATTAGATGACTATCAAAATCATTAGAAAACTGAATCAGCAGGCAAGTTTTCAGAAATGACAGAGAATAGCACTGTAGAACTGAGCTAGGAAGGAAATGGCAGCTCTGCCATCAGACTCTGACCTGCAAACCTTAGAAGCTGAGACCCCCCCCAATCAAGCACCACGAAACTGGATACCCCAGCATGGCATTTGCCAGCAGAACCTAGAACAGCCAGCACCTCACTCTTCTCTTCCAAGTAACATGCAAGTGCATCTGAATGAGAAACCTAAGTCCCATTTAGAACTCCAGCTAAGAGAGTATCTAGGAAATGTATTTATTTTTTTCAGCTCTTGTACACAAAAAGGCACACTAGAAATAGGGGGAAACACATCCTGAAAGTCTGTCCCCCAGGTCACACACAAACATGTGGGTGTCTCCTCAATACAGCATGGCAAAAACCTCAAGGATTTTTGCTGCCTATAAAGAAGGTATTAGCTTGAAGGGCTCCACATACACATAATTCCCCTTCCCCAAGAGTAGTACTGTGACATAGGGAAAAGCTAAGGAAATCCTTGGGGGCTGGGGGGCAAAACCAAAAACAAATACTTCTAAATTTGAGGTGATAGGGCTAGAGGTGAGACTGGCACTTCTCCACTTAATGTCCTATCACCAGCACAAACAAGGGCCAGGATATCTCATTCAGAGAGGGGCCCTGGTCATATCAAATAAAAACATGCAATGAAAGGTTCTCTGATCTTGTTTCTCACCAATGTAGCAGAATTTTTCAACTAGAAATACACTCTCCTAAAGTATAAGAGCATTCTAGATTTCTACCAACAAGGTAGGGCTGGCTCTGGTAACATTATATTCCTGGATTATAAGAAATGTGACCTTAGGCCCTACTAGAACAGTTTCAAGTAATGAAACTATAAAAATCATGTTTCCTGTAGATGTATTTATCTTTCTCTGCACACCCCTCAGACTGATAAATTGATGAAAATTTCACAGAATTCAGTTAAACATCTTAACTTCTAAAAGGAAAAGGCCACCAATAGCCCTGTAAATACTATATGGAGGAAACGGGATTCAGCAACAGATCTGCTCCAGCTCAGTAATGAACACATGAGGAGAAGCAGCCAAACTGAGGGGGGTAGGGTGGGCTTAGTCAACCATTTATATCACCTGCAATGAAATTAAAGAAAATTAATGGGACCAAGGAAGGATACAGAGAGAATACACAAAACTGGAGATAAAAAGAATACTAACCAATGTAATAGTACAGTGACATTTTAAATGGCAATAGAAATAGCAAAGATCAGATCCAACTACAGAAAATAAACTGCAGGGAATCTTTCACAATTAGATTAAAAAGATAACAGCAAATGAGGCATGTAAAATATATGAAAAACAGCCTAGATATTTAAAATGTGAATGAGTATTAGTTTAATACACGTTTTTGGACATCTTTGTACCTGGCTTAAAATGAAATGTAGGACATACAAAGATAGAATATTTTCCTAACCTGAGGAAAGATTCAAGCAGATCAAAAGGGCTTGTAATCTACTAAGAAAAGTAGCAAAATAATAAACACTTGGTTATATCATGAGGAGATATTGGTTCAGGGGTCTGGGTGGGAGGGATGAGGCTGTCCCTGAGGTGTTTTTTGTTCTGTTTTGTTTTTTAGAATTTTTATTTATTTAAGAGAGCATGAATGAGTGAGCCCAGTGAGAGGTAGAGGGGGAGAGGGAGAGAGAGAGAGAGCAGGAGCCAACACACACATAAGAATGGTGGGGAGGGGCAGAGGGAGAGGGAGAATCAAACTCTCCAATGAGCAGGAAGCCAGACTCTGGGGTCTATCCCAGGACCCTATGATCATGACCTGAGCCAAAGGCAGATGCTTAACTGACTGAGCCACCCTGGTGCCCCATCCCTGAGCTTTTTAATGTGCACAATAGATACAGGAAACAATGGAGGAAATTTGTATGAAAATTTCAGGGAAAATATTGGGATCCACAAATGTGGAATCTAAAAAAACAGAACAACAAAAATCAGAAGCAGATTCAAATGCAGATAACTGGTATTTGTCAGAGGGGTGGGGGCAAAGGATGGACAGAATAGGTGAAGGACATTAAGAGTGCAAACTTTCAGTTACAACATAAGTCACAGGGATGAAGAGTACAGCAAGGAGACTATAGTCAATAACATTGTAATAATGTCTGGTGACAGATGTTAACCATTTATCTTAGTGAGCTTCCTATAATGTATAGAATTGTCAAATCGCTATGTTGTACACTTGCAACTAACGCGACATTGCATGTCAATTACACTTAAAAGAACTCTGTGGAACTGAAATGAGTTATTCACACAAAAAGGCAAAAATATTCCCAGATATACTTCCTCAAATTTCTTGCATACCACTCTTGCAATCTTCCTGGAAAAAAAAAAATCTTAAATATTCTAGTCAACCCACCAACACAGCAAGATATAGATTTCAAAAATAAACTGTGATATTAAAAAGAGGCAACTCAGAGAATACTTCTCCAAAAAACTAACTCCAAACATGGAGCTTTTATAGCCACACAGGAATATGAGGGTACATGATCCTTAATTTTCTTTTCAGTAAACTGAGGAAACATTTTCCTTAAAGTCTAAGATATTTTCAACCCATTCATTCCTCATCCTAGGCAGGTTGGCATTCATCTTCATAACTGCCACCTTGTGAAAAAAAATGCTTTCTACTAGGACAGACATCACTCCTTACACATCAGTGAAGGACAAAGGGGCTAAAAAGAAACCTTTCTGACTTATAGGTCCCTCCTTTTAATCAAAAATTCTTGGGGTGCCCAGGTGGCTTAGTCAGTTGAGCATCTGACTTGATTTCAGCCTAGGTCATGATTTCAGGGTCGTGAGATGGACCCCCATCTTGGGCTCTGTGCTGGGCAAGGAGCTTAGGCTCCCTCCACCCTTCCCCTTCCCATTCTCACTCTAAAAAAATAAACTTTCCCAGGAGTTCCCCAATAATATCTTTTTATATCTTACTGGTCAGAACTAGGCTATATGTCCTTTGTAATGGAATAGAAGCTAAGAAAACATTTGCCACTTTCAGGCTTTCTCATAATTGATCTCAGAGTTGAAAAGACGGCTGTGAGCCAAGACTATAGTATAGTGTCCATCATCAGGTAAATATTATAGTCATGGTAAAGTTCTGCAAAACATTTCTATGTTAGTTCTTGAGAGTTTTTTTAATTACATCCAGGTAAAACTCAGGATATACCAACAATAAAAAAAAGGGGTGGGTGGTTGGGAAAATGTGGAGGTCATGGCAAATGCTAAAACTTAAAAGTAAAATAGTGTCTCTGTCTTGGTGAGTCCCTTTCCTTTGTTGATGGGAAACATACATACATAAGAAGGTGTAATCCTCACCCTTGGGGATGGTTAAGGGACAGGGCCATTATTTACACCATATACCAAGACCCCTCCTGTTAGCTTAGCATTTCCCTGACTCCCCACCCTCACACTTCCCTCAGGCAACACCAAAACAAAATCCCCACTTATTTAAGAACTTCAGACACTGAGTTTACACTGTGAGTTTTTCACAAATTCCACAAGCAAGTTTCTATGGAAGGGGAGGTGGTATAGATTGGGAAAGAAGAGGAAACATTGACTGCCTTCAGCACAAATGACCCATCAAGCAGGCAGTTTTGGAGGACACAACCTGAAGTCTTCTAGAAAGTGGACTTCTTTCCCAGCTGACTCCTCTTAAGCAGGGTAATTTTCTGGAGATAACACTACCCTCACACTCTCACCACCACCTCCCTTGCCTTGAGCCCTTAAAAACCATCAGTTTATCCATTGGTAGCCTGACCCAAGGTTTATTCCTCTCTTTCCATTGCATGAAAACTCAGTGAGAATACCCCAAGGGCAGCCCAACAGCTTAAACACATCTCTGTCTAGCATGGTCAGCAACTGCTTAAGTTCCTCATTTTCCCTGAGAACTACTGCCTCCTGCTTCTCAATGATTTTCACCACCTGTGAAACAACCCTCTCTCTTTTCTATAAGATGCAACAGGACAGAAAGAGAAACAATAGCTCAAAACTCATCAAAACATTCCTGCTCAATTTCTGCCAAAAGCCTTTATACCCTTACCTCCCCACCTGCTATTTATTAGCTTTGCCAATTTTCCATATGGTCTGCCTTCCATCTGACCACTTCAGGTTGTTGAGAATGTCAGTTTCTGGTGGAGAAAGGGAAGGTGCATGGGTGCTATAGATTTCTGAGGAGTTTTCTTCTGAGAACACTTCCCTTCACCTCCAGAAACTTGCTTCCTTTGTGGTTTCGCCATTCCCCAGTATCTGCCACACCTGCTCCAGGAGCTTTCCCAGCTCCTTCCCCTTCTTTTGCACCTCATACACTGTACCTTCTACTGATCAGCAACTGCTAGAGGATGTCATCTAGAGGATGAGACCACCGGTTGACCTATAAACTAAATGCAGTCAATAGGAGGCTCCTAAACCCCCCATCCTTGAAATACACATTATGCCCAGTGTTCTGACCATGGGAATGGTTTCAAGGATGCAGTCTTGAGAGAACAATGTGTTGTTGATATTATCTGAAGACTATAGGCCACTGAACACTATGAGAGCCTCTATATAAACTTTTAAGATTTGGAGGGAGACAGTGGAGATCTACCCCTGCTGCAGCCACAGGGACAATCCTATGTGAATTTTCTTGACTACCAATCTCTGTGCTCTCCTGCTTTCTTCTGTCTCCCCTTGTCCTATGTTAAAAAGGACCAGTTTGTGAACCAGCAGCAACTGTTGCAGTTTCTTCACCTGGTGGGACAGAGGGGACCAGTGAGCAGGAAAGGCACACAGGACTCCCAGAGCCACCAACCAGTAGAAATATATCAGATCCTACACAAATGGAGAAAAAGAATAGGACCTTCCCCATATAAATGTGCAGGACACAGATATGAGAAGCATGCCCTATGCGCCCCTCCCACCTCGCCCCCCCACTGCTGAAGCCAAAGCCTGGTATTCAACCTCCTGCCCTCGCCCAGGTCACAACAGCCCCTGGTTCCATTCCTCAAACTCAAACTCCAGTTAGGAGTCCTTCAAAGCAGTAATCCACTTAGGTGTCTGCACCTAGGCCTGGGTTGGGGTAGGAGAGGCAGGCCATCCTTTTAAGACAGTGGTTCTCAGACATTAGTGGATAGCAGCATCTCCTGGAGAACTTGTCAATCCTGATGATCAAATCCACCCGCAGAGTTTCTGATAAAATAGATCTGGGTAGGGGCCCAGAATCTGCATTTCTAACAAGCCTCCAGGTGATGCTGTTGTGATGAAGAGAACACACTTTGAGAACCACTGCTCTAAGCTACCCTGACTTCTTTTGACTTCCTATTTTCATCTTTCCAGATTCTAAGCACGTTTCATTGTCAGGAAATGACTCTAAGCACTTTAACTTCTCTCTGTACCCACTCTGATTCAAAACCTTAAGCAAGTGATAAGACATATGCTCAACACCCTTGAAGGCTGCTTTGTAGAGCAGTTAAGAATGAACAAGGTCTCACGATGCCAGGGCGGCTCAGTCTGTTAAGCATCTACCTTCAGGTCTTGGGGTCCTAGGATCAAGTCCCATATCAGGCTCTCTGCTCAGTGGGGAGTCTGCATCTCCCTCTCCTTCTGACACCTCTCACTGTCTGTCTTAAACAAACAAGCAAAAAAAAAAAAACAAAAAAAAAAACAATGAATAAAGTCTGATAATAACTGCATTGAGACTTGCTTCTGCTGTTTACAAACTATGACCTCAGCCAGTTACTTCTGAGCCTCTCCATTCCAAGTGCTTTATCTAGTGCCCTGTATACAGTGTGTGCCTCATCATTGTTTTTAGCATTACTGTCAGAAAAATCTTTTCAGATAAAATCTGCTTCCATCAATCTTCTTTTCATTACACACCCTCATTTAATCTAATAGTCCCATTGGAGTCAGGCAACTCTATGGTTTTCGAAGATGCCCAGGTGATTCCAATGCATAAGTTTTCAAAACCACAAGGTAGACTAATCATTTCCCACCTCCACCAGGTGAAGAGAATCACTGCCACTTGCCTCCCCTTGAGCACCTACCACAACATGGAGTATCAGAGACTACATGCCCACAGGATCCACCATACCTCCTCTGTGCTCTTTAATGTGGAGCACACCCTGTCCAAATTTTTGAATTCTGCTCCTCCTATTCTGTTCTGAGATCCTGAGGGTTCAAAGTGGGGTCCATCCCCCTCCCCAGAGCCACCCCTTCCCAATAAAGTGCAGAAAGCCCGGGGAGAAGGGAATATCATACCCTTTGCTGAGTCATGACCACCTCATGTCCATGAGAGATAGGAATAGAGAAGTGGCCAAGGTTATTAGTTACAAAGAACACCACTACCCTTTCAACCCCTTCACCTCAATGGAACAGAACTCTCTATTCATTCCCTGGATTCAGGAAAAACATCTAAGTGGGGTAAGCTCGACCTAGCTGAGCACCAGCAATAGTTGAGCAGGAAAGTGTAGGTATCTGGTAGTGGGGCGGGGGGATGCCACCTAGATACAAGGTCAGGGTTCCTCTAGGGCTTAGGTTATCAAGGAGGTACAGGAATCATACCCACAGAGCAGAAAATCCATGTCACCCAGGATAAAGTGTCAGGGAGATGGAAACTAAGTAATGGGGAAGCCCCAGGTACTTCCTGGGATCAGAAACTCTTCCTCACGATGTTCCATGATGCTTTCTGAAATGAGCCAAATGTTGGATGAAGCTGGATTTCCTCCAGCTTTCTGAAAGCCAACATAATTCCAAAAAGGGGCCAGAGACTACCCAAGCACTGCTTCCTGAAATTCAGGTAGAGTTTCCCTCCTCTTCTCTCCTAATGAAGCTTTTTTTTTTAAACCAGGAAATACTTCAAGGATCAAAGAGTCAGATCTTTTCGTTGGCCAATAAGGAAAAAGAATCAGTCACAATACGTGGAAAAGCCAGGAATGAATTCCATGTTTTAATTTCAAGTTAATTTTTCTCACTGTACCATATTTCCTTAGTCTCTAATTCATCTTTCACCATCTCTAATCTATCTACTCGTTTCCCAGCCAGTCAGCCAAGCCAAAACATGAATTCTTACCCAGGATAGCCAGTCTCAAAAAGCCCGATTTCCCAAAATAACTTTGAGTCCCATTTTCTTTCTTATTGGACCACCTCGGTTTCTTCAATGAGAAAAAGAAAGGAAAAAAAAAAAAAAAAGAAAGAAAGAAAGTGAAGAAACCACATAAAAGGAAAGTAGCAGGAGTAGCTACTAGTTAGTGTCATTTTACTTTACAAATTCCAAGGATTTCAGCGTAGAGCCTCCTAGGGCTGGCCTAGTTGCTCACTAGTTCTCAATTTTGGCTCCACATTAGAAATGCTTGGCGAGGTTTTAAGATCCCCTGTACCCAGACCAATTAAATCAGAATCTCTGAGCAGGAAACCCAGACAGCAGAATTGTTAAGGTTTCCCAGGTGATTCCAATGTGTAGAATCACTTCTCTAACAAGCCATGTGTTGGCTCCTGATCCAGATTCTAAGGCTGCTCAGCTGGGGTATAAGCTTTCTGGGTGAGAAACAGCTGTGGACGAGAGAGGGCAGTTCTTTGGCAGCAATATAAATAGTTAAGCAACCACCTAGCAGAGAATAAAGTCATACTAAAATTTTAAAATAAAGCCTCTAATTTTATTGGATCAAACTTTGCTGCTCTTCTAGACTTTTTTTTCTCCTTTCATTTCATGAAATTATAGAGCTAAAGCAATAATGCTAATGAGATCAATACTGTTCATCGTCAGGGGTGGATGTCATGACTTAACAGTCTTCAGTGAACCGCGGAGCTAAAAATAAGTTAAATTAAGTTTTAGCCCTCCTTCTGTCTGCTAAGCTGACTGCATGACCTACTGGTTCTTCTTTTCTACTCCCCCAGACCAGCTCTTCCTCCTATCGAGTACTACCTAAGAGATCTTCTGTAGGGAAGAAATCTGGGAAGACTTTCTAAGAGAAGTATTTACCTGGTTAGCATTTAGGTATTACCACCTCAAAAAAAAAAAAAAAAAAAAAAAAAAAAAACAGCTTGTATGCTAATTGGCTGGCCAGGACCTAGATAGTAGAAAAGAATTGGGAAAGCAGTTCCCAGGAAGGAGAATACACAGAGGTAAGACACATTAATGTATGTTCCGGATGCCCATGATTTTACTCTACAATTACTCAAATATATTGCTGAGAATTTCTCTTTGATTCCAGGTAAGCAAATGAGACTGTGACTCAGATATGTCTTTATAAATGAGTTAGAGGCAGCATGATGTAATGAAGATAGCAGAACATGACATCAGATTCAAATCTGATCTCTGTCACTAATTAGTCCTATTTATGTCCACAGGAGAAACTTTTCAATCTCCCTTAGCCTCAACCTACTACTCACTTATAAAATAGGGATAATAATATCTCCCTCACATCATTTTTTTTAAGTTTTTTGGTTTTGTTTTTGTTTTTGTTTTCTTTGACAGAGATCACAAGTAGGGAGAGAGGCAGGCAGAGAGGGGGAAGCAGTCTCCCTGCTGAGCAGAGAGCCCAAGGCGGGGCTTGATCCCAGGACCCTGGGATCATGACCTGAGCTGAAGGCAGAGGTTTTAACCCACTGAGCCACCCAGGTGCCCCCACATCATTGTTTTAAAGATGAGTATCCTTTTATGTAAGTACCTAGTATGGTGAATGGAAATAACAGGCATTCAATAAATAATTGTGGCAACAAATGGAATAATGATAGTCATTATTGTTAGCTGTTGTTATCTGTACATACCAACAGAGAAATTATTAGCTTATATCCCAAATGAAAAGCTCTCACTTTATTTTTTTTTTTTGAGGTATCTGTGACATGGGAAATATTCCTAGGCATGCAACTGAGGCTTACAGTTATTTTGAACAAAATTTCTTTAATAAAGTCCTTTTAATTTTTAGTTCTAAGGTACTGGAATGACAACATTTCTCAGTCCTTAAAACAATAAGACCAGGTTAACCAAATGGTCTCTGGTTTTAAAAACAATGAGAAAATAATAGATCAATTCTATAAAGAAGACAGTGTACAGAGATGGATAAATAAGTATAAAATGAAAGATTTTGAAATCAAGAGAGACATCTTGCCAAATATATGAATAACTCATTCCTTAGCAGAGTATTTATTAGGGAAAATAATGACCAAACAATCTTGGCAAGACAAACCTACTAGTTGGGAGTGTTTTGGGCAAATTACCAAGAGATGCCTAAATCATTTTCTAGATCAAAGAAAACTATTAAATACTTGTGTGGCCTTAGGAATGTTTCTTAATCTCACTGAGCATCAGTTTCCTCATCAGTAAAATTGTGGTGATAATAACAAGTTGTTTTGTCTGTGAAATTAATTAGCTGGTGGTATACATAAGGCACTTCATATAGTGCCTATTGCTGTGTTGGCTATCCTTTTTATCTCTGAAGCTAGGATTAAAATGATTTAGTAGAAGAATATGAAGACCTATCAGAAAATAATGATTTGGCTAATTTCCAATACCTGAGCCTCCCACAGGATTAGAGTGAGGTTTGGGGTATAGCACATGGGATCCTCACTTACTCTTAGTTTGTCAAGTAGGAATTACTAAATGTAGGAGAGTACCCAAAAGGAGGTTTGGGGTTTAATCAAGCAGACTAATTATGGTAAGGGATGACACCTCTAACACTTATATTTTTCCTACAAAATTTTGATCAGAAAGCTGTGTTAACAAAGAATTTTTAATTCCTAACAGTGGGAGATCCCTTTATAATTGGTTACAAGTTAGTTTTGTCATATCTCTAAGCAACATTTGGCGGATGTAAAGGGGAAGAAGCATACAAAGAATATGCTAGAATGGAGTATGCCTATAGGGGCATTCATCCTTAGGCAATGACACAGCAGTCTTTGCAAAGAGCATGGCAAGGCTCTTTCTTATTCATTTATTCATCAATTATTTCTTAAGCACTTAGGACCAAAAAGCAACCCCAAATTTCATTCATTTTTACACTACATGAATTACTTCTCATATACAGTCTGATCAGATATTCCTGGTCAGCATCTTAAACTCAAGTGAGGTCAAAATCCCACAAATTTCTTAGTGACTCTGCCTTGTCCTAGAATCTCTTCAGAACCTTCTCCTGGATGCTCTACCTGCAGCCAGACAACAGGCAAAAAGAAAGAGACCTTGGAAAATGGAGTGCCTGTCACTTAATAACCTCAACTCAGAACAGAAACACATCACTTCTGTCCAAAGTGTGTTGGGAAGAACTAGTTATATTGTCCCACCCAGATGCAAGAGAAGCTGGGGAAAGTAGCTAGGTAGCCACTTCCCAGTTACAATTCCATGCTATGGAAGGCGATTCTGATTGTGTTGCTCAGCAGGCTATCACTGCCCTAAGCACCCAGGTGCTGATGAAATAAATCCCTTTCATCGTGGAACGTAGAGTCTAGTTCACTCTTACTCTGAAAAGAGCTTCCTCCTAAAGTCTCAGTGCACTGAATCATCTTTCATCAATTTTACCCTCATCTCTGTCTACTCTGTAGAACTACAGTTCCCAGAATCCCTTTCTAGTATCAGTCGGGGTTTGATTCTGCCAATGAGGCATTCACAACGATTTTAAACAGAAGCCATTTTTCTTAGCAGCAGCTGTTTGCAGACCGATGAGATCATTGTTGGCAACGCTCCTTAGCTTTCAGCACTTCTCCCAGGAACCACTTGCTATAAGCAGCTGAAATCATCAGCAGAAGCTTCCGGAACTCGGAACTCAGTAACTTCTGTTACTCTCCTCTTGAGAGTAACCCACTTCAGTACTCTGTGCCACTAGGATCATTGATAGTGGCTCTCCCGCAATTCTTTCAAATTTGCTGAAAAATAATCTTCCAGGCCTCTCCCACAGCAATTCCAATGCTTTGAATTAATTTTCTTCCTACCCAAAATACTAGAATGACTTCTACTTTCTGGCAAAATCTGAACACACTCAGGATTAAAATGTTCAGTGCACTTAATCAGTAATTCAAAGAATTATTTTCCTGTGCCTGTTACATGCTAGGTCCTATGCTAGATACTAGAGAATACAATTTGACAAGCTAAATAGATTAACTTCTGCCTTCATTGGGCTTATTTTTTTTAAAGATTTTTATTTATTTATATTTAATATTTATTTGACAGACAGAAATCACAAGTAGGCAGAGAGGCAGGCAGAGAGAGTGAGAAGCAGGTTCCCTGCTGAGCAGAGAGCCTGATGCGGGGCTTGATGCCAGGACTCTGGGATCATGACCTGAGCGGAAGGCAGAGGCTTTAACCCACTGAGCCCCCAGGCACCCATTTTGCGCTTATTTTAAATAAATAAATAATATTAAATATTATTAAATATATTAAGTATTAATATTATTAAATATATTAAATATATTTTTATATAAATATATTAAATAATAAATGAAGATTTTAATAAACTCGTTAAAAACATATAAAACATTATAAGCCTGTAAGTATATGTGTGTGTGTGTGTATATATATATATACTTAAGTGTATATACACACGTGCACACACACACACACACACACACAATCAAGTTGGAAAGGAAAAAAAGAAAATCAAGAGTAACTCAATGCTGCTTTACTCTTCAAAAGAAATTTGGCAAAATCCTTGGAAGTATGTGACTAATTAAACATCTTTATTGCCTCTGAATTGTAATGAAATGACATATCACACAACAGGGGCCATAATTTGGCAAGGTCATAATAAGTATCTTCCAAAGGCAAGAAACCCTACCTTTTTTGTGTGCAGGATGAAATATTGCATATTGGTTATGTTGCTCGAGGATTTGGATCATCAGTAAAATGGAAAACACATGGCTGCAAATGCAGTTTTCTTTTTAATCTGTAAATGTTGGAATTTTACAGTAAAATTCTTTAGAGAAGCAGGACCAAGTAAAGCAGAATAGATCATTCTTTTGGGTAATTCTGATCAAGATAATATGGTGTCTGTGCTCTTCCCACATATTAATTTGTTAGTCAATGGTAAAAATGCTTATTTTGTATTCTTTATACTCATCTAGGTTAGAGAAAGACCATCAATTTTCACTATTAGGGTGTGTAATAATTGTATGAAGATTATAAAGTATAACTATCATGCTCCCCTTTTCCTTCAGTGTCAGTACTAATATGAACATAGCTAACAATAATTAATATTCTATTAGTGGCTTGTAAGTAGAAAAAAAATCATGTGTAGGAAACCATCAGGCTCCATCCTAACCACAACTAAGACAAGCAAAATGTTTATAAGAATCTGCATCTGCTTAGCTCTTTGTATCTATTCACTCCTCAGAAGTAGGACTCGTAATTTACCATTCCCAACCTCTGAATACAATCAAGGAGATCTCTTGTAAACTCTGTTCAGTACTTCAAGCCTCGGCATTTGGCTAGTCTTATTGCTTACCCTATAATATTAAAGCTCAGAATCAGAGACCAGCCATGTTCTTTATAAACAAGCTTCTACCATACATTTATTCACTCAACAAATCTTGATTGAACATATAATGTATGTTGGGCCCTGGAGATATAACCAAAGATGACAAAGATGATCTCTAACCTGATTGTATTTGGGGTTGAGTGATGAAGTTACAAAGAGGAGGTAGAATGTTCATAGAAGGAAGTATAAGGGCAACTAAATCAAACTTGACAGTTTTGAGACCACTTCCTAGAAGAAATGCCTTTTAGCCACAATCTAAATGATGCTTAAAAGTTATCCTGGCACAGAAGAGAGGTAAAATTATCTGGCAGAAGGAAGAATGCTGAGAAACCCGGAAGTGAGAGAGACCATGGCAGATATTCTATTGGAGAAACTGGAAAGAGTTTAATATAGCTGGATTTTAAATTATAGTGTTGAGTGGTGAGGTCAGAGAATTAAGGAATAGATTTTATAGGAACTGGTAGACCACATTAGAGAGTTTGAACTTTAAGAGCAATTTGGAGCTCTTGAAAGGCATAAACTGGGGGAAGTCGGCTCACTCTGGCATTTTGGAAATTTTATTCTGGCTGTCATATGAAGAACGGAAAGGAAGGTAAGAAAGATGGAAGGAGGAGGAGGAGCCATATAAGAGATGATTGTCATAATTCAAGTATGAAAGTATGGTAGTTTAATCTATGGCATTGAGTTTTTTTCTGGATTTACTGACTAATACACTGTTTCATTTAGAATTGGTTTCCTGCCTTACTCCTCACAGTCCCTTCCAGATGTTAAAGTTCTACTCCATGTTAGTCTTAATAGCAGCACTTCTACATGATAACAAATATGCTTGATAGTAATTGATTGCCAGGGTGCCCCTCTAATGATTGCCTTAATCATGTGTTCCCCAACTATGATATGCTATACTCACCTACTGGGAAATGTAGTTCTTGCTACCACCAATCTTTCCCTAAATAACTCCTATTAACCACTTCCTATTTTCTGATGCTGAGACCTTTCAATTTGCTGTCTTTCCTCTTTGAAAGTGTATTCTTTACCATGGCTTTACTATGTTGTCCTAGTTTTCCTATGATCTAAGCTCCAATTGAAACACTGGCAATATCATGGACTCTAAGATACACTGACACAGATTTTAGGATTTTGAACTTGTAGCCTACTATAGATCTTGTACTGCACTCTAGTGTCATAGAAATTTCTTCAGCTTGTATTGAATAGCTATTTAATCTGAATAGGCATATTTTTTAAAGTTTGTATTTAAATTCCAGTTAGTTAACACCCCGTGTAATATTGGTTTCAGGTATACAGTGTACTTATTCAACAATTTCATACACCTGGTGTTCATCCCAACAAGTCACTCCTTAATCCCCACCACCTTTTTAACCCATCCCCCATCTACCTCCACTCAGGTATCTATCAGTTTGGTCTCTATAGGTAATAGTCTGTTTTTTGGTTTGCCTCTCTCTGTCTCTTTTTCCCATTGTTCATTTGTTTCTTAAATTGCACATATGAGTGAAATCATTGGTATTTGTCCTTCTCTGACTGACTTATTTAGCTTGGTATAATACTCTCTAGCCCCATTCATGGCATTGCAAATGTTAAGATTTCATTTTTGTGTGTGGTTGAGTAATATTCCATTATATATACCACATCTTTATCTATTCATTAGTTTATGAACACTTAGGCTGTTTCCATATTTTGGCTACTGTAGATAATGCTGCTATAAACATCAGGATGCATGTGTCCCTTTGAATTGGTATTTTTGTATTCTTTAGATAAACACCTAGTAGCAAGATTTCTGGATAATAGGGTGGTTCTATTTCTAACTTTGTGAGGAAGCTCCATATTGTTTTCCAAAGCGGCTACACCAGTTTGAGTTCCCACCAACACTACAAGAGTGTTCTCCTTTTTCCACATCCTTACCAACACCTATTCCTTCTTGTGTTGTTGATTTTAGCCATTTTGATGGGTGTGAAGTGATATCTCAGTGTGGTTTTGGTTTGCATTTCTCTGATGATAAGTGATGTTGAGCATCTTTTCATGTGTCTGTTGGCCATCTGTATGTCCTCTTTGGAAAAATGTCTTTTCATGTCTTCTGCCCATTTTTAATTGGATTATTAATTTCAGGGGTGTTGAGTTTTATACGTTCTTTATGTATTTTGGATACTAACCATTTATCAGGTAAGGCATATTTATCTTTAAATATTATGACAGCAATTATAACTTTACAGGTACACTGATTCATTCATTCAGTAGTTATTGAAGTTCAGCCCTATGGTTAGAATCTGGCTGACTCCTTGAAAGGATACAAAATGTTGAATGACACATAATTCTTCTTTCCAAGAAACTAAAAAGCTAGTAGTCAACATTTGAACAGTCAACATTTCTGTAATAATATAAGATATTTAATTCTCTCAAGATGATAGATATCAATTTAATTTGAATGCTTACTATGTGCCAGACTCTTCTAAACACATTACATGTCCTATGTATTTCAATTATTATAATAATCCTTCAAAAGCAGATGTTATTCCAATTTTTTTTAAGTTAGGAAATAAGACTCAGGGAAGTTAGGTGACTTGCCCAAGATTACATAGAGGGTAAGTGGTAAAAGTGGATTCAATCCCAAGCTTGTTTTATGAACAGATATTTGCTTTTTACTCATATGCTATGGATACTTGCCTTCTAATGTCCAAGAATCATAATATATCCCATTCTAAAACTCATTACATCCACTTAAAATATATTCTAGAAAGGAATATGGTGGAAGAAAGCAAGAAAAGGATGGCAGAATGCTTTCAACTTTTATGGTAACTCTGATATATTTATTGTGGCTGACTGAAACTCTGTCTTAAGAGGACTTATATGAGTTGAAATAACCTATAAAAGTATTCTGAGGCTGCACTTGAGCTCTGTGGGAAAGAGCACCATCTTTAATTTGTGATGTCTGCCCTGAAGTCAGAATAGAGAAGTTGTGATTATTATACCAAGTTAGTAGCTATCCTGTGCAAGGAAGTCTATGAGAAATCAACCATATGATTGCCTAGTAACAGTGAAGACTCAAATGAATTTTGCTTTCTTATATCTGTCCTGACCAGCATCTACAGCTTTACCACATTTGTATACAGCAATCCGGGATGGGGTGGGGGGAGTGAAAGAAAACTGGGAAAGAATTATAGACCAAACCTGCTTTTTCTAAAATGGTAACTGCCAGCTAGATGAGGCTTTTAAGCACTTAAAATCTACTGAGAATGACTGAGAAACTGAAATTTTAATTTCACTTAACTTGAACTAATTTCAATTTAAATTAAAATACTGGACACTATATTTGGTTATTAGAAATGTTTAAATATGTTTAGGATAAGTTGGAGATATGACACTACTTTTTAACCGTTTTATAAAATCTAGAAACAGATCAAGTAATTTCAATGAGTATTTAAATATGCTATAAGTACAAAATACACACTGGATTTTGAAGATTAATCCCACACAAAAAAAGAATGTGAGCTATTTAATTTACTATTATTATACTTGCTATCTCTTAAATCTTTTGGATATATTGTTAAGTCAAATATATTTAAATCAATGTCACCTGTTTCTTTTTACTTCCTTAATGCAGTTAGTAGAAAATTTAAAACTGCATGTGAGACTCACATTTTATTTCTAATAGACAACATTGAACACTACAGAAGATGACAAGGACAGGGAAGGAGAAGGTGAGAGTAAGTAGGTATTGAATTAATTGAATATTCAGGTAGGTGGTTGTTCTAGACAGTGTTTCTTGGCCTTTTTTATTTCTTTTATAATTATTTAAGGTGTCTTTTTAGACTGTTGTTGTCAGTCCTCCATGAAATTTAAACCAAAAATATACTATATATCTGTTTATGTACCATGGCTCTTTGGAGGACCACAAATCACTCAAATATGCAAGATGTTCTTGCCCAGCTTATATTTAACAGCTTGCCCCTTTGAGAGTGATTCTTCTCCCACAGAGAACTCCCACAGAGTTTTAGATGTTGGGAAGGGTTAAGGGAGTAGAAGTCCTAGTGAGGATAGAATGAATCTACAGACAGTGTGAGACAATGACAAATAAGGTATCATGAGTTAACTAAAAAAGAACTATGTTGAAGAACAATGAGGCAGAGGTACCAAAATGAGGATCTGGGGCAGGGTATGAATTATTAGGAACCACAGTGATCCAACACATTTTTTTGTCTGTACCTTTAGACTGTAGATTTTTCTAGACATGTGAAATGTTGGGGCAACATCTAACTCACAATTATATGGTTTGTAGAATGACTGCATATCATCAGTATAACAGGTGTTGCTATATCACTCATTCTTCCATAAGTGTAGATGTCAAATCTATATTTCAAATCTTTCTTTTTAAAGATTTTATTTATTTATTTGACAGACAGAGATGACAAGTAGGCAGAGAGGCAGGCAGAGAGAGGAGGAAGCAGGCTCCCCGCTGAGCAGAGAGCCCGACATGGGGCTCGATCCCAGGACCCTGGGATCATGACCTGAGCCAAAGGCAGAGGCTTATGAGCCACCCAGGCACCCCTGTCAAATCTATATTTCAGAGGAAATGAAGAAATTAGTGCATATAACATGTACTAGCTTTATTTCCAGGCTTTGGAATCTAATAGAAGAAAACATGGATTCCTCTTTGATTTTTGCTGTCCTTTGGTCTCCATTACTCATGTTTCTGTATTAGATGGTGAAACAAGGATAATGACAGTAAAAGAAGATGTAGGCCAAAATGTGGGGTAAATGTCAACTGATGCCATTTTCTGTAAATAAAGATTTATGTGAATAATATTTATTTCCATAGTAATCTATCTCATAAGGCTATTTCATATAGTTTATCTTATGAGGCAAAAGGGCAAACCCCTTGATACTGTCAAAATATAACTTTCTTAAATATATAGAGTATAAGCTTGAAACTTATCACATGTCCTGAAATGATGACGCAATAATAGACAAAAAAAGGGACTCTGTGTTGGGTCTGGGGATAAAAGCAGAGGTATTTTCCAGATTTTTGCTCTGACCAACTGGAAACACATTCAAGTTGTCTTGGTGATCTGTCCTTGTAGTTCAAAATGAGTGTCACAGTGCGAGGAGTCAAGATGGTGGAGAAGTAGCAGGCTGAGACTACTTCAGGTAGCAGGAGATCAGCTAGATAGCTTATCTAAAGATTGTGGACACCTACAAATCCAACGGGAGATCAAAGAGAAGAAGAACAGCAATTCTAGAAACAGAAAATCAACCACGTTCTGAAAGGTAGGACTGGCGGAAAAGTGAATCCAAAGCGACGGGAAGATAGACCGCGGGGGGAGGGGCCGGCTCCCGGCAAGCGGCGGAGCAACGGAGCACAAAATCAGGACTTTTAAAAGTCTGTTCCGCTGAGGGACATCGCTCCAGAGGCTTAACTGGGGTGAAGCCCACGCGGGGTCAGCGTGGCCTCAGGTCCCACAGGGTCACAGAAGGATCGGGAGTGTCTGAGTGTCACAGAGCTTACAGGTATTAGAACAGGGAAGCCGGCTACAGAGACAGAGCCGAGGAGTGACTCTCAGCTCGGGGTTACCTTGAACCGGTCGCAGGCTCGGTCAGCTCAGAGAGTGGCTGGAGGCCAGGGTGACGGGAGTAATTGGGCACTGTTCTCTGAGGGTGCACTGAGGAGTGCGGCCCCAGGCTCTTGGCTCCTCTGGGCCAGAGACTGGGAGGCCGCCATCTTCATTCCCGTCCTCCGGAACTCTACGGAAAGCGCTCAGGGAACAAAAGCTCCCGAAAGCAAACTTGAGTGGATTACTCAGCCTGGGCCCCTGGTAAGGTCGGTGCAATTCCACCTGGGGCAAAGACACTTGAGAATCACTACAACAGGCCCCTCCCCCAGAAGATCAACAAGAAATCCAGCCAGGACCAAGTTCACCTACCAAGGAGTGCAGTTTCAATACCAAGGAGAACAGCAGAATTCCAGAGGAGGAGAAAGCAAAGCACGGAACTCATGGCTTTTTCCCCTTGATTTTTTAGCCTTGCAGTTAATTTAATTTTTTTTTCTTTTTCAATTTTTTTTCTCTTCTTCTGCCAAATTTTTTTTAACTTTTACCCTTTTCTTTTTTAACGTTTTTTAACTAGTTTATCTAATATATATATATTTTTTCCTTTTTATATTTTTTCTTTATTAATTTTCTTTTTTTTAATTGTTTCTTCTTTTTTTTTTTCTTTTCTTTCTGAACCTCTTTTTATCCCCTTTCTCCCCCCTCATGATTTGGGATCTCTTCTGATTTGGTTAAAGCATATTTTCCTGGGGTTGTTGCCACCCATTTAGTATTTTACTTGCTCCTTCATATACTCTTATCTGGACAAAATGACAAGGCGGAAAAATTCACCACAAAAAAAAGAACAAGAGGCAGTACCAAAGGCTAGGGACCTAATCAATACAGACATTGGTAATATGTCAGATCTAGAGTTCAGGATGACGGTTCTCAAGGTTCTAGCAGGGCTTGAAAAAGGCATGGAAGATATTAGAGAAGCCCTCTCAGGAGATATAAAAGCCCTTTCTGGAGAAATAAAAGAACTAAAATCTAACCCAGTTGAAACCAAAAAAGCTATTAATGAGGTGCAATCAAAAATGGAGTCTCTCACTGCTAGGATAAATGAGGCAGAAGAAAGAATTAGCAATATAGAAGACCAAATGACAGAGAATAAAGAAGCTGAGCAAAAGAGGGACAAACAGCTACTGGACCATGAGGGCTGAATTCGAGAGATAAGTGACACCATAAGACGAAACAACATTAGAATAATTGGGATTCCAGAAGAAGAAGAAAGAGAGAGGGGAGCAGAAGGTATATTGGAGAGAATTATTGGAGAGAATTTCCCCAAAATGGCAAAGGGAGCAAGCATCAAAATCCAGGATGCTCAGAGAACCCGCCTCAAAATCAATAAGAATAGGTCCACACCCCGTCACCTAATAGTAAAATTTACAAGTCTTAGCGACAAAGAGAAAGTCCTGAAAGCAGCCCGGGAAAAGAAGTCTGTAACATACAATGGTAAAAATATTAGATTGGCAGCATACTTATCCACAGAGACCTGGCAGGCCAGAAAGAAACTGGCATGATATATTCAGAGCACTAAATGAGAAAAACATGCAGCCAAGAATACTATATCCAGCTGGGTTATCACTGAAAATAGAAGGAGAGATAAAAAGCTTCCAGGACAAACAAAAGCTAAAAGAATTTGTAAATACCAAATGAGCTCTACAGGAAATATTGAAAGGGGTCCTCTAAGCAAAGAGAGAGTCTAAAAGTAGTAGACCAGAAAGGAACAGAGACAATTCACAGTGACGGTCACCTTACAGACAATACAATGGCACTAAATTCATATCTTTCAATAGATACCTTGAATATAAATGGGATAAATGCCCCAATCAAAAGACACAGGATATCAGAATGGATAAAGAAACAAAACCCATCTATATGTTGCCTACAAGAAACTCATTTTAAACCTGAGGACACCTCCAAATTTAAAGTGAGGGGGTGGAAAAGAATTTACCATGCTAATGGACATCAGAAGAAAGCAGGAGTGGCAATCCTTCAATCAGATCAATTAGATTTTAAGCCAAAGACTATAATAAGAGATGAGGAAGGACACTATATCATACTCAAAGGATCTGTCCAACAAGAAGATCTAACAATTTTAAATATCTATGCCCCTAACATGGGAGCAGCCAACTATATAAACCAATTAATAACAAAATCAAAGAAATACATCAACAATCATACAATAATAGTAGGGGACTTTAACACTCCCCTCACTTAAATGGACAGATCATCCAAGCAAAAGATCAACAAGGAAATAAAGGCCTTAAATGACACATTGGACCAGACGGACATCACAGATATATTCAGAACATTTCATCCCAAAGCAACAGAATACACATTCTTCTCTAGTGCACATGGAACATTCTCCAGAATAGATCACATCCTTGGTCCTAAATCAGGTCTCAACCGGTATCAAAAGATTGGGATCATTCCCTGCACATTTTCAGACCACAATGCTCTGAAGCTAGAACTCAATCACAAGAGGAAATTGGGAAAGAACCCAAATACATGGAGACTAAACAACATCCTTCTAAAGAATGAATGGGTCAACCAGGAAATTAAAGAAGAATTGAAAAAAATTCATGGAAACAAATGATAATGAAAACACAATGGTTCAAAATCTGTGGGACACAACAAAGGCAGTCCTGAGAGGAAAATATATAGTGGTACAAGCCTTTCTCAAGAAACAAGAAAGGTCTCAGGTACACAACCTAACCCTACACTTAAAGGCACTGGAGAAAGAACAAGAAAGAAACCCTAAACCAGAGCAGAAATCAATGAAATAGAAACCAAAAAAACAATAGAACAAATCAACGAAACTAGGAGCTGGTTCTTTGAAAGAATTAATAAGATTGATAAACCCCTGGCCAGACTTATCAAAAAGAAAAGAGAAAAGACCCAAATAAATAAAATCATGAATGAAAGAGGAGAGATCACAACTAACACCAAAGAAATACAGACAATTATAAGAACATACTATGAGCAACTCTACGCCAACAAATTGGACAATCTGGAAGAAATGGATGCATTCCTAGAGACATATAAACTACCACAACTGAACCAGGAAGAAATAGAAAGCCTAAACAGACCCATAACCAGTAAGGAGATTGAAACAGTCATGAAAAATCTCCAAACAAACAAAAGCCCAGGGCCAGACGGCTTCCCGGGGGAATTCTACCAAACATTTAAAGAAGAACTAATTCCTAACCTTCTGAAACTGTTCCAAAAAATAGAAATGGAAGGAAAACTTCCAAACTCATTTTATGAGGCCAGCATCACCTTGATTGTAAAACCAGAAAAGGATCCCATCAAAAAAGAGAACTACAAACCAATATCATTGATGAACACAGATGCAAAAATTCTCACCAAAATACTAGCCAATAGGATTCAACAGTACATTAAAAGGATTATTCACCACGACCAAGTGGGATTTATTCCAGGGCTGCAAGGTTGGTTCAACATCCACAAATCAATCAATGTGATACAACACATTAATAAAAGAAAGAACAAGAACCATATGATACTCTCAATAGATGCTGAAAAAGCATTTGATAAAGTACAGCATCCCTTCCTGATCAAAACTCTTCAAAGTGTAGGGATAGAGGGCACATACCTCAATATTATCAAAGCCATCTATGAAAAACCCACCACAAATATCATTCTCAATGGAGAAAAACTGAAAGCTTTTCCGCTAAGGTCAGGAACACGGCAGGGACGTCCATTATCACCACTGCTATTCAACATAGTACTAGAAGTCCTAGCCTCAGCAATCAGACAACAAAAGGAAATTAAAGGCATCCAAATCGGCAAAGAAGAAGTCAAACTATCACTCTTCGCAGATGATATGATACTATATGTGGAAAACCCAAAAGACTCCACTCCAAAACTGCTAGAACTTGTACAGGAATTCAGTAAAGTGTCAGGATATAAAATCAATGCACAGAAATCAGTTGCATCTCTACACCAACAGCAAGACAGAAGAAAGAGAAATTAAGGAGTCAATCCCATTTACAATTGCACCCAAAACTATAAGATACCTAGGAGTAAACCTAACCAAAGAGGCTAAGAATCTATACACAGAAAACTATAAAGTACTCAAGAAAGAAATTGAGGAAGACACAAAGAAATGGAAAATTGTTCCATGCTCCTGGATTGGAAGAATAAATATTGTGAAAATGTCTATGCTACCTAAAGCAATCTACACATTTAATGCAATTCCTATCAAAGTACCATCCATTTTTTTCAAAGAAATGGAACAAATAATCCTAAAATTTATATGGAACCAGAAAGACCTCGAATAGCCAAAGGAATATTGAAAAAGAAAGCCAAAGTTGGTGGCATCACAATTCCGGACTTCAAGCTCTATTACAAAGCTGTCATCATCAAGACAGCATGGTACTGGCACAAAAACAGACACACAGATCAATGGAACAGAATAAAGAGAGCCCAGAAATAGACCCTTGACTCTATGGTCAACTAATCTTCGACAAAGCAGGAAAGAATGTCCAATGGAAAAAAGACAGCCTCTTCAATAAATAGTGTTGGGAAAATTGGATAGCTACATGCAGAAAAATGAAATTGGATCATTTCCTTACACCACACACGAAAATAGACTCAAAATGGATGAAGGACCTCAATGTGAGAAAGGAATCCATCAAAATCCTTGAGGAGAACACAGGCAGCAACCTCTTTGACCTCAGCCGCAGCAACATCCTCCTAGGACCATCGCCAAAGGCAAGGGAAGCAAGGGCAAAAATGAACTATTGGGATTTTATCAAGATCAAAAGCTTGTGCACAGCAAAGGAAACAGTTAACAAAACCAAAAGACAACTGACAGAATGGGAGAAGATATTTGCAAACGACATATCAGATAAAGGGCTAGTGTCCAAAATCTATAAAGAACTTAGCAAACTCAACACCCAAACAACAAATAATCCAATCAAGAAATGGGCAGAAGACATGAACAGAGATTTCTGCAAAGAAGACATCCAGATGGCCAACAGACACATGAAAAAGTGCTCCACATCACTCGGCATCAGGGAAATACAAATCAAATCCACAATGAGATATCACCTCACACCAGTCAGAATGGCTAAAATTAACAAGTCAGGAAATGACAGATGCTGGCGAGGATGCGGAGAAAGGGGAACCCTCCTACACTGTTGGTGGGAATGCAAGCTGGTGCAACCACTCTGGAAAACAGCATGGAGGTTCCTCAAAATGTTGAAAATAGAACTACCCTATGACCCAGCAATTGCACTACTGGGTATTTACCCTAAAGATACAAACTTAGCGATCCGAAGGGGCACGTGCACCCGAATGTTTATAGCAGCAATATCTACAATAGCCAAACTATGGAAAGAACCTAGATGTCCATCAACAGATGAATGGATAAAGAGGTGGTATATATACAAAATGGAATACTCTGCAGCCATCAAAAGAAATCTTGCCATTTGCGACAATGTGGATGGAACTAGAGGGTATCATGCTTAGTGAAATACGTCAATCGGAGAAAGACAACTACCATACGATCTCCCTGATATGAGGGAGAGGAGATGCAACATGGAGGGTTAAGGGGGTAGGAGAAGAGTGAATGAAACAAGATGGGATTGGGAGGGAGACAAACCATAAGTGACTTCATCTCACAAAACAAACTGAGGGTTGATGGGGGGAGGGGGGAGGGGGGTGCAGTTATGGACATTGGGAAGGGTATGTGCTAAGGTGAGTGCTGTGAAGTGTGTAAACCTGGCGATTCACAGACCTGTATCCCTGGGGATAAAAATGTATTATATGTTTATAAAAAAATTAAATTAATTTTTTTTAAAAAAGCTTTTTGCTGAAATAAACTATAAACTATTCAAAAAAAAATGAGTGTCACAGCTTCATGATAATTAAAAAGCACTATTTAACTAACTTATCCTGACTCAAGCAAATTTTCGATTTAAATTTGGTTTTATGAACAGCTCTTCCAAGCAGAAAAACTCTTCAGATGCCCAATGTTTTAAGTTTTCCTGCCTATTAGTAGTAATATTTTTTATTGAAAGTTTATTATCATTCTAGATTTTTCAGTAAGCACATTATATGCACTTGGAATATAGTATGCTACATTAAATTCTTCCCACTTTCCACCTCTCCCTTTATTCCCTAGCTCCATAAGTAGCTTCACTATCTTCTTATATCACCCAAACCAAATGTTAACAAGTTAATCTGAGAATCCTTTTTCTCCTTGGTTCTTGCATTATACTCGTCATTTTAGCCTGCCAATTATTCCATGTAACATTTGTACATCTCCATTGCTACTATCTTAGTCCCTCATCAATTCTCCCAACTTCTATAAAGTTCTCTCTACTCTTCAAATCAATTATTGTCTTAAACAGAACTGTTTCAACCCTGACTGACATGCCTCAAATGGCTAAGTCAGAAAAGGGAATCGACTGGCTCAAGTAATTAAGAATGACAAGGGTAGTTCTGCCTTCAGGTGCAACTGGGTCCATATACTCAAGCCTAAGATTAAATTTCTTTTTCCATCCCTCAACAGTGGTTTTGTCCATGTGCTGGCCCCATTATCACCTATTGCAGTCACACTTTCTCCATATGGTGAGTGTTGTAGACATGGAGACATACTGGCCAAATCCCTCTTCCAGAAAGACTTGCTGTTAACTCTGGGAAATGCAAAGAGCCAACAGCCTCTAGTTGTCAGTTCCCTTAGGATCTGCGTCAGCTACAGAGAGCCACCTCACCCAAGGTCACATCTTCTTGTGGTAGCATGCATCTGGTGACTGAATGAAGCTGACCAGCCATCTGGAACCTATGCAGGACACTGCTGGGCTTTCCTCATGCCAGAGCTTCTTGCCAGCTTGGCTGAAGCTTTGTCAAGCCTGCATCTCAATCCACTCCTCTCTTTGCCCAACTATGTGTCTTCAATCCTTTTTCTGGGGCCCTAATAAACATTTGCATTCCAAACTCTATCTGTGTCTGCCTCCTCACCCTATAATAGTGAATTACGTGGCCTTTCTTGTCCCAGAACTGGAGCTAAGCCTTCTCCCTAGTTCTGACTAGAACAATCCTAATGATGGATTCTGATTGACCCTCCTTGGTTCACATTTCATTCCCTGGGCTAACTACTAGGGCCATGCAGTCTGGAGGGATGTTTGACCCTCACCAAGACCACATAGAATGAGAAAGGAAGAGTTATGTAGGAAGGAAAAGGAAAGAAAATGTTGTCCTCTTTAAATTTCCATATATCCAACTCCTATCTCTTTCTATAATACAGATCTAAAGTGGTTTTTCCTTTGTTTAAACATCAACTTTCACCATTGCTTATAGCAGAAAACATTCAGAACAGCACAAAACACTGTAAAGGACACAAATTCATCAAAAACCCCATCATTCTTACTTGGGCATAATACTTAGGAATGTTCTCTGCCTTGACTGGGGATTGCATTTTGCATGAAAAGATATCCAAAGGACTGCAGATGCTACCTTTGCTTCAGCTGCTCCAGTGTATCCATGCTGACTTGCATCTGGACAGTTCTTTCTCATTGTTTTTCATTTATGGCTGCATCATGGCTGCCAAGGCTTTAGCCATCATGGACTCATTAATGTCAGGACAAAGTGGGGAGGAAGGAAATTTCCCAAAACCATTGCCTTTACCCATACTTGCCCCACCAGGTTTCTACTAACAGTTTATGGAACAGAAATGAGTCACATGAAAACCCCTACCTGCAAGGGAGATGACTGAGAAAGTCAGGCTCTGCAGGAGTCATCAAGGGAAAGGGGGTTCGAATTTAAGCTAAATAAGAGGCAAAGTGAGAACGTGAGGGGGCTAAGAATTGACAGTGAAACTGTTGTAGATTATAGGTTCTGATGAGGCAAAGGAACGTCTGGAGTCAAGGTTCTAAACAGAGGAAACTAGAATGATCGGAGATGGTGAGCAGAGAAGAAAAAGCTCAAAACTGAGATTGTGGAGTTAGTTGAAGTTATTTCTAATGACACAGAAATCAGGGGCTAAGTGGAGGAGTGAATAGAGGGCAGGAGACAAACCAGCATTGACAGTCCCAGCAAGTGCCTGCCACTCAGCAAGTGGTAGATAAAAGAACGATAAGCCGACTTTCCTGTCAATATTTATCTGCAATCTCCACATCTCTCCTGAAACAGAGACTCTCTTGTCAAACCCTTTCTCCTCTCTGATGTCCTATAGGGGCCTATATGTCAACATGTTCAAAGGTCAAACCATAACTTCTCAGTTTTGACATCCCATCTCTTTATTATGTTCTCTGGTTAGCTAAGTATATTCACTTACCTCAGCCAGCGATCTAGAAGGTGCCCTGACTCTTCTTTCTCATGGCCACATCTTACCAGTTACAAGGTTTAAACATGGTAACTTAGAATCATCTCTTTTATTCTTTCTTCTCTTCCTCCAATACCTTGGTCAGACATGCATCATTTCTTATGAGGACTATTGTAGTAGTCTTTAAAAGAATCTTCCTATATAGAAATACGATTTTTCCTAATTAAAAATTTCTCAAAAATCTCAAAAGTAACATGTTTAACCCCAATCTGTGAATGTAGGGGAAAATGTACATAGTATCATCTCTTCATCCTGCCAACACTGTGAATAAATTGGTAACCATCTTTCACATGGTCAACAACACAATTAGTCACCTATAGGATTATTTTTAACAACATAATTAGTCATCTATAAGATTTATTTTACAAAATGGGGTAGATTCATACACTCTGTACTCTAATTTAGAAGTTCCAAAAGCCAGTATCGAACACAGTAATGTATCTCAGTAATTTGTGGGTTATGCTTTGATTACTTTGTTACTCCTGCTTATTCTAGTAGTTACCTAGTTATAATTACATACATAATTCCCTGTTAGGTTCTTAGCACTGTGAGGATAGAAGCCAGGGCTGTCATGTTCATTGATTACATTCTTACTAAGTGGAGAAAGGTCTAGTGTCAAATGAAACTTTTTGAGTGAATGCATGGATAGTTAAATAGCAGTATTAAATAGTGTGTCACTAAAACAAGAGAGGAAATTTATTGAGAATGTGCTATGGGCTAATACCATGAGGACAAACTATGTGCATTATTTCTTTTACTATGCAAAATGATGTAGGTACCATTATTACTCTCTAGACGAGGGAATTAAAGCTTAGAGAGATTGTTACTTCCCAGATGTCATGGTTATTAGGGAAAGGATCTAGGGCTTTAATCATGATCTGATTTCATTCTCTTAATGACTATAGAGCTTCCAAATGAATTACTGTTTTATATTATTATTTTTTAATTTTATTTTATTCTATTTTATTTGTGTTCCAAAATTCATTGTTTATGCATCACACCCAGTGCTCCATGCAATACACGCCCTCTGTGATCCCCACCACCAGGCTAACCCAACCACCCCCTCACCTCCCTACCCTTCAAAACCCTCAGTTTGTTTCTCAGAGTCCACAGTCTCTTATGGTTTGTCTTCCCTTCCTATTTCCCCCAACTCACTTCTCCTCTCCATCTCCCAATGTCCTCCATGTTACTGTTTTAAAAGTATAAATTTATCGGGGCACCTGGGTGGCTCAGTTGTTGGGCACCTGCCTTCGGCTCAAGTCATGATCCCGGGTTCCTGGGATCAAGCCCCACATCAGGCTCCCTGCTGGGTGGGAAGCTTGCTTCTCCCTCTCCCACTCCTCCTGCTCGCTGTGTCTCTCTGTCAAACAAATAAATAAAATGTTTTTTTAAAAAGTATAAAGTTATACAAAGTATAAAATAAAATATAAAAATATTTCAAAATTTACTCAAAACACACATTATTACTCATATCTTATTAATTTCATTTTTCTAGTTTTCAGCTTTTTTATTGAGGTATAATTGACATAAAATATATTACTTTTAGGTGTACAATATAATCATTTGGCTTTTGTATATACTGCAAAATTATCACAAGTCTAGTTAACATCTGTCATCATATAGTTACAATTTTTTTCTTGTGATGAGAACTTTTCTTGTAGCAACTTTCAAATATGCAATACATTATTAACTATACTCACTGAGCTGTACATTACATATATATATGTATATATACATATACATATACATATATATATGTAAAACAATTTCTTTAGCCATTCATTCATAATGGACACTTACATTGTTTCCATTCTTGGCTATTCTAAATAATGAAGATAGGTGTGCACATATCTTTTTGAATTAGTGTTTTCCTTTTCTTCAGACAAATACCCAGATACAGAATTGCTGGATCATATAGTAGTTCTATTTTTAATTTTTGAGGAACTTCCACATATTATTTTCCATAGTGGCTGTATGAATTTATATCCCCACCAGTAGTGTACCAGTATTCCCTTTCCTCCACATCTTCACCATTACTTGTTAATTCTTGTCTTTTTTATAATAGCCATTCTGACAGGTATAAAGTGGTATTTCACTGTGGTTTGGATTTACACCTACCTGATCAGTGACAGTGAGCATGTACCTGTTGGCCATCTGTGTATCTCCTTTGGAAAAATGCCTATTCAGATCCTCTGTCCATTTTTTAACCAGACTGGGGTTTTTTGCTATTGAGTTGTATGAATTTTTCATATATTTTGGATATTAACCCCTTATCAGATATATGATTTGTAAATATTTCCCCCCATTTAGTAGGTTGTCTTTTTCATTTTGTTAATGGCTTCCTTGGCTGTGCAGAAGCATTTTAGTAGACCTACATATTAATTTTTATGAGCTTCTTTAAGAGGGTCTTTTAATTGAGCAAGGGGAGTCAGAGAGCAGCTTGGCATTTCTCATTCCTACAGCCTCTCTGTTCTCTGCTGTGGTCTATAGGGAGTAACCTTTAATAAAAAACCCTTCATACTTATGAAGATTATAAATTAGCATATGGATTATTTCTTTTTTTGAGACAGAGCTTTAAGTAATTGGACAACTTTTTAAAAATCTGGTCAACAGATCGAACAGCTAGTGGTGATATTGTTGCTACAGTAAACCCTGTTTTCAAGAAAAAGTTTATTCTATTAAGTGTATTTTGCTCTAATACTGAAGCAGCTATGACAGAGTATACAAAAGGTTTCTTAAAGATTACACAAATAAAAGTCCCTCTTTTTTTCCAGTAGGAATTAATATGGAAATACTTTGTTTTCCTGGCAGTTTGAAGTATTAGAGAGTTTTAGATCTCCTGGCATCATTCCTTATAAACAATAAATGATCCTGAAAAGCTTCCTAATGAAATAGGGGTATGCAGGGCTGTGTGATGTTGTATCAGAGACTTCTTCTTTTTTCTTTTTTTCTTTTTTTTTTTTTTTTTCAAATTGGCATTAAAAAAAAAGGTGGAAAAAAAGGTGCCTTCTTTCTGAAAAATGAGGAACTTGGGCAGGGGATTAGGAATTTTGAAAACAGAGATTAAGTGGAAATTGTATTGTTTCTCTATGGGATATGTAATATAAATCAGGGCAGCAGAGTTAACATGGCCGATCTGACTTTTAGCCTTTGAAAGTAAGAGATCTGTTACAACAAGGTTGTCCCTTGATCTTGTCTGAGAACTTGGATTTCAGGGTATAGGGGTTCCACCATTCCTAGAATTGATGAAAGCGGCTCACTGTGCCTAAATTGTGCAATCAACATGGTTTACCCTAAACACCTTTTTTTCCCTCTGTGAGTCTGGAATCTTTGTGCCACTCAGAGGATACCTACATGACCAGCTTCTAAAACCCTGAGCACTGAGTTTCGAACAAGCTTCTTTGGATGACAACCACCACCAAAAAGAGTTGTCACAACTTGTTGCTGGGGGAATTTATTGCAACCTGTGTGACTCCACTGGGAGAGGATTCTTTGAAACTTACACCTGGTTTCCCCCAGACTTCGCCCCACATGCCTTTTTCCTCTGCAGATTGCACTTTGTACCATTTGTAGTAATCATAGCCATGAATATGACTATATGTTGACTCTTATGAGTTCTCCTATCAAATCACCAAACCTACAGGTGGTCTTGGATAACTTCAACACAGCACCTTACTCACTATTACTAAAAGTCTTCAGGATATCACACACCTGTTGAGTTTTCATTATGTGTCCAAGTGTTTTTTTAAACATTGGGAATATAATAATGAGTAAGGTACAAACTGTGTGAAGGATCCTATTGCTCAGTGGCATGATTCTCATCCAAAAATGATTTTGTCTTCAGGAGACATTTGGTAATGTCTGGAGACATTTTTGATTATCACCACTGGGAGAGTGCTATTGGCATCAAGTGAGTAGAAGCCAGGTACATTTCTAAACATCCTACAATATAAACAGAACAGTTCCCCTCAAGCCTCCAGAAATCATCCAGTTCAAAATGTCAATAGTGCCAAGGTTGAGAAACTCTAATATAGTGGGAGAAACAGACACATACACAGGTAATTTTAATAGAATGTGAAAAATGGTCATTGACCTCCTATCTTCCAGAGATCGTATCCTCTCACATACCTTAACCACTCATTCCTACAACCAGGGCCCCCCACCTATCACCTTTGCATTTCTTTTACTCCCTCATGGCCTCTGATGAGGTTAAATTCCATTGTCAATTAACCATAACCATTCTTTTTAATACCCCCTATGTCCCTATATCTAGCTTTCTCTGTAGGCCCCTCTTGACCAATCTCAATAATAGTAACCTGAGTTTATATTGACTCCAGACCCATGATGCAGCTGACCTTGACTGATTTCACTTTAAATTCATAGTCCTCAACCATCACATGGATCCTGCATTCTGTGCTCCACCACGTATCTGCAGAGCCTTCCTTCTCTCACCCATTTCATACTTGCTCTCTCTCTTCAAATTCCCTGCACCTGCTATCCTTTCTTTACGCTCAAGTTGCTTGCCCTGTTTACAGTTTCACTGAGAAAATAAAAGCAACCAGAAGAGAACTTCCATGAGCTCTCATTGCCACAGCCATTGAATCTGACACAACTGGCACACATTGTCTGCCTTCTTTCTGGGACAAAGGATGAACTTCATTTATCAACCAGCTCTAGAAACTCCTCTCACTTGTTCAAGGAAATCACAACTCCAGGACTCCATCTCTTTTCTCCCACATAATTGTTTCCCTCTCTATGGAATCCTCACTACCAACATCAAAATATGCTTCTTTCCCCATCTTAAAAAAAACTTCCTCTCCTGACTTCACTTTTCCCTCTCATCACTGTACCATTTCTCTCCCCTCACATCAAAACTCCTTAAAATAGTTGATTATATTTACTGCTTTAAATTTCCCTTCTATTCTTTCCTGAACCAATTAAGGTGTTCACTATTTTTCCAAATCCGTTCTTACCATCCTGCACTGGTAAGTCATCTTTCAAAATCAGATGCACAAGGGGTACCCAAGGAACTCCCTGCACCCCAACATGTGTGGGAGCCCTCAGCTTCTCTATTAAACTGATTCCCCTACTTCTGTTTATTTCATGAACTGCACAGTCCCCTCTCAATGCTCTGAATTGTGACTTCACTTTACTTCCCCATGCTAATCACTTTGTTCTCTTAGTGGCTCTAAACTCAATTCCATTGAAAAAATGAACCCAGGGGTAAATTTGTATTTTTAGGTCAGACTGCATCATATATTATCTACCAGGCTATAGGCTAAGTGATTTGTTTCTGGGATACACTGTAAGTCCGAACACTGGACACACCAACAAACAGCGTTTCATTGCTTCTCTGACTTGGCAGTTGAGGGCAAGGCAACTTTATCAAAAAAGGAACAGTGGGTATTGAAGACAGTGGGATATAGTCAGTGTAGTGAGAGTAAATTTTCAGTTATCCCCTCCCTATCCAATGGCATGGGTCACATACTATCTTGTAATATGGTGGTCCATGTGTATTTCATGTAGTACATCCTGAATTTAAGAACCTGTACTCCAGGACTATGCCTTAGCTGTTATCTCTGTCTTTCAGCCATTGACTGTGTGTCCTCAGCTTCATAAGTCCACATTAGGGCAGTATAAAGGAAACATTGACACTTAGGAGGGCCTTGAACCTGAAGCATATTTTCCCAATTCTTATCATGCTTCATTCTGTCCTTGTGACCAACCATATTTTCCACTACTCCTGCTACCTCCTCCTAGGTTCCCAGCTCTACACTAGACTATAAATTGGGTGGGAGGTACAGTAATCTCATATTTACTGCTGGTCCCCGGAAACTTGCTCCACAGCCTAGGCATCGTAGGTGATTGGCAAATGTTGATGAATAATGGCAACTGAGCATTGGTCCCAGTTCAGTCCCTTTGGCTCCATTATTATGGCTTTCTGGACGGCCCTTTGTGATCCAGTATTTTTGTAGCTTCATCTATTGATCATAAGCTTTTCTCCCCATCATTCCATACCCTATCCCAAAATCTATGCCGGGAAGCCTGGCAAGGTAGAGTGCATTGAAAAGCATGCAATATATTTTTAGCAGATTATATTCCTGGAAATGTAACCCACCACCTTATAGGCCCAATGCTATTAATATGTCTATCTGCTTTTCCTCAGCCCAACATTACCATGCACAATAGAAAAGAAATAAGCCCTTTAACAATCATGTATATGTTACTACTAATAAAAATAAGCATTACATTGAAGCCAAATCACATGTCTTTTACAGGACTGGGAAATTTTAATATGGTTCCATGTCCAAGTGCTTATTGTTCAGAGAGGGATTTTTGGTTTATGTGGTCTCTGAATTATTTTTTTCTTCTTTACCCATTAATACTCATATTTTGGTCATTTCACAGTTCATTAGTGTCTCTACTATAGAAGAAGAAATATAAATAGAAAGGAACTAAAATTCAAATTTATAAACTGAGTTGTTTGTGCATAACTCTAATAGTTTAAAAAATAAAGATGAAGAAGAAAAAACTGTAGAAGGGGTAAGAATCTGAAATCAGTGATAAAAAATGAAGTATGAAACCTATCCTATGGAATTCTTTTTGGTATTCTTTACATGATAGGTCACTTTTTCTGGGAAAGGGGCACATATTCTCAGCACGGAGCATATCACATGTGTAAGAGAGTCTGGATTGTGAGTGTTGATGTGATGGAAATAAGCCAGATGAGTAAATTACACACATGTTTGAGTTGAAGCTGCTCTTGGCAAGATGTAAATTATGACACATTTATAAATGAGTCCATAATTGCTGGAGGAATTTCTGTGTTAATCATCAGGAGGCAGATTAAATAAAATAAAATTAAAAAAAAAATCAGTGCCAGCTTATATAATATTCTCCCTCCCTTCCTTAATCAATTATTGGCTCTTCTCTGTCAATGACTGAGAATTGATAGCAACTTAATTAGCTATTTTTCCACTGAAGAAAATCACATTGTTTTTATTCAAATACACCCATACAAGTTATCCAGGAGGTGTGTGGCTACAATATAGATTCCAAAGAATCACAGAGCCAACCCCTGGGTTCAAATAAAATGACATTTTAAAATATAATTTTAGCTCCTATTTGAGAAGATTAAATTCTATTTTAATATAAAATTCCCTCTTTTTTCTCTACAGTTGCTATATTAGACCAAAACTTCATGTCAAGAAAGTCAGTAACTATTTTCTCCAGAAGAGGTGTTTTTTAATAATTTTAAGGAGGCTAATATTTTCTGTCAACTTGATTACCTAGCTCTGTAAAATAGTCCTATGGATTTTGAAACCAGTTTTTGAGTCCCCACTCTTCACCAATAAAGTGGCAGTGATGTCAATGAGACTATTTTTATAATTATTTCTAATCATGATATAAAACTGGAGGCCCTAAAAAAAGGATTGATACATTTGACTTCATAAAACCATAGAATTTTTATATGAAAATAATATTTTTATGTAAACAAAGGTAAAAGATACCACAAAGTGGAAGAAAATATTTTCAGCATGTGTGGTAGAGGGTAATTATCACTTTAGAGAGAAAACTATTACAAATTGATTTAAAAAAAATAATAACCATTAAGCATATGACACTGTTCCCAACCTCACCAATAAGTCCAACTTAAACAAGAAGAAATTAATTTTACTTACAAGAGAGGCCAAGATGAAGAATAATAATTACATCCAGTATTGGTGAGTGTAAGGGGAAATCAGCACAATCGTACCCTTTTGTGGAAGTATAAATCACTACATTTCAGCAAGTTCTTTAACAATATTTCTCAAAATTAAAGCACATCATCACTTTAACACAGCAATTCACTTCTATGAAGCTATCCTATGGTAATACAGAAACAAAAAACATATGAACATGGTCACCTTAAGGCATTTGTCATTGCAAAAAAAAATTAGAAACCATGTAAAAATGTGTCAGTAGGAACTGATTAAGTAAATCACCATAGAATCTTACAAAAGGCATGTATCCATTTTGCAATTTCAAGAAAACCTTCAGGTATGGAAGGTCAGGATAGTGAAGAAAGAGCAAAATTGCTTAACATGTTAACTTTTAAAAATTAACAAAGTTATAGTTAAATATTAGTTTTTTAAATCTCATAAGATACAAAAGGAAACTGTGCCAAAATAATTACATGTCTCAGGTCTACAGTATCCAAAAGGACTGAAATCCCAGCAGAGGCATCAGGCATCACTATAGCTATGCTTGCTAAAGGGAAGAGTTTAATTTTTGCACTTCCTCTGTGGTGTCTTAAATGTCTTAGCTAACACAGGCAGTGCAGCTTCTCTAAGCCCTCGTATTTGTCTTCCAAACTTCCTGGTTTCACCTTATCTGTTATAGGTGATTTGCTTCCTTATTTGAGAGGAATGATGTTTTAACATTGTCATCATCTCTCTTTGCAGTGGCTCCTTTTTATTCTTGGCAGCCCTACCTTTTCTCCCTCCTCCTTTCCCCTGTAATACAAATGTTTATTTAAATGATTTTTTTAAGATTTTATTTGTTTATTTGATAGAAAGAGAAAGACACAGAGAGAATAAGCAGGGAAAGCAGCAGACAGAAGGAGAAGCAGGCTTCCCACTGAGCAAGGAGCCCTACATGGGGCTCTTCATCCCAGAACTCTGGGATCATGAGCTGAGCTGAAGGCAGATGCTTAACCAGTTGAGCCACCCAGGTGCCCCATATTTAAATGATTTTAATTCAACAAATATTCCACAATGATTAGAATTAGAACAATTGCTATAAAGAGTGTTTAGACCCCTGGATGACCCACATGTCTCATTTAAACCAGTCAACAGTTGGAATTAGTTCAATTTATTATTTTCTTTGGAGCTGATCTATCTTCTTTCACTGCCTTACAGACTTTCCCTAGTTCCCTCTTCCTCCTCCTCTTTGTTTGCTGCTTCCTCCTCCCTTCTCTTTCCCTTCCTACCATTCCTGTCCCTTCCTCACATCACCACCAGCTTTAGTTCCTCTTTCCATAAGGTTTCAGCCACAATATTTGTTAAAACAGAACTTGAGGGTTGATCCGGGAACTAAAGCATGATGTATACTATGGTTTCTCCTATGGGCTTTAGCAAGAAAAGGTCATGAGCACACTTCGTCCTCATCCTCCTCCTGGCTATAGTCTACACTGGGACAGGAAAGGAAACTGGTCACTGGAGGGGAAAACGAATCTTTTACTGCAGAACATAGGCCTGTGTAGGTTGCTTTCTGCACACAGGGACCTCCTCACTTTGATCATTATCTTCTATTAAATTTTTTGAGACATCCTGTTGCTCGCAGTTCTACCAACCCTATCTCATTATCTATAACTTCTATCCCCATGCACGTTTTACCCCTTCAGTCATCTGCATCTGTCTAATTGTTATCCTAACCTCACTTCTGCTTTCATTCATTTATTTAGCAATGTAATGGCAACATGCACAGTGAAGATACTCTTAAGCTGGTCAAGAGATACTTTAAAGTTCTGTTTTAACATTCTTACTAATTAGGTAATTTTTTAATTCTTTCTAATAACATGAAAATGTGAGATAGAAGGGAATTATGTGACAAATGAACCTCAGCCCATGAAAGCTAACAAAGGTTTACCTGTTGGTTCTTAATATTTGGAAGTCAAGAGAGTCAGGTCTGCTATTAAGATGTTGTACTTGTGGGTTTGCAAAAGGAACATAGGAGTTGTAGGAAGAGAGGTTACTATAGCCACTTAAAATACTAAATTTACTAAGAGAAACACCACAATGTTAACTGGCTTCTTTGTCTTGTGGTTTATTCTCATCCACTCTCTCCTTTCCAGAAAGATCTTTCTAATAATCTAATCTCTTCATCAAATTCTCAATCCCTTCATGTGACATCCACCTATATACTTAGTCTTCCCTCCTGCTATTTTCCCAACGTGTATTTTACCTCTTAATATTCCATGATATAATCCCCTTGTGGTTGATTCTATACTCTCTACCTAGAACCCCTTTCCCACTACTTTCCTTGTCTACTCCCCACTGGCAACTGTCTCCTCAGCTCTGGAGTCCCGACTCTGTGAAAGAGCCTGATTCCTAAGACAAGCACAGGCACACATTTCTCTATTCCTCTTGTCCCCCACTCCTTACAAATGCCTCCATTATAGTTCTTATGCATATTATTATACATGTATACAAGCTCCTGTCAAACTTTTGCTTCATATATCCAGCTTGTTACTAGAGTGTACTTTTCAGCATTCAGAAACCACACATTTTTCTGTCTATGACCTCCACATCTAAAATTGTACCTGGCCTTTAGAAGGCACCTGGATCAGTGAGAGTTCTTGTTCATAGGCTACTATGGCTAAATTGATCAGAAAAGAGATTCATCAATAAAAAATATTGGGTAGATTACAGATAGGCTCAGAAGATAAGTAGCAACCAGTTGCTTCAGGCAGCAGAGCCAAAACTAAAGCCATACCACAAGAAAGTCTAGAGACCTTGGTACCACTGGTGCCTCCATCCCTATCAGACACGTGTGTGGTGCTACCACCACTGGACTCTTTTAATACTTTCAAATTATTTCTAGTACTTGGTTTCACTGCCTCTGCATTCAAAATTCTAAGTAGAAGCATCCAGAGCCTACTTCATAAACCTATACCTTGACTTATAAGTAGTGGTGATAGGGAGAGTATAGAGAAGTAGACTTCACATCTTAACAATCTGTGCAACGGAGAATTCCCCACAAGAGGAAGGAAAATTATACACTAAGTAGTCACAAAAAAATTACAAATGCCCATGAGAGTTACCAAGTATTATGTTGTTACCATGAACTACAACAATGAACAGAAATTATTCAAAATACATTTAATGATTTTGAACACAGCTTTAAAGATAATGAAATGAGATTTTTATTACCTTTGTTTATTACACAACTCTTCTACAGCTCAAATTTTTATTTGGAAATTGTAGGTAACAAGTATATTAATTTTTTTCACTGTTGTAACAAATTACTACAAACTTATCAACATAAAAGAACACAAACTTATTATCTGAGTTCTGTAGGTCAAAAATCTAGGTGGGCTTGGCTGGCTTCTGTGTTCCATATCCCACAAAGTGGAAATCAAAGGGTCAGCAGGGTGGCAACTCTTTCCAGAGGCTCCCAAGGAGAATCCATTTCCTTGTTTATACAGTATATCAGCAGAATTTGGTTTCTTGTGATTATAGGTCTGGGGTCCCATTTCTAAGCCATCAGCTGAGGGCACTCCCAACCTCAAGAGGTCTTATGTATTCCTTGCCTTGTGCCTCCACCCCCTTCCTCCATCTTCAAAGCCTATTCCTGCAAAGCAATTTGCCTTGTTTTTTCTTTTTTGTTTTCTTCTTTTAATTAGCCATAACAGTAATAACAGATAACATGTTACTCTTTATCAAGCACTGAGATCAGAGTTTTACTAATGAATCCCTAATAATCTTCCTTTACCGCCTCACAGTGGTGTGAGGGAACCTGCTCGTGTCAGTTTTATGGACAGGGCAGCTTCATAATTTGCAGGGCTTCATGCATAATGAAAAGTGTGGATATGGCAGGGACAGGAAAGTCAATCTTCCTTTCCCACAGGCCTATACTCTAACCCATGGCAGATGAACATTCCCAGAAGAAACATGCAGTAACTTGATGAGGAGTGGGTGAAAGGCCCCAACAGAGTTGCCACTAAAAATACGGTGACAAACCAGCCCTGAGCTAGGCAGACCAAATCTTTGCCCTGTTGTGAGATGCTACATGGTGCCCACCTCCAGACACCATGTGGTCAGCTGGTCTCTTCAAGGTATATCCATATTAGAGGTTGGCGTTGGTATATGTTGCTATAGGTTAAACATTTGGTGGTGATATTAGAAAGAATAGTCTTAAAAAGGGGGAATTCTCCCACAGAGCCTCCATCTCTATCACAATGGTGGCTTTGTTCTCATGCCTATTGTTCTAGCACTGAAGTAGTTGTTCACACTTTAACATTAATAAGCCAAGTTATTTGAGCTACTTTTGTTCTGAGTGACTATTCTGTGATAGTTACTCTGACAGAGATTAATAATTAATTAATAATTAAATAATGTGGATGTTTTAAACTTTGTGTGCATTCCTATATATCCATCCATATGCTTCTACCACATACTTTTTGGTCTCTAGCCACCCAATGTTACTCCTTACAAGCCACTGTGCAATGGTCTTTATACTCCTTTATCGAAAATATATGACTAGATACCACCCAAAGCTCTGTCTCTTGGTAGGAAGGAGTGGTGGTTTCTCTCACCATTGTCTTAAAAAGACACTCAGTATGGTTGTAGTGAATTTGCAGTCCATTGTGGGCATCAACATACCAAGCTGACATTCATACACCAAGCTTGGGCTTTATTTTCCTCAGTCATCTTATTATAACTAAATTATAAGTGAAATTATGAACTAAGTGGTTGCTGATGCACTAATAGCAGATGAAATGGGAGTCAGCTTACTTTTGCCCTTTGTTTACCCCTGATTCTAGATATACTACATTTATTTTACAACGTATTATTGGATTGTTGCTGGGCCCACTCAATTGTGCATCTCAAAGATTCTGAAAGACCCCAGCTTTTGATGGGCAGTTATAATACATGGTCATGCACTCCTTTTCTACCATTGTCCAATAGTGTACAAAAATTGTTTTCAAAAGGTATATAATTCTCTGGATGATTTTGGTGTTCTTCAATTGTACTATGCTACACCAAGGTGTGAATTTAAAATTTTCTTAGAATTTGTTGGATTTGTTGAATGATATTGGTATCTTTCATCATTTCTGGAAAGTTCTAAACCATAATACCTTATGCCTCAGTCTTTCTCTTTATTCAAACAAAAACCTTAACCCTAAATATATATATATATATATATATATATATATATATATATATATACACACACACATACATATATATAGTTAATATCTGTTATATATCAAAATATATTATATATCAAAAATATTATATATCAAAGATAAGTCAAAGTATAGGGAAAATACGTATATGTATTCTACATTTTCTGTTCATTTTCCCTATACTTTGACCTATCTTTGATATTTTCTCTCTATCTCTTTGGGCTACTAAGGTTATCTCTTCAGTTGTTCTTTTTTCTAATATACTAATTCTTTTATTAGATGAGTATAATCTGTATTCAACTAATCCATTGAGTTTTTCATTTTAACAATCATAGTTTTTGATTCTAGTTCTGTTTTATGCTTTTTTGAATTTGTTCATATTTTATTTTACTTATTAAAATATATTCATACACTTTTATATTCTATGTCCTGTAATTCCAAAATATGAAGTTTGAAAATCTGCTTCTGTTTCCTTTTTCACATGGTGTAGTTTATGTGTTTGTATTTAATGATTTTTTTTAATTATATGCTGCTCTTATGACTTAGAACTTTATCTGTAGAAACATGTTATTGCCTGGCATGAAGGAAGGTTATTCTAGAAAAAAATTGTCTTTGTTCCCTTCAGGGATCTGGGGATTTTTGGCTCTCCAGGTAGCATATATTTGGGTCACAAAATTGAATTGTGTTTGCAAATATCAAAGGATAATTTTTAGTTTTTTCTACTAAATACCAACTTTTGAGACTGGCAGTTTTCCTGATAGTTTCCTGAAGAGAAAAAGGAGGCAGATTTATTTCTAGTCAATACACACTATGAGTGTAAAGTTCTTTGTGATCCCAGCTTTCTGTGAGGGATTTCTTATTAGACTCACTTTATATGCCTTCCAGAATGTTTTTTTCCCTTCCTTAAATTTCACAATCTCACCAAAACCAGTGTTCAAGTTCTCATGGTGTAGGTAATGCCCTCAAGAAACAAAATCTGTTTCCAGTGCCATCTATGCTCTTCTCTTGGTACCTAGGTACACCACAAATTCTGGCCTGCATATTCCGTATTTCTTGCCATTAATAAAAGCAATTAAAGAGTATTTTTCTATATTTTACACAGCATTTTGTCCTCAGAATGTTTAGAAGCCTAGTCTGCCATTGCTCCAGAAATCTCTTCTGGCCTTTTCTCACTCAACTTGTTAGTATCCTGTTGTTAGAACTGCTCATAATCTAAGTCTGGTATGAGATATTTGGCTTTGAGTAACAACAATAACAAAAATGACCAAAGAAATGCTACAAATAGTTGCTTTTTTCTCCTGAAACAAGAAGCCTGGAAGCAGGCATTCCAAGTCAGCATCTGCTCAGCAGCAATAATGAGGACAAAGATGATTTAGCTACTCCTTGAGGAATTAGTCCATTTTACAAACAAAATAAAAGGAAAAATCAAAAGGAGAAAAGCTTGGGCCAACGAAGTTTTTTATTTAATTAAGAAATTTTTATTAAGAAATAATAATTTCATTGACAGAACTGAAATACATATTTACCTCAAACCAATCAAAAACCATGGCAAAGGGGCACCTGGGTGTCTCCGTGGGTTAAAGCCTCTGCCTTTGGCTCAGGTCGTGATCTCAGGGCCCTAGGATTGAGCCCTGCATCGGGCTATCTGCTCAGCAGGGAGTCTGCTTCCTCCTCTCTCTCTCTCTGCCTGCCTCTCTGCCTACTTGTGATCTCTGTCAAATAAATAAATAAAATCTTAAAAAAAAAAAAAAAACATGGCAAAAGCACATGAGAATACCATCTCTAACGTAGACCAATCACATTACCTGAAGCTAGGATAAGAGGCTGCTCCACTGGAACTCAGGAGTTCTCCATTGCTACCTGAATAAATAGGGATTCTGTGAGCAGAAAATAAGGTGTTGGAGAATGATTACTGGGGAGGCATTAGATTATGTCTGTCAAAACACCTAACACTCTCTCCAGCATCTAGAGTTTCCTGCCTAGAATGCCTTCTCTTCCCCTTTCATTTGTTTATGTAAGTCCTCGTGTCCTCAGGTCCAAGCTTGGGCCTACCTTTTGTTAAGCCTTTGCCATCAACCTCTGCCCACAGAGCTTGCTCTCTTTCCATGTATCAGTTGTTAATAACTATTACAGAGTGCATCTTTCTTCTGAGTGTGATCACTTGCTGCATTAAATTATTCTTCCCATCTCCCAAACCAGAATGTCAGCTTTTTGAGAGTATGACTCCTATCTCATGTCCCCTAGCCTCGCACTTGAATATACTCTGTGCTTAGTAAGTCAAAGCTCATTGTTTACTAACAAACTAATTGATTATTTAATTGTTTATGTTCTCCGTAACTCCTTCTGCTTAGTGACACATCTTTGACATTTACCCTAAACCCTAATCCATTGACCTTCTTTTATAACTTAATTTTATTGATCTCTCTGTTTTTTAAATTCTAATTAACTATTCTCACGTAGAAAACCTGTTCTGTCTCACCCCTGACTATCCTGGTGATTTATTATAGACTACCATCTCTGCTATTCTACACCATTCTAGTTATTCTCCTAGGTTTCAGTCTTTTTCCTGCCTCTTTCTCTGGTTTCTTTTCACCTTATTTCTCTCTTTCCTCCACTCTAATCTCCTGAGGTTCATATTTAAACCTCCTTTACTCCTCAACCCTTTTCTCTGGGCAGATCCATTTGATTTAGATGATTCCCCAAATCAATGAAAGTAGTCCTGATGATTTCTGTATCTGTATTTATTGCATTGTTGTCATTTCAAGCTCAAAGTTTCTAACACTAAACTTACCATCTTTGTTCAAATATACTATGTATTCCAATATCCCTACTTCTTCCAATGGTGCCACCACTTTTCTAGTCCTAGAGCATGAAATACTTGAGGCATTTCTAACTGTTCCTGTCATGTTGATTCCATCTTTGAAATGTCTCTACTACCTATTGCTTCACTTTTTTTCCTTCTTCAAAATTCAGAAATCTATACCTCAATTAACTAAATAACGTCAAGCAATTCTCTCACAAATACCTCTTTTCTCCAATCTCCTAAATGGATTATTCTTTCTTAAAAATTTACCTTAAATGAAGTCCTAATTCTGAGCCACAAAACTTCACTGATTCTCTACTACCAATTTAGTGAATTTTCTCTTGCTTCTCCCACAGAGGATTTCTGAAAATCACCTTTAAGGAACAACAGAATCTTTTTTCTAATGTTCAGAAGTCAATAAAAAATCTCCTCTGCTTTCAGTAGATTTGGATCCAATGATGAATGTACAAAAGAACAGATCACATGTACTATGGGTTCTTTCAGCAACCATTCTTCTCATGTCTTTCTTGTAGTTTGTTAGGGGTTTTGCTCTTGCTGTCACTGTGACAGTCTCTTGAGCTGCCCTCACTTTTTTAAATTTATGCAGGTTGTGAAATTTGAGAATGAAAAGAAATTGCTTGAAATCACTTAGCTGACTAGGGACTTGTACATATTTACATGACTCTAGTTTTGCTTTTGTTTTTTATTTAAGATTGTATTTATTTATTTGACAGAGCGAGAGAGAGAGAGAGAGAGATCACAAGTAGGCAGAGAGGCAGGCAGAGAGAGAGGGGGAAGCAGGCTCCCCACTGAGCAGAGAGCCCCATGTGGGGCTCAATCCCAGGACCCTGAGATCATGACCTGAGCTAAAGGCAGAGGCTTAACTCACTGAGCCACCCAGGTGCCCCTCTAGTTGTTTTTTTTTGTTTTTTTTTGTTTTTTTAATAGAACAATTCCATCTGGATACTGGCCTTTGGAGGGACTTTGTGCAGGTGGCAGGCCAGTTAACATGGTGGAGACTTTCTTTTAATTACGTTCATGTTGAGTGGCTCCCACAAAGTAGGTAATTTGGACTGATTTCTTTTTTCCGTTGTAAATTACTTTCATACTAATATATTGTCTTTCTTTAGAAGATTGTTGATTAGAAAAAGCAGTTTTTGATTTTCAAGAATCTGATGCATTTGATCTTAATGTATTTTCTTTCCCCATAGAGCAGAGATATTTTGAAAATGTTTTACTTTAATGGTTTCTTATCTAGACTAATTCCTTGTAAAAGAGCAAACTGTCTGCATGTTAAAACAAATGTGCATTTGAATGCACAATTGATTAACCAATTTTCAAATAATTAACTTTTTAGATTTTGCATGTGCATTTGTTGCTCATTTGACCATATAATAATTAATTAGCCTTAATTATAATGGATTGCACCTTCAAATCCTGCTTGCATATTCTAATAGAATGACAGCATTTTTTACCACTTTTTTTTTTATATTTTAGTCAAACAGACAAGCACTCACAAGCAAAGGCAGAGAATTTTAAAAGTGGGGGACATTTTACGTCTTCAGAAGTTGACATTTTGATTAATGAAGTGTTACAGTTGTTTTTAATGTATTTATTTGGTGGTGCATTCAGCAAAATTAATCCTGATAGATGAAATGTGTTTAAAGCACTGCTTACAAAATGAATGGTGTCTCCAAGCTAATAGAGTTATAAATGAACAGAAAAAAATGAAGAAGACTTTAAAAATGAGTCAAGTGAAAATAAATGCCAGATTAAAAAACAATTTATTCTGTGTGTCTAGGAGAACCAAAGGGAACTCAAGTGCAAAGAATTTGACTTATGGACTAAGTGAGCAGCTGAAATATATATTTATTTATTTATTTATTTATTTATTTATTTATTTATTTATCCAGCTGAAATATTTAAATATCAGTCTAATGCTATTCAGTCATGACTGAAAGAAGATGCACAGGTTGAGCTTCTTATCTTCACCTGTGATATGCAGAGCTGAAAGGCAAAAACCAAGATTACATCCTGAGGGACATAATAAGAGTCAAGCAGAGAAGCACAACCATGCCATTCATCAGTGATTTCGGGAGCCATGATGTAGCTTGAGCATCAGGGAAAACAAGAATCAGAATTAGATGGCTCAGGCATCCAAAAAAACAGTGGGGATGAGTATTACAAACTAAAGCCAGCTTCCTCCCAGGAATGTTTCCCCATCTCACTTTTTTGATTTTGAAAGTGGAGTATGTCCATTTGAAATGATAAAAATAGGGCACTCAGGTAGCTCAGTTGGTTGACCTCTGCCTTCAGCTCAGGTCATGATCTCCAGGCCTTCAGATTAAGCCCCACATCAGGCCCTCCAACAGGTCTCCATTCTGGCTCTGCGCTCAGCAGAGAAACTGCTTCCCCTCTCCTCTGCCCCTCCTCCCTGATTGTACTCTCTCTCTCTCTCAAATAAATAAATAAAATCTTTTTTAAAAAAATAAAATATAAGAACAGTAAAATAAGAAACTTATATATAAAAATTTGCCATAAGAGAGAGTTCCTATTTTATGAATAATAATTTCAGTCCATATAGGCAATTCTCCAAAGATTTTCAGAATACATAAATAGTCAAGTTTTCACTCTTGGGAAAGGTCAAATAGGTGTGCATACTCTGTACAGAATAGAGTAGGCCTTCAGAGAGAGCCACACGCATGCCAACTCTAGCTTTATCACTCATTAACTATTGGGTCCCAAGCAAGTTTAAAAATATCTCTGTGTCTTGGCTTTATCCTGTCAACAAAGATGAATAATATCTATTTTTTTATCTTTAATGTCACAAGAATTGAACGTGTATGAGGACAGTCATTTTGCTGGTGTTATTCACTGATCTAGACCATGTGCTTAAAAAGTACTGAGCACTTAGTAGGTGCTCAATAAATATTTAATGAATGAATGGTTATAAAGGTATTTTTCATAGTTCCTGGCACTTAAGCATTCATTAAGTAAATGGTAAACAAAACATAATTTTGTAGCACTTCTACACCTAGATATAATGGAGTACTAGAGCAGACTCACCCTTCAGCTGAAAGAAACTAAGAATCCCACGACTTTGTCTAACCAATATTTTCAAAATGAATTTGTCCACATAAGTCTTTTTTCACATCATGACATTCCTTCATTTATTCAAATGTTTGTAGAATTTCTATATATGCCAAACACTATTTTCCATGTCTAGAAAGTCATGAACCAGTCCCTCTCCTTCAGGAGTTTATACTTTTTTGTGAGGAAGGCAGAAAGTAAAGACTAAAGTAACATGTGACTTCAGGTAGTAATAAGCACCATGAAGAAAAATTAAACAGGATATAAAGATAAACAATGACTGTTGAGGCTGGACTATAGTGGTACAGGAATCAGAATATAGTTTGGGAAATTCTGGCCTTAGATTTATACCCATATGCAAGCCAAGGTGAAAAAGACCTATAAAAGGAGAAGGCTTAAGAAAATCCTAACACTTTATCTTCACTCACATTGATGAGTGCTCTCTTGAAGATACTTAGTCCTTGAGTTTGAAGGCAAGTGTTATTGATGGAGATCACTGGCCAGACACAAAGGAAGGCTATGTCATGGGGGGCATCCAAGAGACTCTGAATTAGAGGCCCTCATATTGTACTTTGTAGATAGTACTTACTTAATGCATTCCTTAGGCAAATTTCCCTTCTTGAAAAATTGGAAAAATGTAATATTTACACATTTTGTTGAAATTAAAAATCTCAGCTGTTCAGGGCCACCTGCATGGCTCAGCCAGTTGAGCGTCCAACTCTTGGTTGCAGCTCAGGTCATGATCTCAGAGTTGTAGGGTCAAGCCCTGCATTGGGCTCCATGCTCAGTGGAGAGTCTGCTTGAGATTCTCTCTCTCTCTCTCTCTCTCTCTCTCCCGTTTTGCCCCTTCCCACATCAAATATATAAATAAATCTTTTTAAAATCGCTTGACCAATTCTATGTGGCTGGGATAATGAAATCATTCCCTAAAAGCCAGAGCATAGCCCACTCCATACGGGAAACTATAGACTTGTGGAGATAATGGATGACTTCACTTTCCTTACAATTGGATTGGATGATGTACTTGGAGATGCCCTTATCTCTTGACAAGTTTTCTCCCACTTGCCAGTGATTCCTTATAATTAGGACATTGTTAAGGCTGGACCTCAAACAAAATGGGCTTTTTAATTGTTTCTTCCCTCATAGTCATATTTATCCTAGAAGTCACCTCTTGATGTACAATTGCAAACAAAGGCTTTAGATAAGCATACAAAAGTCGTGTAGGTAGGAGTCTCAAAGCTCACTATGGGATAGTCCCTGACTATAGTGACTTCACATCAGGTCCGGAGAGTCTTAGAGACCAAAAGCCACCAACAGATTATGGGAAGCCAACTTAGTAAACACCAGACAATGCTTATATATATGCCTGAAATATACGTAAAAGCTGTCAAACTTTAAACCCAGCTACCTTATGCCTGTACCTGACCATCATATCTCTATAGTATAGAACATAACTGTTCAGAGGTTATTGATCTTGTTTATCCTAGCTGACCAGATTTAAGATGCCCCTATTAAAATTGCAGATGATGGTTGGTTTACCAATGGCAGTAATTTCATGAAAGAGGGGAAAGAAAAGCTGGGCATGCTATAGACAGTCTAACAGACTGTTGAGGCCAAATCCCTGTCAGCAAATACATCTTCCCCAGAAGCTGAGTTAATAGCACCCACCTGTGCTTTGCAGTTGGCAAAAGCCTTAAAAATTGATGTTTATACTGACTCCAAATATGCCTTCTTAGTCCTATATGCCCATGGAGCAATTTAAAGAAAAGGGGATTATTATCAAATCCTCAATCAAATATGGGCCTGAAACTATTATACAAATTCAAAGGATAACCCTCCAAAACCAAATAGCCCTTGATATCCTGACTGTACTTCAAAGAGGACCAGTATTAGATGACTGGCTCCTGCCTAGGATCCAACTGTTTTGCAGCTCTAACATATGTTCGTGGCTTCCCCCAAGCTGGATAGGCCACTGTACTCTGGGTTTTGCCTGGATCCATGGACACATTATTATAACAATTACCAACCCAGACAAGTTTCCAAGTTTAAAATGGTGGGCATGTTCTATATCTCATTGGTATGACCATCTAGCATCCATCTTTATTCCTCTTTGAGACTGGAATATGTTGTTTGCACATGGAAACTCTTAAGTAAATGGTCAAAGCCCTAAATAACACTTAAAATGGCATTTCTCTATTAAATACTAAAGTAATACATATGTGTGAAGATGTTTTACAAAACTTGTGCTATCATAAAAACAATGCAGATTAAAAACAATTCCAGATTACCACAAAAATATTTCTGCATTTCTAACAGACATGAATACTCAAAATGGCACTTTAAATGATCTTTTTCCATTAATGATTGGTTAAGTTCCTGGCTTAGAGGAAGATTATAGTCAACTACTAGGGGTCACTTTATTGGACTGCTCATTCTTAGACCCATACTGATTTTAATGTATTGCCTTTTTCAGTCTTTTCGCTTGGTGCTTAGACTCCTTACAATAACTTCCTTACAATCCTTACAATAACTTCACATCAACAGATGACCCTTACTTACCCTTGCTTGTAGAGATAATTCCTTAATGTCAGCATTGGATTCAGCTGCCTCCCTCTTTGTAACTCCCCTATATGTTCCGCCAACTGACTGATACCGACCCACAGGTAGGGACACCTCTATGCCCTTATTCAGCAGGAAAATGTTACAGAAGATGAGATCGTCTACCTTCAACAACCTTAAAGATTCAAGGGTCAAAATTGTTCAGGAGGAAAATGATGAGGGAACAGAAGGCTAGCTGAAGACAAAGCATCAGCTGATACCCTCTGACCTCCCCCCACCCCCCACTCTTGGGTGGGACATGGGTGACATTCTTCCAGGAATCTCCCAACTATCTTAATGTTAATACCTTGCTAAAGGGGAAAACAACCTTAACTTGACAATGGCAAGGCCTCTGATATTTGTAGGAATCTTGTAGGTCAGTCCTCTTTAGCATATGAAAGTTCTTTTGAAACTTCTTTTTTCCTTATTTACTTCCCCCAACTCCCAAGTATATAATCCTCACTCCTCAAGACACTGGTGCAACAGCTCATTCTGCCCATGGGTTCTTTGCCTGTGCTTTAATAAGACCACCATTTTGGGCGCCTGGGTGGCTCAGTGGGTTAAGCCGCTGCCTTCGGCTCAGGTCATGATCTCAGGGTCCTGGGATCGAGTCCCGCGTGGCTCCCTGCTGAGCAGAGAGCCTGCTTCCCTTCCTCTCTCTCTGCCTGCCTCTCTGCCTACTTGTGATCTCTCTCCGTCAAATAAATAAATAAAATCTTTAAAAAAAATAATAAATAAAAAATAAAACCACCATTTTGTGCATGCACACACACACACATACAAAGTCTCAGCTGTTCAACTGATCCTACAACATTTCTCATTAGTAGATAATTGACTGACATAATTTTTCTTTCTTCTAGACAGAGAAATTGAATTGCCAGTTTCCATCTTGCTCCTCACCTCAGATGACTAAGTGGGACAATCCGTGCTTTCTTTTATTCACCAGTTCACAACATATGTTAGATACCACATTGTATGTGCAGGCCTATGTTAGGAGCTAGGTATGCAAAAATGAATTTGACGTAGAGGAACTTACTAGCACACTGGTGCTAGTGAGATGGTTAGACAAATGGTTAGGTACTTTCCCTTGTGTTTCCCAGCCTCAGTCTTAAGAAATAAGTAAAAGCTTCACAAAGAAGGGATGTAACTCATTTGTTTCTCACTTTCCAAAGCCACAGAAAATGCAATAAATAGCATTAGATGCCTAAGATGTATTTTATCTTGACTCATGAAGTTTTTTAAGTATTTAGAGTAATGATCAGTACAACCATCTTTTGTCAATCAATTCAAATAAAATAACACAAACACAGAACTTCTCCCCATTATTTTCATTAGGGAGAGTCTATTTGGTAGCAAAACTTCTAAACACTCACTAGTCTTAAAGTGGATACTCAGAACTGGTTAGGGCAGAGAACGCAGTGGTTCTAATCCTCCACCTGAAGTCATATGACTCATCTGAAGCAGAAGTGGGAAGAAACAGATAGGCCAGGAATCTGAAATTATGAGCAGCAAAGAAAGTCATAATGATTGTACTGATGAGTCATCTGCCATCTGCTTCTCATTCAGAAAAGTCAAGGTACAGATAACCAAGAGTAAAGCAATACCAAGAAAAAGCAAAATGGACTGTTTTTCTGGAATGATACAAAGAAAGATGAAGTACATGAGAAGCTGTCACAGAGAGACCAATGTATTCAGAACCCTTCTGAGCAGGCTGGGCAGAAACAGGCTTTGTGAAACCCCAAACCTGCAGTAACTGATAGAGAAAAGGAAAGGAGTCTTACACTCTACCTAACCAGAGAACTGGAAGCCAAGAAACTCAGTAGGTGAGCCTCTTCCAGCTCCACTGGTTGGCTCAACTTGCAATACCAGAGGCAGGAAAAGGCCCTCATGAGGACCCCATTCCAATGAGGGAAGAGAATCTAACAACACACAGAAGGTCTCTTTATGCCTTCACCAATTCAGACCTCTCTGATGATCCACTGTGGCTACCTTTCCCAGAACAAAGAACTATTCTATGGAAATGTTCTATGTTCAGTGGAACTTCTCATTCCATTGCTCTTGGTTTATACTGCTGTTTTAGAACTGATCACACTGTATTATGTGCCTTTGTATCTGTCTCACTAACAGATGGTAAACTCTTCGAGAATAGAAGTAATCACTTATTTATTGCTGTCTCTCCAGTGCCCAGTAAAGTTCTTGGACCAGAATAGGTATTGAAAATATCTTAGTAAACTGAAGTTAACTGGTTTTCCCCCTTATATTTCACTTGTGACCTATCATCCTAGATGAATGTATTATGGGACTTTGGTTATAATTCCTATACAGAATCCTATGAAGTGCCATTGAGATTTTAGCTGCCCCACTCAAAAACTTAGATAAAGGAGGGCAGTGGATTATTATTCATTGATTCTATAAATTTTTGTGGAGCATCTATTGTGTGCTATATACAATACTTGGGCTTGGGGTACATTAGTAAACTAAGATCCTTGACCTTTTGGAGCTTACATTCAAGTGGGAGGAAGAAAGAGAAAATAAATATAAAAGACATGCTAGTATGTTAGATGATAAAAGAGAAAAAGTAAAGTAAGAAATATCAGTAGTGCCAAGATATAGGGTTGGGGGTTAGACAGTTTAAAAGACTCAATAGACTAGTCAGAGTGTGCCTCACTGAAAAGGTAAGATTTGACCAGGCTTGAGGGAGGTGGTGGAGTTAGCCAAGTGGATATTTGAGAAAAAATGTATCATACTTTCTTTTTCCAGCTGCAGAGAGAACTTTGAGCTGGTGCTGCCTTGAGACTCAGAAGATGTAGTAAGTTTGCCAAATGGCCAAAACACTTGCTTTTGGCCCACGCAGTATATTCAGTGAGTAAGGTTTTAGTCATTTTGTTACTGTTGTGTGACATGGGAGACTGAGAACAGGAACAGAGAAAGGAGAAGCACAGGACTCAAGAATAAGGTGGGGTTGGGAAAGAGAGGCAGCTCTACTCTGAGATCAGGGAAGGTTCTGGAAATCTTGCGGGTGGTATGAAGTTAAAAAGTTTGCTATTTCCATAATGTTCTTCCCTATAATGAGTTTAAGTTATCTAATTCTGGCATTTTAAACTCAGAGCTTCTTTGCTGCCTCTAAAGACTTCTTTTAACCGGCTTTTCTCATTCATTGTATATTTCTGTGGCAACCAAAGGAGAGCAATCAAAACTATAACTTCTGGCCTAGAAAAAGGAATTCTAGTTTTGTTGTCCTAATCCTTGCCCTCCACTAGTATTATCTCATTATATCTTTCTGTTCTTTGGGGTTTTTCAACATAACTAATCCAAACAGAGTTGAAAATTTATTCATTCAGTTAAATACGTTTGTTAGGTTAAGATTAAGAGGTTTCAGGTTCTGTCTATGTATGAAAGACATAAAGATAAGGGAGAGACGATTCTATCACTAGTGAGAAGCCATCCTTAATAACTTGTTGACGTATTACTAGAGAACATAATCACCTCAAGTCACAGAAAAACAATATGTTTGTCATACTCTAGAAATTCAGTCAAAAATAATAAACATTTTTTCAATGGATTCTAAAGGAGTGAAACTTAAAAATTAATTCATGGTCTTACCAATGATTAACTACTATCATTGTCTTTCCCATAAAACTCTGAAACCCTAGCAACATTCAGCCACTCCTTATGATTCCTGTTAATAAGTCTGTGTTTGACTGAAAGGGCTTAATCACCCACATTTACCATATTTTCACTTCACCACAAGAAAGAAAGAGGACAGAAGCTTCAAAAAAGTCAATTAGAAAGAATCAGGAACAGTGTAATGAGGTGAAGCCCTGAGTCAGGGACTGAGGACAACCTATAAGCACAGACTGTAATGGTGGTCAGGTTGTCAGAGACCAAAGATTTCTTGGAGTGGTTTATTCCAAGAGCCTACCATCTCCGCTGTTGACTCTACAGTGAGGTCTCCCCATTTTGTGTTGGTGGCATGATTTATGTAAGGTGGAGCTTAGTTGTCAGGGAAATAAAAAAAGTTTTCTTCAGCCTTATAGGTCTTAAGTAAAGAATATCCCAAAAATCATAGTAAAGTATGTTGACCACAGGCACGACATTTGGCACCATAAAGAATGTCTTTGCATTGATGAGTTGGTTCCTGACTTGAAAAGGGATTTCTCTTCTGCAGTGGGAATTGCAGGTAGGGGAAAAGAGGAAGAGAAAATAAGCCGATCCTTCCCAGACTGCTCTCTTTTCTTTATTCATTCAGGAGAATTATCATTATCAGGAGGATTTTATGCTGCTTCTGTTTTGTTGCTGGACCTCTCCCATTTCCATACCCAGATGAAGTATTCCTGGAATTTTAAGGAGTCATTTTACCGGCCTGGCCACAAGTTCCATGTTGTTTCCTCTGATCCACTCTTACCCTTAAATAATAATTTTTTGATACTAAATTCAGTGTCCCTGTCCAAGACCCAGAGAAGAATACAGAGTCCTCTGCCCCTCCATATCTTCAAAAAAGTAAGACAGTAAGACAGACAGGCAAAGCAGTAAAATGACAGCCCCATTGTTTGAGGCCAACGCTGGGACTTCCTCTTTTGTATAAGCTGAGTCACATTTTTCCTGTTGTCAACTTGAAGCCTGTCCGTTGATGTACGATAGGGCTATCTTGCTGATGTATAAAGCTGGGCAGACAGGTTCCCTGCATTTGTTTGCCTTACCTTGGACCCCTACCAATTAGAAGCTGTCCACTGGCCAAAGGAGATAAGACACAGTTTATTAAAGCTCAGATACTAGACAGAACAAACTAATTTCTGACAATTTTCTTCTGTTACAATGCTATCCGAGGTTCCTGCCTTGTGCAATCTTTCTGATTTTGACACAAGTCTTTTGGGATGGATTTGTGCATTTTATTCTTGATATCTGTTCAGTTGACACATGCTTTTAAACCACAGATATCTTTGATTGGCTGGCAAATTGTGAAAACAGGAAGTCAAAGGATGGAATCAACTGTGAAACAACCAGAACAAGTGAAGCTTTCTGCTTAATTGCCAAGATTGGAATGCTGTTATGAGAAACAAACAAACAAAAATGAAGTGATAGTATCAGTATAACTCTGACAGGAAGAGTGAGCATCCAGGATGCTCTAACTACCATATTTCCAGGATCTGATAACCACCAAAACGGACTCTAGATCTTAATCCACAATATCGTTGCTAGGCATGATAAAATCTCGAAAATTAGGAGAGGAGTGTGATGACATTTGTTGGATAGGAAATAGTTGAAATAATATATTTTTTGCCTGATAGTCACTATCTGCATTGAGTTTAAAAGAAAAAAGTTTGCTGTGCTCATTTAATACCTTCATTTATTAGCAATAGCTGTTAAGTGCTCACTCTAGGACAAGTTCTATTGTGAACATTAAGGTTATGAAGGTCATAGCATATTACCTTATTGCCTACAGCCTTTGCATGTTAACCAAGATTCTCTTGTAATTCCTCATGGTTGCCAAGCATCAGTCCTCCTGTGATACGATTCTTCCATGATGAATTCTCAAAACAAAGGTTATTTATCAGCAGTGTAAAGAATAAAAAATATCCTCAAGTCAGTTGATATGAGGAACATAGACAAATATCAGAATGAAACAAAGGAGGATTTTTTAGACAAATTCCATAATTACTGCTTCACTAGTATGTAATGAGTTTATGAAATTTACTACTTTTAAAAATTTAGAAATGTAAACAGATGTAAAAACCACTGGGATAATTTTTGAGACAGGAACACTGTTGGCAATAGAACAGGGAAAGGGCAGAGACTGGATAACGTACATGGTAAATCCTGTTCATCCATCTTTTGAGAATTTCTGTATGAAATACATTATATAAACGATGTCATGTGCCATCTATTCAGATAACTGTTTTTTTTTTTAAGTATGATCAATATCTCTCAAGGTCTAACTCTGCCAGAAAATAATTTAAAATATTGCAATGAGACATTTTAATGTCATCTTGTTGGAGGGAGAATAAAGAAACGTGAGGACTTAGCACAATTGATTATTAGTTAGAAGATTAAGTCACAATGCATACATTAATCTGTTTAACCTTCAAACATCACTTTAATAAACTGTTTAGGAGGGATACTTTGGGGCAGTTGGCAGTTGGTTACTCATTGTGATCAGCCAAAAATCAAATTCTAGGAATTGAAAAATCAAAGCTGGAAGGAAAATCAAAGCTGAAAGGAATTGAAAATCAAAGCTGGAAGGAAATCTAACCTCTCCATCTTACTGATAAGGAAACTGAGGCACAAACAAATTAAGTGACTTCTGCAGGTCACGCCAAGCCAGATGTAGGTGACCCAAATACCAGAGCTTCTTTCACATCACTGTGCTGATGGAGATAAAATAAAACCACATTCTGGAATTATCCAATTATCTTCTATTCCATATTGTGGAATGATTCCATTTGGGGACAGAGTTGGTCACTAACTGGAAAGGCACTACACTGACTTTAAACTCATAAATCTACCTTCAGAGGTGTTAACTTGTCATAATTCTGTCACATCCATGGAGCATTCCAGAGCTGTTACTAACCCTGCACTAACAAAACAGTCTTTTTTATTGTTTAATAGATAAATGAAAAGTGAAAAAAAAACTAAGTATAAAGGCCCTCCCAAAGAGAAATGCAGAGAAAATAGCAGTAATAATGCAAAATATTCAACTATATAATTTCTAAGACTTAAATTTAACTGCATAGTCAAATAACACTACTATTCATTTCACAGCTATAGATCAATTTGCTCATGTGTGAAACCTATGAAATAACAACCATTTTCTCTTCAGATGAGTGATCCTGGTTTGAGTTACCCATACAATTTGATAAAAATACTGTCTTCCAGATGGACTCCAGTTGTTGGGCAGATGGAAATGTTTGAGTTAAAGACTAAAAACTTTATTATCATAAATTAGGTGGTCAGAAACATATGAGAATATAATTATAACCCAAATAATTTATAAGTTTCCTCAATTTTTAAGAAATTCTTTAAGAAAAAACTTTAGAAAAGAAAAAATTGATACATTTATAAAATTTGACACGTATTTAAGTTAAAAACTGTCTACTTTTACAGCCAAATGTTTATCCATAAGTTGTAGCTCTGCTAAATATCCTTATAATACAGTCCATTTCCATTTTTCACACAGTGAGTCAACTCATCTATAATCCAAGCTCAGGTGTTTCTACTCTTCTTCAGTTGATTGTAGAGTACCTGCCACTACCCCACCATAAGCAATGATGTCAGCTAAGGGAGTATCACTGGTGTGAATGTCAAGTGACATGAGGGTCTGGGCTACCTGCTCACGCAGCTTACTTGTACTCTTATTACTTGTGACATTCCTGGATATATAGCTCTAATGATAGATTGTGGCTGGGCCCATATATAATTACAGCTTGGCCAGTCCAAAAGAAATTAGCTCATCATGGGCAGCTCAACTGACTTTCCATGGTCAAGATTTCCACCTCCAGTAGGACCCAATGTCACTACAGGAGCTATTTTTCAAAAAGCATGTCATTTTCCACTACAGATGGCATGAGCTTGCTGAAGATGGCATGACATTTCTTGCCCAAAGGCCTACCTTGAGTTTCTTCTCCTAGAGGTTGCCATAAACTCCAAACCTTTTCCCAATACTGACACTTCCAACACCAGAGAGTCTGATGGTTCAAATAGTCCAAGGACCTATACCCTGCTGCAGGCTAAAACTATTGCAGAGCCCTTTCCAGCACAGGTGCCCACTCAAAACAGGCAGCCCTCTATGTAACCAAGTCTATGGACTTAAGCATTCCTAGCTAGAGCAGGTATTGCCTCTAAAACCTGAGGAGATTTACCAGGTACAATGATGCTTTTCTTGCTGTGGTGATGTAAGATGCAGCAACTTGACTTTGGCATAGGAGGACATATTGCACCATGTTCCTGGCCACTGGATATCTGCACACTTCACATAAGTGCAGTTCCCAAAACTTTACCTCCCATACTCAGGGATTGCCAACTCTTAGCTATAGAGGAGTGGAGTATCTTTGTAAATTTTAAACATCCAGGGAGGTCTGCAGAGACAAAAGCCTCTAGCAATATCTATCTAGATGACTCTATCCCATATTTCAAGATCCCGGGTTTTCCCAATCAGGACCTGGAAGAGACAGGCCTTGGCTGAGAATCCAAATATCTCTGGAGCTTCTAGAACTGTATTAAGTTCTGATTCTGCTCTCCAGCTCTTCCCTAATCCATGGCAGGAGATAAGGGCCTCTTTTTAAGATAACAAGCAGGCTCCCTGGCTCTCTCTCTTAGCATTTGTGTGTTACTGGCTCTCAGTTTCTTATTATCCTACTGCAGTGCATCAGTATACAGCTTAGTAATTGCTAGTCAGTCCTGCTGTCCTTGCACACCCATCCCCGTATCTCTCAAAAGGGGAATCATCACACCTGCAAGGGTGTTCTCCACTGAGATATTTCTGCAAGTCACCAGTGGTGAAATGTTCAGCAACTTGGCTGTCATTTTGTGCCAGGGACTGTGTGGGCCCTATAGATGAGGTTCTCTTGCCTGCTGGGCAGTGAGTGAGCCAAGCTCCAAACCCATCTTACCATCTGTTTTATCAGAACATTTTTGGTGTCAAACTTATCAATTCAGGTCAAGCCAGAAGTAGACACTAAGACAAGGTTACACATGCAAGATGTTGACTGGGAGCAACTCCTGGGAATGATAGAGGGGCCAGAAGAGGCTTCAGACCACAGTGAGGAACTGACACCTGTAAAAAGAGAAATAGAAAGTTTGTAATCCTGGCTCAGATGATCTCTAAGTCTGTAACTCTCCCAGATCTGTATCTTTTGCTCACAAAGGTGTTAGAAGAACTGATGGTAGATGTACATGGAAAGGCCTAGCTCAGAATCCATACAGTGAAGGTAGTTAACAATTCAATTTTTATGATCATTGCAAAAAAAAAAAAAAAACCAGCAACAAATAAAAAGAGGAATAATGGGGCACCTGGGTGGCTCAGTGGGTTAAAGCCTCTGCCTTCGGCTCAGGTCATGATCTCAGGGTCCTGGGATTGAGCCCCGCATCAGGCTCTCTGCTCAGTGGGGAGCCTGCTTCCTCCTCTCTCTGCCTGCTTCTCTGCCTGCTTGTGATCTCTGTCTGTCAAAAAATAAATAAATAAAATCTTTAAAAATAATAATAATAAAATAAAAAGAGGAATAATAAGTAGAACCCCTGAAAGTCTTTCCAAGAAATACAGTGTGCCTGATCCCATGTGCAAGACAGGTAGACTCGGAGGCTGCCTCTTTGCCTTCACAACCCCTATGCCTTATTAAAAGCATTGTAAGAACTTTTTATTTTAAACAACACCAGAAAGAAAACAGGATGCACTTATCTCTTACGGATATGACCTTAAAAGGTATTCTGTTTTATAATCATTATTATTAAATAAAATGTACTTCTTCTAATTGCTTAATCAGAAAGAAAAAAATATCCTTTTGGCTTTTAATGTATATTAAGTGCTGATTTATGCCAGGGACTACTTTAGTCACTTCACAGATTATTTTCTTATTTCATCCTTACAACAGCACTCTGGAATAGGAATTATTATCCACTTTCTAAGTGAAAATTGAGGCTTATAGAAGTTAAATAACTGGCCTATAGTAACTCAGTTAATTATCAGAAATGATCAATAATGGACTCCAGAGCCTTGTATATGTCATTAAAATAATTTACCTGCAAAATAGACCTTATGTAAGAATGACGGAAAATTTTTAGCTTAAGTAATTTTATTTCCAATATAAAAAAAAAAAAAGATTTTCCTACCACTACTCCGATATAACACATTAGAATATTAGGAAAACACATCCTCTTTTTATGGGTCCCTCTGTGGGATCTACATCCTAATGGAAGGGCCTTCTCAAAAGCCTTAAAATTCTTCTATTTGTTGAGAACTCAAAGTCATTTAGCTTTCTTCTTGGCTAAAAGGGGTATGTGGGTCACAGAAATCGACAAAGTTCCCATCCCTGGAATTCATCCCCTGAGTTTCTCCACTATGTGGAGAGATGATCTGTCAGAAGCATAAAAGTAAAGATCACATGGGATGTGGGGAGCAGATTATGAAAGGCAACTTCAGAAAATGGGGCCTTGGCAGTGGCTTTCTGAGTTCCCCTCGTGGTGAAGAGTGCAGACTTAAGAAACAGAGCAGTCTGAGTCTGAATCCTATCTGTGACACGGAGCTGTGTGACCTTGGACAAGTTGCTAAGCCTCTCTAACCACAGTTTCCTTGTGTGTAAAACAGAGATAATAATAGTGTTGCCGTGAGAATGAAAAGGAAGAGCAAATGTAAAGCACTTAGCACATGGCCAGCACATGATAAACACTCATTAAACAGGAATTTATACTCATTATTACTTTCACTATGCGTGCAACTAGCTGCTTCATGTGTCTGAGCCGAATGATAACAACATTTGGAACCCATGATTTTAATAGGTCTTTGCATTTCCACAGCACCTTTCATCTCAGAGGACCAAAGCCCTGGAAAATATTAATTCTTGTCTACTTTATTTATGTGAGTAGAGGCAGGAGCACATACAATGGCCTAGTTATTAAAAAGAACTGTGGTTTCGAAAGCTAACTCCATATGCACAAAGTAAAACCAAGAAAACCCTTAGCAGTATCTAGGTCTCTCAGCTTCTGGGATTCCTCTTTAATTGGATCAGGTTATTTGTTTCCAGTGGCTAAATATTATTTATTGGCAGTGTAAGTCGATGCTGCTGATACATTACTCTTTTGGGGAGTGTTTGTTTTTTGAGAACTGCTCTCAAATTTTCTAAATGTGAATTTAAAAGTCTGTCAGTCTATGTGCCGATAACGGAAAACAGATTGTAAATGTAACGGGATGCAATCAAGTCCAACAAATCCAACGAGAGCGCCAGAAGGCTTAATATTAGGACTGCTCCTGTTCACAGGCTTCTGCTAATGACGGAACAATTGTTTGTGCTGATTTGTAGCTGGCATTGATATGCAGACAGTAACACTTTCATCTAAAATCCAGCTCCAAATTTTTTTAATCCTGTCAATGAATTTGCTGTGTCTGCAAAGAGCAACTCCAAAGAACCTTCCTAAATCGTAAGAAATGGGAATACACAAGCATAGTCTTGCATTCTACATCCAGGGTTTCAGTTGAAATACACAATGATTTTTCTCTTTGTCATTGTCTTGTCATCTACTGAGATGCCTGCATCTGAACAACTTGTATGAATTAACAACTAGACACAGCTTTAAAATATTGGAATTGGCCAATGTGGAAGGGAGGAGGGCGCTCAACTGCAGGAGGCTGGTGCAAGATTCCAAACTCATCTAGCATTTGCTTCAGAAAATAAAAAAATGTAAATGTGCTCTGACTGCAGTTCACATTTACTATGGGGACGAGGTTTTTTCCTTTTCCTTTTTCTTTTTCTTTTTTTTTTTATCAAACAGCACCTGCCTCTCTATTCAGAGATGTCTGCGTGCGAGGATAAGTGCAAACAACAAAGGCTTCGACTGTGGCAGCGGCTGCATCATTTTCTTGGAACTTGCCATTATGTTTCAGGTCAGAGATTGAGGTTTGGTGCAGGGAACGGAGCTTTTAATATCAGGTGAATGGATTTTTATATAAGAGGTTGGGAAGCTTTGCGTCTTAGAAAGAAAAATGGTGCTTTAAAAATAGTCACATTTCTTTTGTACTGTAATTATCAGTGCATGACGAATAATTTTTTATTCTGTTCTGTGTGGGCAAAAGGAAATATCCCCTACCCATCTCCATGGGCTGGCCATTTTAAGGAGTCAAAATGTTCCCATATTTAATCAATTCCTTGAGAATATGTAATTTACGTGGAAGATTGATCCCAAAACATCACTTTTAAGGGAGGATGAACAAATGGTACAAATTCATCAGTTTGTCCAGGAGCTACTGTCACACGTGTTCACTCTTTAAACAGGTAATATTGAATAAATTGGTGATTTGTCCATAATTGCTACTGCAAAAAAAGGCTCACATTGTATAAGGGACCAAATGTTAGAAATAAGAATAATCAGCCTTCTTAAAAATAGAAAGAATGATAAAAAAAAAAAAATAGGAGGGAGTAGAACAATAGAATGAGTTGAGCCCAGCTCTGACCTTGATGGTAAGAGCCCAGGCAAATCATTTCATGTCTCCGAGCTTCCGTTTCCCCATCTATAAAGTGGAAATAGTGAAATGTTCCCTTCCAGGGCTCTTGTAAGCAGGAAATGGGGACATGTTTGTGAAAGCTTTGCAAATAGTAAAACATTTTAAGACCATCAAGAAGGAAAACAGAAGAGCAATGATTATGGTAATAATTGTAAGAAATATATAACAATCCTAATATTATTAAATATAATATGACTATTATTATTATTATTGAAAATAGTGAAACTTGCCCAGAAGTGCTGAAAATTGGTAGATGATACAGCTCAGACTATGTTCTTATTCTCTGAACTACAGGAAAAGAGACCTACGGACCCTATAATCCCATACAAAAAAAGTGAAATCTATTCTGACTGAAGTAGACTTTAGACACATTAATACGCATTCTGTGAAAGAAACTCTGCAGGCTTTAAATTTAAGTCACATCTTTCTTGGAGCCTTTTTCAAAAGCAAAGTGTAGGCTGATAGAGTATCCTATTTTTCAAAGAACTTGCAGGGTTTTAAATGACCTTTGCCCATAGAAGACAAGGGTCACATTAACTTGCCAAGGTCATGTTTCCCCCTCACTAGATCAGTTGCCCATATGTTTTAATTTTTTTTTCAAAGATTTTATTTATTTACTTGACAGAGACATAGAGAGCACAAGTAAGCAGAGCAGTAGGCAGAGGGAGAGAGAGAAGCAGGCTCTCCGCTGAGCAGGGAGCTGGATGTGGGGCTCAGATCCCAAGACCTGGGAATCGTGACCTGAGGGGAAAGCCCCTGATTAACCAACTGAGACACCCAGGTGCCCCACCCACATGTTTTATAGCCTCACGTGAAGTCAGCAATGGTAAGCATTCATTACCATATCTCTGCTTCAAAATTCATAGCTTTCCATTATTACAGAAACTCAAGATTTTTTTAAATAGTAAACAAGTTGCAGGAATTATGGCTAGAAAACTATTGCATATTTTTGTTTCTGAAACCAAAACCCCAAGAAAATAAATACACTTTTAACACTAGATGCAAGAGATATGCAGCTTCCCACGCTTGCTCTCAGGGTGATAAGTTGTGTGGTGAAAAGCTAAGGCAGCTGGTGGCCACTATGAAAAGTCTGTGAGCACTAAGGTTCTTCTAGCCAGAGGCAGGAGAAAGAACTGACTAGCCTATGTAGGTCACTAATCTTTTCCCCTCCTTTGGTGGTTGTATGCTATGTCCACTTAGATAAGCTTGAACTACATTTCCCAGAATCCCCTTCCCTTCAAAACATCCCCCTTCCCCCCACCCCCACCCCCCACTAGTGCTGGGCACAGGAGATTTGGGAGGTGAAATAAAGCAGCACCCATTATGCTCAGAAGATCATGGTTGCTCAAGGCAGAGAGAGACAGACAAAAAAGTTTCCAGTTTGCCCTGGTCTCCCTGATCTATGCCCAGCTCCCTGACTGCCTGCTCTGTGGACAAATGGCAAAACCAGGCTACCATCTCACTCTTTATGGTGAACTGACAGAGGCATTGGCCACAAAAAACCAACAATCTTCCACAGACTTCTATCCCGATCCTATTTCTGATTCCACTCTAGCAGTTAGATGCAACTGGCTTCCCTCATGATCTAACTTGTTTACCCATACAAGAGCAGATTTAAGTCCGGTTCATACAACAACACAAGTTTGAAGATATTTGTATAAAGAGACAGCATGGGCTCCAAAGTCCTGCAAAATATATGTAGTCATCCTAAGTCCTTTTCAAGCTATGTGACCTTACTCCTCTTAGCCTCCATTTCCTCCTTCAGGAGAAATGGCAAGAAATCCTGCCTTTACCCTGCATGAAGGAAATAAAAGTTCTCATGTGAGAATACTTAATCATAAGCTAGTCCTCATGTAGACTGGGGACTCATGTACTCTACCTGTGTAAACCATAAAATCTCAAACTGAGCATTTAGTTTAGCAGCCTGTGGTTGTAAGTGCCTTCAAGGCATCTGGAAAGAGCAAATACAGAAACTTTCCAAAGGAAAGCACCTTAAACCCAGGACACAAAGTTTTCCCAAATAAAATTCCAAGAAACATGAGCTCAGAAAAAAAAAAAAAAAATCACAAAACATCTAAGGAATTAAGCTGTCGTTAGCAAGACTCAGCAGAAACAATGAACATCTAACCAGCAAAGATGGCAAATTATTAATTTAAAACAAATATTTATAGATTTCCTACTTTGTGCCAAACTATTTTTGGTAAATGAGTAAAACTGAATTTCTGCTATTTTGGTGGTATTTAATTTGTGTTTAGAATGTAAAGAATGTCTGGAAGTTTTTTTAAAGAAATACAAGAGGATGTCAAAATTACTGAGCAGTTTCGATAAACAAATAGAGCTTGGAGAAATAAACAAATAATGATTAAAATTAGAAACTCAGTGGATAGGATAAGCCACAGAGTAATGACTGAAGGAGAACTCGAGTTTTATCCAGAATGCAGTACAATGAGACAAAGGTATAGAGATTTTGAACAAGAGGTGACAGAACATGAAGAATAGAGCAGCTCTAACATATGCAGTCAGTGTCTCAGAAGGAGAAAATGAAGGAGAGGTGCATTATTCCAGGAAATGATGGCTGAGACTTTTCCAAAGTGAAATGCAGAAATCCTTACACTGAAGAAGCCCAACAAATCACACCAGGATTTATTTATTTTTCATTTTTTTTTGGAGACAAATAAAATATAATGGCAGCATATTTTATAACATCTGGTTCAGGTACCAAACTTTTTTTTAATATTTTATTTATTTACTTGACAGAGTGATAGAACCAGAGAGCAGAAGCTGGGAGGAATGGCAGAGAGAGAGGGAGAAGCAGGCTCCCCGCTGAGAAGGGAGCCCGAGGTGGGGCTCCAACCCAGGACCCTGAGATCATGACCTGAGCAGAAAACAGATGCTTAACCAACTGAGTGACCCAGGCACCCCTTGGTTCAGGTACCAAATGTATATTAAAAGATGTAATAAAATTTCTATTTCTATTAAGTCATCAAAAACAGTGAGGTAAGTGAGGCATCCAGTGTGCAAAATTTGAGGGAAATTTTAAGGATGTGCAAGTGCAGGGTTGACCCCTGAAGAAATCTGGCAGTGAGTATCTCCTTCAATTTTGTGTCCTGAATGCCTCACTTGCCCTAGCCCAGTCCTGGACTTAATAAACAAAAATCTGCTTTTTTGACCTTCTATTTGGAGGTTTCTAATTGAATATTTAAAACAATAAGTTGAGTTATTTTCAAGAAATTTATATGTTTTTTTAATCTGCTATGTTGTGATCTAATTTATTCAATATCGTGCATCCATTGTAAATGTACAGTTCATTGCATTTGGCAGAATAACTATTTCCACAACCAAGATACAGAACATTTCCCTCATCCCCAAAAGTTCCGTTCTGCTCCTTTCCCTTTATCCACACCTACTCCTGGTCCTAGAAAGCCACTGATCTGCTTTCTATTACTATAGTTTAGATTTGATTTTTCACAATTTTATATAAATGGAATGATACAGTATCTTTCATTTTTCAATAACAAGAAAAATATCTAAGGCAACACTTCTTTAACATGTAGATATGGGTTATCTTGATTTGCAATAAGTAAAAAAGTTAAATCAGATATATTTGTCTTTCTGCACATTTTTTTCTTTTTATAGTGGTTTTGGAAGTGCTAGAGATTTCAGCGTGCTATATAAAAATTGTGGTTAAATTGATTGAATCTTGTGCAGGACATCTTGGAACAAATTAGAGAATTACTGTCATTTTTACACCCTTAATTAACTTATATTTAACTTCAGTGTTCATTTTGGTTTTTGTCTTTATCAAAAGTCCCATAATGGGTATAAATTAAATTTAAAAGATACTTAAGAATAAAAAGAATACTTAACTCTATAGTAATCAAAATCAACACAACAGCTACGGGTATCCAACTGGGTGACCTGAGCACAAATTCAATCCTTTTATATCTAATGATTGGTGTGCATAGCCTCTCAATTCACCCTACAAGACCCTCAAAGCGTTCAGTTCTGGAAGAAAAAAATAATCACATCATTTAGAGATTTTTTAAAACAGAAATTAGAGATCAACCTAATTGTTCATGCATCTTTATTTTTAATAGAGGTGTAATACATTTGAAAATCTTTTATGAATTTACGAAGTAAATAAAGTATTTTTCAAACATGCCAGACACCAAAATAGATGTCATTACTACTTTTAATGATGACTCCCCTATGACACTTTCACAAACCTTTGAGGATTTTCAAATCACAGGGTGGGAAGGAAAAATGAACATTTACAGGCTACTCATGGGTCACTAATGATTGCACATAAGCAAATAAATTTGTCTCTTTTGCCAGTCACCCTCTTTGAAGTCTCTGCATTATTTTCCAGAATTTATCAGACTTCTTCCTTATAATTAATTTTCTCATTTCCTACTTCTGGCTAACATCATATTATTGCTTCTCCAACTTGTCTGACTGGTCCATCTCCACTTCTTTATGAGTTCCTCTCTCTTTTCCATGGATACAACAGAACTAACCCCTCTGCTTTTCTCCCTCTCCCACTTCATACTTGCTTTTCTTTGCTTCATCTCTGTGCTGATCCTGGGCTTGTTTCCCAGCTCTACTTCATGTTGTGGGCTGCATTTCCCCGGGGTCCCCTATCAGCTTGTATCATTTAGTTAGACCAAGTTCGGGCACTGAAGGGAATAAGGAGGCACTGAGAATGATAGCGTGAAGGACAAGAGCACCAGGGTATTGTTCTCCCTCCCTCTCTCTGCCTTGGATATGATCTCTGATGTCTTGACTGCAGCCGTATGGTTCAAAATGGCTTCATTTACACATCTGACAATGGGTTTTGACGGTTAGCTCGTTCTCCTCTGTGTGACTTCTCATGTTTCAGGTAACTAAACTGGGCTTCTTCATAGCATTTTTGTCTAAAGGTTTCAAGAGGGCAAGAACTAGAACCACAAGACCTCTTAAGGCCTAGAGCTTCCAGAATTCATACAATGTCACAACTACCACATTTCATTGGTGAAAGCAAGTCACAAGGCCCAGCCCCAGTCAAAGGGATAGAAAAATAGACTTTGCTTCTTGGTTGAAAAGAACAGCAATATACCATTGCAAACAGCCTGGACACAAGAAGTGTTCACTAGAAGCCATTATTGTAACAATACTCCTCATTCAGTCCTGAGCTCCAGAAACACCACCTCCATCCTACCCACAGTATAGGACCCTAGCCACATGCTGCTCCCAATCTCTGCATAGTTCTCTATCAGTCTTCTCATCTCCTTCATCACCTCTTTAATCTTCTCTTTGCAGTAGATTGCTCCTTGTTTCCTTATTCCTTATTTAAACAAAAATGCACATCTATTTCTTTCGTTCACATCCATAATGAATAACTAAAATCTGAAACCAAACTTAATCTCTCACCCTAAATCCAATCCTAAATTTCCATATTTCCACCTAGATTTCCCTTTTATCACCTAAACCTAGCATATCCAAAACTTAAGTGCATCCTCTCCTTTGGATAATGACTCTTGTCTCAACACCCCAAACTCGAGGTCAAGTAATTACAGCCAGTGGGCCAAACCCACCACCACCAGTTTTACTGAAACACAGTCAGTCTCATTTAATTCTGTACAGTCTCTGGCTGCTGCTTTCCTGCTACTACAGAATGGAACAGTTGCCACAGAGATCATGTGACGTGCAAAGTTAGAAAGATTTACTATCTGGCTTTTGAGAAAATACAGAAAATTCAGAAAACTTGTCAACGTCTTTTCTAAATCTCTAATTCCTTTTACTTCTTCATATACAATCAGTTTAAATTTTCATTTAAACTGATCATTGCAAAATGCCATTTTAATTCAGTCACCTATTAACAATTCAATAGTGATTTCCAGTTACGTATCTGATAACAAACTCTGCATCCTTCCACTAAATTACCTCAATTTACCCAACAAAATTTAATTGCCCTTTTCTCAAACCATCTTCTCCAATCTAGTGTATTTTCTCTTACAGGATTTCAGAGTCTATGAATGTAGGAATTCTGTCTTAAGCTCTAGAAATATAGGAATTAAGTCTTATGATTATTCTTGTGCTCTGGAACAAACAAAGCACAATGTCCGGCATATAGCAACCAGGAATGTGTGTTAAACGAATTCTCCCCCCTGAATACTACTGATTTTATTTACACTTTTTAAAAAATATTTATTTATTTATTTATTTATTTATTTATTTGGAAGGGGGAAGGGATGAGGGAGAGAGAGAGTCTTTTAAGAAGTCTCCACACTCAGCAGGGCTTGATCTCAGGACCCTGAGATCATGACCTGAGCTGAAACCAAGGGTTGGATGCTCAACTGGCTGCACCACCCAAGCACCCCTTATTTCTTCTTTCATTACTTTTGTTTATATACTTCTACCTAGGACACCCTCTGCATTCTTTTATATCTATCCAAACTATTTTCACTCATTCTAGCTTCTCTCCAAACTGTCTTAATCTTAAATGATCTGTTCTTTTATTCAAATTGTGACACTAAAAATCCATACCATCCATCTACCCACTGTCTCCTTGCACAAGAGGATATGAAATTAGCCACAGTATTGATGGTTGAGACAATAAGAGCATGCCATATATTTAAATATGTACATTTTGTAACATCCTTTCACACACCTCGCCATTATCCTTTGAGATTTTTTTAAAATTTTTTATTATGTTATGTTAGTTATCATACAGTATGTCATTAGTAGTTTTTTTTTTAATTCGCTTTTTTCAGTGTTCCAAGATTCATTGTTTGTGTATAAAACCCAATGCTCCATGCAATACATCCCCTCCTTAGTACCCATAAACGGTTTAATCTATCCCCCCCTCCCCTCTAAAACCATCAGTTTGATTCCCAGAGTCCATAGTCTCTCATGGTTTGTCTCCCCCTCTGATTTCCCCCACTTCATTTTCCCTTCCTTCTCCTAATGTCCTCCATGTTATTCCTTATGTTCCATAAATAAAGTGAAACCATATGATAATTGTCTTTCTTTGTTTGACTTATTTCACTTAGCATAATCCCCTCCAGTTCCATCCACGTTGATACAAATGTTGAGTATTCATTCTTTCTGAAGGCTGAGTAATATTTCATTGTGTATATGGATCATATCTTCTTAATCCATTCATCTCCTGAAGGGCATCTCAGCTCTTTCCATAGTTTGGCTATTGTGGACATTGCTGCTCTGAACACTGGAGTGTATACAGCCCTTCTTTTTACTATATCTGTATCTTTGGGGTAAATATCTAGTAGTGCAATTACTACTGGGTCATAGGGTAGCTTTATTTTTAACTTTTTGAGGGACCTCCACACTGTTTCTCAAAGTAGCTGTACCAACTTGCATTCCCACCAACAGCGTAAGAGGGTTTCTCCAACACTTGTTGTTTCTTGTCTTGTCAATATTTGTCATTCTAACTGGTGTAAGGTTGTATATCAATGTGGTTTTTTTTGCGTTTCCCTGATGGCTAATGATGTTGAACATTTTCTCACATGTCTGTCAGCCATTTGTCTTTGGAGAAGTGTCTGTTCATGGCTTTTGCCCATTTTTTGACTTGATTTTAATAGATTCCTGTCTCACATTGACATCTTTCATCCATTTAGAGTTTATCTTTGTGTATGGTGTAAGAAAGTGTCTGAGTTTCATTCTTCTGTATATAGTTGTCCAATTTTCCCAGCACCATTTATTGAAAGGCTGTCTTTTTTTCCATTGTATATTTTTTCCTTCTTTGTTGAAGATTAGTTGACCATAGAGTCGAAGGTCCATATCTGGGCACTCTATTCTGTTTCATTGATCTATCTCTCTGTTTTTGTGCCAGTATCATGCTGTCTTGGTGATCACAGCTTTGAAATATAGCTTGAAATCAGACAATGTGATGCCCCCAGCTTTGTTTTTCTTTTTCAACATTTCCTTGGTAATTCGGGCTCTTTCTAATTCCATACAATTTTTAGGACTGTTTGTTCCAGCACTTTGAAAAATGCCATTGATATTTTGATTGTGTTGGCATTGAAAGTATAGATTGCTCTGGGCAGCATAGACATTTTGGCAATGTTTATTCTTCCGATCTTCATAGATTGGAATATTTTCACATCTTTTAGTGTCTTCTTCAATTTCTTTCATTAGCGTTCTGTAGTTTCTAGAACATAGATACTTTACCTCTTTGGTTAGGTTTGTTCCAAGTTATCTTAAGGTTTTTGGTGCTATTGTAAATGGAATTGATTCTCTAATTTCTCTTTCTACCATTACAGTGTTAGTGTATAGGAAAGCAACTGATTTCTGTGCATTGATTTTGTATCCTGCCACATTACTGTATTGCTGTATGAGTTCTAGTAATTTGGGGGTGGGGTCTTTTGAGTTTTCCATATAAAGTATCATGTCATTCTCAAAGAGAGAGAGTTTGACATTTTTGCCAATTTGAATACCTTTTATTTCTTTTATGTCTTTATTTTTTTATATATATATTTGACAGAGAGAGATCAGGTAGGCAGAGAGGATGAAGCAGGCTCCCTAGTGAGCAGAGAGCCCGATGTGGGGTTCGATCACAGGACTCTGGGATCACAACCTGAGCCGAAGGCAGAGGTTTTAACCCACTGAGCCACCCAGGTGCCGCTTTTATTTCTTTTAATTGTCTGATTGCTGTTGCTAGGACTTCCAGTACTATGTTAAATAATAGTGGCAAGGGTGGGCATCCTTGTGAGGTTCCTGATCTTAAGGGAAAGTCTCTCAGCTTTTCCCCATTGAGAATGATATTCACTGTGGGCTTTTCATAGATGGTTTTTATGAAATTGAGGAATGCTCCTTCTATCCCTATACTCTGACTATTTTAATCAGGAAAGGATGCTGTATTTTGTCAAATGCTTTTTCTGCATGAATTGAGAGGACCATGTGTTTCTTGTCTCTCTCCTTATTTATGTTCTCTATCACATTGATTGATTTGTGAATGTTGAACCAACCTTGCATTCCAGGGATAAATCCCACCTGGTCATAATGGATAATCGTTTTCATATACTGGTGGATCTTATTAGCTAGGATCTTGTTGAGAATTTTTGCATCCATATTCATCAGGGATATTGGTCTGTAATTGATGAGGTCTTTGCCTGGTTTGCAGATCAAGGTAATGCTGGCCTCATAGAATGACTTTGGAAGATTTCCTTCTGTTTCTATTTTTTGAAACAGCTTCAGAAGAATAGGTATTATTTCTTCTTTGAATATTTGGTAGAATTCCCCAGGGAATCCATCAGGCTCTGGACTCTTGTTTTTTGGGAGGTTTTTGTTCACTGTTTCAATCTCGTTACTGATTATTGGTCTATTCAGGTTGTCAATTTCTTCCTGTATCAGTCTTGGTAGTTTATAGGTTTCCAGGAAGGCATCCATTTCTTCCAGGTTGCTTAATTTATTGGCATATAGTTGTTGATAATAATTTCTAATAATTGTTTTGATTTCCTTGGTGTTAGTCGTAATCTCTCACCTTTCATTCATAATTTTATTCATTTGGGTCCTTTCTCTTTTCTTTTGGATAAATCTGGCCAGTGGTTTATCAATCTTATTAATTCTTTCAAAGAATCAGCTTCTAGTTTCATTGATCTGCTCTAGTGTATTTCTGGCTTCTAATTCATTGATCTCTGCTCTAATCTTAATTATTTCTCTTCTTATGTGTGGCTTAGACTTTATTTGTTGTTCTTTCTCCAGTTCTTTAAGGTGTAAAGTTAATTTGTGTATTCAGGATTTTTCTACTTTTTTGTGAGGCTTGGATGGCTATATATTTCCCCCCTTAGGGCTGCCTTTGCAATATCCCATAGGTTTTGGATTGATGTGTTTTCATTCTCATTGGTTTCCATGAATTGTTTAAGTTTTTCATTGATTTCCTGGTTGGCCCAAACATTCTTAAGCAGGATGATCTTTAGCTTCCAAGTGTTTGAATTAATTTCAAATTTTTCCTTGTGATTGAGTTCCAGTTTCAATGTAATGTGGTCTGAGAATATACAGGGAATAATTTGAATCTTCTGGTATCAGTTGAGAACTGATTTGTGGTCCAGTATATGGTCTGTTCTGGAGAAAGTACCATGTGAGTTCGAGAAGAATAAGTATTCTGTTGTTTTAGGATGGAATGTTCTGTATATATCTATGAGTTCGATCTGGTCCTGTGTGTTATTCAAAGCTCTTGTTTCTTTGTTGATTTTCTGCTTAGATGATCTGTCTATTACTTAGAGTGGATTGTTTAGGTCTCCTACCATTAGAGTATTATTATCAATATGACTATTTTGGTTAACATTTGGCTTATGTACTTGGCTCCTCCCATATTGGGGGCATAGATATTTACAATTGTTAGATCCTCTTGTTGGATAGACCCTTTAAGCATGATATAGTGCCCTTCTGTATTTCTAACTACAGTCTTTAGCTTAAAATCTAATTTGTCTGATGTGAGAACTGCTATCCCAGCTTTCTTTTGAGATCTGTTGGCATGAAAAATTGTTCTCCATCTACTCATTTCCAGTCTGGATGTATCTTTAGGTTCAAAATGAGTCTCTTGTACACAGCATATAGATGGGTCATGTTTTTTTAAACAATATGCAACCCTGTGCTGTTACATGGGAGCATTTAGGGCATTCATATTGACAGTTATTATTGAAAGATATAATTTTACTGTCATCATGTTGCATGTTAAGTCCCTGTTGCTATAGATAGTCTCTGTAAATTTCTGTTCTATATCACTCTTGGGTTCTTTCTCCTTTTATAGAACCCCCCTTAATACTTCTTGCAAGGCCAGCTTGATGGTCATATATTCTTTCTGCCAAGAAACTGAAGCTCCTTGTCAAGGAGCTGGAAGCTCCTTGACCTTCCATCCATTCTGGATGAGAGCTTTGCTGGATAAAGTTTCCTTGGCTGCATGTTCTTCATATTTAGTGCCCTGAATATGTCTCACCAGTCCTTTCTAGCTTGCCAGGTCTCTATAGACAGGTCTGATCTTTTTCTGATGTTCCTCCTTCTCTATGTAAGAAATCTCTTCCCCCTGGCCACTTTTAAGATTGTTTCCTTAGATTAAGATTTGCAAATTGTACTATTATATGTTGTGATGTCCTGTTCTCATTGATCTTGGGAGGGGTCCTCTCTGCCTCTTGGACATGAATGCTTGTTAAGCTCCTTAATGCTTCCCCAGATTAAGGAAGTTCTCAATTACAATTTGCTCAAATATATATTCTAGGCCTCTCTTTCTCTCCACACCCTCACGGATCCCAATAATTCTGATATTGGAATGTTTCATTGAGTCACTAATCTCTCTCAGTTTGATTCCTTGGGTTTTAGTTTGTTTTTCCCATGCCACCTTGATTTCCTTCTTTTCTATCATTTTATCCTCTGTCTCACTAATTTGTTCTGCCTTATTTACCCTGGCAGTCAGAGTAACTGCAGTAAACTGGCAGTCCAGTTTAGAGTGCATTTCATTCATAACAGTTTTAAGTTCAGCCTGATTAGATCTCATTTCTGCCCTTAGACATTCTATATTGTCATTAATAGTTTTCTCAAGCCTAGATATCACCTTGGTAATTGTTACTCTGAAGTCAATTTCTGACATATTGGTTATATCCATATCCATTAGTTCTGTGCCAGAGGCCACAGTCTCTGAATCTTTTCTTTGTTGGGTGTTCCTCCTCTTAGTCATTCTGTTGAGGGGTGGCTGAGAGAAAGTACAGAATCCAAATTATTGACCACAACCCAAACAAGATACACCTGTTTCATAGGGACCTAGGGTTGTCGGCCTATTGTTCTCCCAACCTGTCTTCTGGGGAAGGTGTCTGCCATACTGTTACTCAGACAACCCTGTTTGGGCAGAGTTGCCCTGCTCCCTGGGTGGGGGAGGTTATGGTTCAGTGAAAACTGGTTTTGGGGGGCTTTTGTTTTCTGGTGGTTTTTCCTGAAAGCTTTCCCCATCTCTTCTAAGAGAGCAGTAGTGACCATATCCAAACCTCTGTCTCAGAACAGAGAGATCACAGTCTGTTCTTCACTGAGCTCTCCAGGCCACACTGTCTCCATTTCTGTCTATACTGCTAAAAACTGCAGCATCCTGGGTTGTGCGCCCCACAGTAGAACTCCCAGTCCTTGCTTCCAGGTCCAGACACATCTCTGCTTTGTGCTTCTAAAACTGTAAGCTGCCCCCAGTTCACATGCGTGCCCCCAAAGCTCCAGGTTTCAGTCTGAGTGGCTGCCCTAAAGTCCTTTCCGTGCCACTATTGGTCTGCCAGTCTGTGCCCAGTCCCCAGCAGGAGGTTTTTGCACTCTGATGCAAGATCCTGGAGGCTCTCTCCCCCTTCTGTTTATATTCTGATATCCGCCTGCAGAATCATGGCTCCCATCTTCTTACCTCAAGACCAACTGCCAGAGATGTTCTGTTTGTAGAGATCAAGATATATTTTCTTACATTTCAGGCTGATTTCATGGGTATTCAGGATGGTCTGGTAGATATCCAGCTCAATTCAGGGGACCAGTTGAAATAGGGTCCCCTACTCCTCGACCATCTTCTCTCTTCCTCATGAAATATTTCTTATTAGTCTTGATTTGGAACTGGTTCAAAATTACAAGGCTAGTAATTATTAAGGGCCAAAATGATGATTCAATTTGTAAATATATAAGCTTGAATTCTAAGTTTTAAATTTACAATGCTTTCCAGGAAATATCAGATGAGTTATGTATAATAAGATTTGATTCTAATTTTTTTTGTAAATTGAGAGTTAAAATTATTCAAATAGAAAAAGAAGAAAAAGTTGTGGGAAAAGAAATAGAAAACACTTATTCATAGGTTATTCCTCAGAAGAGAAAAGTTCATTTAAACAATGGAAAAATTACAACCTATCCTTTCAGTGTTTGTGAACAAAATCCTGAAGATGATACAGACATCCCTGGAAGCCAACTCTTACACTATGTGGTTTCAGATCTTACATTTTGGTCTTTAATCCACTTTGAGGTAGTTGTCTGTTTTCATTTGTTTTTGTTTTGTATGTGGTGTGGTAAAGTGGTCCATTTTCCAGTTTCATTCTTTTGCAGTTAGCTGCCCAGTTTTCATAGCACCATTTATTGAAGGCTATCTTTTTCCCCCGAGATAGTCCTGCCCCTTTTGTCATAAATTAATTGATAATGTAAGTGTGAATTTACTTCTGGACTCTCAATCCTGTTCCATTAATTTTGGGGTCTCTTTTATTGTGCCAGTAACTTACTGCTTTGATTACTATAGCTTTGCAGTGTAATTTGAAATCTGAGATTGTGCTATTTCTAGGTTTGTTCTTCTTTCTCAAGATTGCTTTGGCATTCAGGATCTTTTGTGGTTCCATAAAAATTTTAGAATTTTTTTTGCTCTAGTTCTATAAAAAATATTATTGCTGTTTTAGTAGGGGTAGCAATCATAAAACCCCTAGAAAAAAACATAGGCAGTTAGCTCTTAAAAATCAATATAAGCTATATTTTTCTGGATCTGTCTTCTCAGTGAAGAGAAACAAAAGCAAAAGTAAACAATTAGGACTACATTAAACTAAACGTGTTTTCCACAGTGAAAAAAAAATCAATAAAATAAAAAGGCAACCTACTGAATGGGAGATGATATTTGCAAATGACATACCTGATAAGGTGTTAATACCCAAAATACATAAAGAACTCATACAACTCAGCACCAATAAAACTTGGGCAGAGGATCTGAAAAGACATTTTTCCAAACAAAAATACAGATGATAAATAGACACATGGAAAGATGCTCAGTCTTGCTACTCATTAGAGAAATGAAAATCAAGACCACAATAATATATCACTTCACAATAGTCAGAATGGCTAGTATCAAAAAAACAAGAAATGACAAGTGTTGTTAAGGATGTAGAGAAAAAGGAACTTTCACTCTTTGTTGGTAGGAATGCAAACTAGAGAAGACACTATGGAAAAACAGTATGGGGGTTCCTCAAAAAATTCAAAATAGATATACCATATGACCCAGTAATTCCACTTCTGGCTATTTAGCTGCAGAAAATTAAAGCACTAATTCAAAAAGATGCATGCATCCCTATGTTTATTGCAGCATTATTTACAATAACCAAGATATGGAAACAACCTACACAACCATCAATGAATGAATAATGTGATATTTATATATACATATAAAATGTATACAAATATATAATGGAATATTACTCAACCATTAAAAAGGATGATATCTTCCCATTTACAACAATATGGATTGACCCAGAGGGTATTATGTTAAATGAAGTATGTCAGAGAAAGAAAAATACCATATGATTTTACTTGTATGTGGAATCTAAAAAAATTTTAAAAATACAGAAGGAGACCCACAAATATAGCAAACAAACTGGTGATTGCCAGAGGTTGGTGGGGGGGAAAATGGGTGAAAGGGAGTAGAAGGTACAGACTTCCAGTTATGGAATGTATAAGTCATAGGATGAAAGGTACAGCATAGAAAATATATTTAATGGTATTGTAATAGCATTGTATGGTGACAGATCGCAGCTCCTCTCTTGGTAAGTATAGTATAGTGTATGGAGTTGTCAAATCACTATGTTGTACACCTGAAACTAATGTAACATTGTATGCCAACTATACTTCAACAATAGCAGAAAAAGGAAGTTGGTGAATGATAGAAGTCAAAAAATTTTTTAGAGTTTTTCAGCACATCACTGGATATATACATACATTAATAAAAGAAGAGGAAAAGAGAAACAGAAGGCAATAATAATCACAGTAGTAATTAATAATGATTGATAAAAAGACATTAATTTAGTATTTACTCTGTTCCAAGCTACGCTCTAAACACTTAGTATTTTTTCAGTAGTGTGGTAAAGGCAGCTAATAACAGCTTGCAAAAGCTAATTATGTACATCTTCCCAGCTCTGAATTCAGTGACCTCATTTTGGTACCTTGAAATCAGACAAGGGGAGTATCTATACTGTGGAAATCAGCAGATACTACAGATTAGGAGTTCTTACCCTGAGAGAGCCAGTCATAAACCTTAACACATCACAGGTCTAAGTCAGATTTCACAAGGCAGAATAGTCACTATTGGTTTCTTAATGTATTATTCTGTATCATTTCATCAATAGGAAACCTATGCTTAAGCAGCAGAAAGGGAAGGAAAAATACTAGATTGCAAAGTTAAGGAAAGACTTGACTACAGTACAACTAGTCTGTGACAGCAGAAGGCTGTGAAAGTCCTTGCTTACCTTCCTTCCACCAGAGGAGCTTCTGGGAAAAGTTAGTAGCATATTCTTCCATTGACCATCATCCTGACCCCTGCACAAAGCAGAATTGTGAACAGTTCAATCACTTCACCTTAGTTCTTTGAGAGTCACTGACTATTTCTAATCAGACAACAACACTCTTCCCATCAATAAGTAAGTACTTCCCAAATAGACAATCAGCTATTAAACTATAACCTTAGGCAAGTTCAAAGGGATACACTAGTGCTGATCCAGTAGGGAAAAGTGTGGGCCAAAGGGGAGAAAGATAGAATAAGAAAAGAAATTAAGAATGACACCTCAGGTAGGGTGAGTTCTATAAAAGCTGAATTTCCTCTTTATTAATAGCATTCCCTTGGTAATTTGAAATGATAACACTGTGCCTGTGTTTGCTACTCCTCCTTCATTCCCTAATAATTCTCAGTGTATCCCTGAGAGTAATCTGTGCCAGTGTACAAAAAGAGAATTATGACAAGCTTCTGCCATATCTTCACAAAAGGGTAAAATATCTACACTTCTAGGGCTCCAAAGCATAAGTTAATTTTTAATTAAAGCTTATGCTTTCCTTAAGGGGAGAGCTGTCCAGTGAATTAGATAATCTTCAAAATTTTCTGGCAGAAATACAAATCCAAAAACTTGAAGGAAGAAAATGAAAATAATAACAAATGATAAGTTATCTGTCATAAACAACAACTTCTGGGTCTTGAGAGTAGGAGAGGGAGGTGTACAGCTTAATTGGGAAGTGTCCTCCCAGAATACCAATGGCTTCCCAGATGCTCTACTTAGTTTGCCACGGGCCATTGTTTTCCTCCATAAATTTAAATTAGCATCTGTAGCCACTCTTCTAGAAATAAAGACTTGAGCTCTATGCTTCATTTTGAACACCCACTGGTCTTGAACTAAAATTAAATCATGAATGGAGTATTATTTAAAGGTTGATAATCTTCATGCAACATCACTTCAGCAATGAAACTAAAACCCTTGAACAAAATTCTGCTATATACCCAAGAGTGTCATGGTTAGGTTCCAGCTTAATAAAATTGCCTAGCATTTGTAACTTTAAATGCCATTGGACAGTTTTTTCAAGAGGACATTATAATCTATACAAGATTGAGCATGAATTGATTAAACAATACAACCTTGAGGTGATGGGGGAGTGGGGGAGGGTGATGGAATTCCATGGGAATTGTCATGGTCCTGCCCAAATTGGAAGAGAGGGAGAAATTCTTTTTTTTCTCTTTTCCCTCTAACATCAAACAAGAAGCAACTCCTCTGTCCCAAAGGGGTTCTTAAAGCCTCCATCCCAAAGAAGACACTGGTTGCACTGAGAAAATTCAGTAGCAGTTAAATTACAGAACCAGAAGCACACATACTAGGGAGCAATCCAAGGGATGCCCTCAGTTAACAAATTATTTGTTATGTTTATGACCTCTAGAAGCATCTGTAGATACATTTGTTATGTGGTAGAAGGGTGTAGTTGGAAGGAGGTAATCTTGTTATTATTACAGAATAACAAAACTGCCAAACCCCAGAGATGGTGCAGACCACCTTTTCTATTTCGGTCTGTAGATAATTGTTCCTATTGCCACACCAATGGCTCCTTGTAGTGCTTGGTTCCCAAAGAAGGCTATACATTCCACAAGCTCTTCAACTAAGATGAGCACTTAAAATGTGATACTTTTGATACAGTATTATGCTTTTGTGAGGGATAGAAGAGAAAAAATGGTATCTTAAAAAAAAAAATCTCAGCCTAGGGAAGATGAACTACCTAGAGGGTCAAAAAGAACTTAAGAGAAAAAGATTCTACTTCATTTTTATATTTCCTTCCCATTTAAAAATTTAGCCAACTCAGTAATGTTCCTGAAGCAAGAAGCAAGCATCTTGGCTCAGGGTAGATTTTGAGCTAAGAGTAATAGTCAGACAGAGTATTCACCTGACAAGTATGTGCCAAACTTCTACACAGTCCTGAGATATAAGCCTACCACAGATAGCCCAGATTGTTCACGTGGGTAATTTCAGCATCTTCCAGAAGCTCTACTAAGTAACAAATAGATCGGTTTTATATCTAATATCTGAGAGTATCTAATATGCTATGCTGAGGCCCTGATGGCTTGCTCACTTAATGTTCAGAAACATATGAAAAGTAGCTATTGTGGTCTCAAAGACTGAGGAAAGCTTTGAGATGTTCTAACAGTTCTGGGCTTCAGGGAAATATACCAGCCCATCCTGACAGAAACAGGACACAGGCAGATCTTTTTGTGAGTATGCTAAAAATTGTAAGGGAAGAAGATAACACCAAGAAGGAAGGTTACAGTCAGACACCACAATGGTTGTGGCATTAATAAATCAGTAAACAGTTTGAGGACCCATGTGATTTTGACTAATAATCCTAAACATCTATGGTAGATACAGATATACAGATATTGACAGATACAGATAGGTTTAAATGATATAGACATGATAGAGAATATACAGAGATGGAGGTTGGGATGAAGAGAGATATATACATGCGCTCAAAGGCTGATATTAGGTAGAACTGGGATAGAAGTAGGACTACTGTTATCAATCAATTACTTAAGAAACAATATCACAAGTCCTCTACTACTTCTACTTCAGTTTCAAGTGCAAGGTAAAAGAAAGAAATATTTATGCATCAATTGCTATGTTTCCATCAGTGATACCATCTTTGATTTTCCTTCCAAAATAGCACTAGAGTGATCATTCTAATCATAAAACAGTCCCATAAGGCTTTGTGAACTTTAAAATAGTTTCCTATGTGTTATTTAATCTCATAATAACCCTATGAGGCAAGCAGGCTATCAGGGCATAAAGAATGAAGAGGAAGGGTAGGAAAGAAAGAAAGGAAAGAGAGAAGGGGAGCAAATCCAGTAAAATAAGTAGTAAGAAACATTCACAGTATTTATTAATAAGTCAGTCATTTTGCCCACGGTCTTCATAAGTTTCAGTAAGGTAGTAAGGACAAAAGGCAGATTACAGTGGGTTAATAATTGCCTATTCAGTTCTTCCTGTCATCAGATATCACTCTTCATCCTAATAAGAGTTTCTACCATCACCATCTCCTAATAAGCATTCCAAGGATTTAGATCCACACAGTCTTTAGACTCTCCAATAATAATTCTTATAAATACTAAGAAGTATTATCATCATCACCAATTTTAGCCACCACATTTTTCATACATTCCCATATGGAGTTGGGGAACTTCAGAAAAAAAACAATAGTAAGAGGAAGTAAAGCCAAAGTCAAGAAAGTGAGTTAAGAAAGAAAGAAAGCAGCAAGCACTCACTTTCCCTATAGGCCTCAATCTTTCTTCATGAAGCAATCTAACCGGGCAGTAAGCTTACATTAAAAATGGGGCGTGTACGGAGTGAGTTCTTGGAGACCAGCCTAGGAAAGGAAAATCCCTCCCATTTTGTCCTCAGTTCAACTCCCAAGATTCCCAGCCTCACCATGTGAGTCACACTCCAATTGCCTATGATATGCATCTGCACGGATGCCTTCTGCTTTAGCAGGGATTTCAAGATTCTGCCTGCCTATAATAAGGGGAAAAATCAGTGCAACAATGTGACCGGATGCTGGAAAGCTGGCAGCCAGGGAAAACAGTAGTGCATTTGGCTAATTTTCTATTTCAGGGCTTTTTACTGTTAAGAAAATTGGCCTCCATGGATTAAGAGAAATTCAACATTTGCATCCCTTTCTTCAATTTGATCTCTTTGTTTCCATTTTAATATGTCGTGGGAAGTTTCCTGTGCATATGTAAACAAGCTTTGTGTTTATTTTAATCACTTTTTCCTCCTGTTTCCAGGCTCTAGACAACCCAGGCCCTCCCTCAAATTCTGCTGTTTCAAGCAGAACACAACCAAGTTGTAACCCAAGTCTCTCCTTGTGTAAGAGGAAGTGGTAGTGGGATAGAGAAAAGGACGGCATTTTATAAAGCAGCTGAGGCTCTTATTAACTGACTGAAGAACGAACCCCTCCGTAAAGACTTAGTCAAATGAACTAGCTCAAGAAAGAAAAGAAATCTTTGGGCTGCGTAATTTACAGCTTTGGAATATGAAGAGCCACCCACAATTCTCTCCCTTTCCTGTTAATCTTGAATATTGTTCCTCTACTTTGCCTCTCAGGGAATCACCTTAAAATCATTTCCGTATACAGTGTCTCCACGCTCTCCATCTGATTTATTAACCCATTGTAATCTGCCTTTTGTCCTTACTACCTTAAGGAAACTTACAAAGACAGTGGTCAAAATGACTGACTTATTAATAAATACAGTGAATGTTTCTTACTACTTGCTTTACTTGATTTCTCTATGGCATTTGAAGATGATGACCACCTTCTTTAAGAAATTTCTCTTCTTGGGGCACCTGGGTGGAGATACTGTAACTGCCTGGTTACTTCTGGTTAAAGCTTCTGCCTTCCGCTCAGGTCATGATCCCAGGGTCCTGGAATCGAGCCCCGCGGAGGGCCTGCTTCCTCCTCTCTCTCTGCCTGCCTCCCTGCCTGCTTGTGATCTCTCTCTCTGTCAAATGAATAAATAAAATCTTTAAAAAAAAAATTTCTCTTCTTTTGTTTTCTATGATACTATGTTCTCCTTGTTCTCTTCTATGTCTGATCAATTCTGTCTTCTCTGAATTCTCCTCTCCCATTCTCTTAAAAATAGGAGATCTTTGTGTTCTCCACCTTTTCTTTAATGATCTCATTCCTTCTTGTGTTTTCAGTATCACTTCTACATAATTTTCACATCTGTATGTCTAGCCTAGACTTTCTTCCTAAGTCCTTATGTCTTCACCTGCCTATCTCACTTCTTGCCAGCTGTGGTTATTAAGGACAATTCCAACTCTGCTCCTGCTGCCACACTCGCACCTCAAGTGCCTGCTGTTGTGTGTCTTCCCATGTTTTGCCCCCAGCATCTTCTATAATGCTATAGGAGATGGCTTGCCCACTTAAACCAAGGATGATGAAGGAGTCAGTAGTTAAATGCTCCAAAGTCCTGTCTTTCAGATAGGCTAATTTTTGGAGGCATTCTTTGTTCTTCTAAAAGGCCCCTTTTTGCCCAGAGCACTGACCTCAGTGAAGTACCATTGTACTGGATCTTTCTCCTTTATGGTCTCATTCTTCTTACTTGGTTACTCATGGTTTGTGGGATCATTTCTTAAGTACAGTACCCATATCCAAGTTCTTATTGCAGATACTACTTTTGGGGAAACCCAAAGGCACTGGGTACCAGGAATGTTCCTGGAAAGCACACTTTCAAAATGAGATTCTATAGCTGGATTGTCTCTAGGTGATACTAATAACCCAATTACTGGTGGTAAACAGGATAGTAATGAGACTTAGCATGCTGTAGCATTCAATGACTATGATTCTCACTCATAATGGATGTGATGAAGTATAGGAGAAAGGAAAAGGATTGCACTAAATGATATGAAGAAATAGTAATTATGGTTAGGGAGTTGAATGTCTTTTCTTAAATGCCTTAAAAACTTTGAAAATATAGAATATGGAATAGAAATAGAATACCAGGTTGTGGTCAGCTGCCAACTCAGTGCATACTGGGAAGATCAGAAAGCTTCCCTAGAAAGTTTCCAAAAAAATGTTCAACTCCTATAATCAGAGGGCAGTCTATGCTGAAAGGCCAATTATCTAAACCTTATGGAAGGACAGAATGTGTGGTATGGAGAGGTCTCCTAAACTGAAGACATAGCAAGTAGAATCCTGAGACTTGATATGGGGACATTGAGTTGGTTCATTTAAGATTGAAACTCGAAGCTCTCCTGGATCCTCCAAATTGTCAGCTTCCTCCTCCTCCCTAGAGGAGAGGAGTCTCCTTTATCTGAAGATCTTGCAAATGCCTAGTAAGATGATGTTGCCTTCTCAAAACCCATGATTGTCTCCCCTTATAGAGTTACAAACCAATTATTTGGGTATGACTCAGTATTTATTTAGCAGGGAAATACAGTTCTTGCTCTAGAAGGAAATAGCTTTTTTTTTTTTTTAAGATTTTATTTATTTATTTGACAGACAGAGATCACAAGTAGGCAGAGAAGCAGGCAGAGAGAGTGGAGGAAGCAGGCTCCCTGCCTAGCAGGGAGCCTGATGCAGGGCTTGATCCCAGGATCCTGGGATCATGACCTGAGCCAAAGGCAGAGGCTTTAACCCACTGAGCCACCTAGACGCTCCTGCCTTTTTTTTTTTTTTTTAAACAGAAAATGTAGTGCTGGTTTATATGTATTGTCAGGAATTAGAAGTATCTGTGTGGGAGTGGTTTTTAAGGATTAAGATGGGGAGGCAGTATATAAACCTGGATACTGTAGATTTATTGACATTAAACTATACTTGTCCATGACTCAGGATTTAATGTCTCAGCAAGAACACCCGGATGCAGACCTAGCCAGAGCTGGGAGGCCTCCATGAAGCTTAGTCACAACTTTGGCCTATAGTAATAAACATGGAGATACTGTAACTGCCTGGCAGAGTATTGAAGAATTTGGAAGGCTCAGGGAACTGTGAAAGAAAACTCACCCTAACCATGTTTTGTAGGATATTGCTTTATTAAGAAAATAATGTGATTCCCCGAATTATCCAATATGAGTCATTATTAAATGAAAGGCCAAGGATAAGACTTTGAAACAACACTACCCAGTCAAGATAGTATATTGGAAGCAATACTGCAATCCATATGAAAATACAATGTTAATGTTTCAATCAAGACATAAAGGATACAAGTATTATGGTCCTTATATTGCTGTCTAGTTAACATCACTGTAAATGGTGATCGATTACCATGAACTTGGTAAATGAAAGCCACAGTTTTGTGTCTATGTGAAATGTTATATCTTTACTGGAACTGATCAATACTCCTTGTTAATCAAATGGTAACATGTGGTATGTAGCTATTAAGCTGGTAAACAGATTCTTTTCAATCCCTATCAATTAATAAGGATTAAAGCAATTCATATTTACGTAGAAAGGATACCAGTACACAAACCAGATGTTGATTGTGCAGCTCTAATCAATCATATAATGGAAATAATATACTGCAATTCAGGACTCAACAGATCTAGAGGATACAAGTTAATCATATAAATATATGGCCACGATCCTGCTATAACTACTAATCTATTGGACCAGTTACTTTCCCTCAACATACAATTTTGTCCTGAGTCTTCCTCCTCACAGAGGAAGAAAAATCTTTTTCCTATACACAGCTCAATAAGTTGATGTGAGACAGAAAATCCTGCCACTACACTGCAGCTCCATTCATGATTTTTCGTAAGGGACAATAATGAGAGAAAATGCTGTTTGGCAGGGCTTTGATCAATATATTTAGTTGGCCACAGTTTTTGGAGGGAGAAGTGGTCTGAAGTAGGGGTATGTAGCGGTTCCTATGCAACAGATTACTAATACGAAGAGGTAAGTTTAGGATTGGCTCCTTATCATTACTGCCAATAACACACTTGCAAAATTTGTGCTCTTTCCCTGCAGTCCTAGTCTCTGTTGGATTAGAGGTTCTAATTCTGAAAGGGGTGGCAACATCAGGGAATTCTTTCATCAGCAAACATCGTGTAAGTATTCTGTTGAACCTGAAGCTATAGTTCCTCATGCTAATGGACCAACTGGCAAATACAAAAGATACTCTACTGATGGGAACATTCAAATGTGATTCTCTTGTGGAGCTAGAGTTGCCACAGAATAGAGATAAACTGGACAATATCTACAGCTTGGAGCATTAACCACAGCGTATTATGCTTCCATTCCTAGGGACAAGAGCTAACTGGTAATTGGCGCAATTACAGCTTCATAAGGGCAAAGTAACCAAAGACTCAGACCCCCTCAACCTTACTAGGCAAGCAAATTAGACCAGCATAAGTGTTGACTGAGGGTTATAAAAATCTAGCATTGGTAGTAGAAAAAGAAGATGATAAAATCAATTACAGTCTGAGGACTAATTGAAACAATAAAGACTATAGCTTATACTACCAATTAACCTGAGCATCTTCCTGCTTTCTGTCCCACGGCCTTCTCTAACACAACAGAAGTTCCCCAAGGCTGGCAGAACTGCAGAGCAGTGCACAACTTGGCAGGCTTCCTTCAACAACACTCCTCCAATCAGTTTCTGTATCCAGTTGACTCTACCTCCCAGGAACAGTTAATCTATCATTTGAACAGTGTCTCTTTTTCCGGTCCCCCTGACTGCAACCTTATTCCTTCCAAACCTTCTTCTCTAATGTCAAGACAGGCTTTTAAAAAGCAAGTTATATCTCTGCTCTTCTTTAAAGCTTTCAATGGCTCCATATTACCTATAGGTTAAGGACTAAGTTCTCTAGCATGGTATATAAGGTCCTGGATAGCCTTTCTCTGCCTATGTCTCCTGCCTCGTTTCTTGTCATTTTTTCATCATTAAACCACTTCATACTCTAGAAATATCAAGTACATTAAACTTCCAAATACTCTGTACTAGGTGTTTTAATATTCATTCTCCTTTCCAGAAACCATAGTCTAAGTTCTCCCCCCATTTCAGAGTAGATGCTTGCAATTAAGCCATAGTAATTGTCCTAGGAATGGGCACTACCCAATCAGAGCCCGAGATTCATGATTAAATTTATTTTTTCAGGAATCTTGAAAAAGAAATCCTCAAGCTTTTCTATTAAACACAAATCCAGAGTTGTGTAACCTCTGAATCTACTGGCAGCCATCTGGAGACTACAGGGAATAGCCCTAAGGATGAAGCCAACACAGAAGAAGCAAAGTGCATGATGGAGAGAAAAAAATTAGGATACAAATTACCTCATCTGAGACCCTGTGTGCAGCCAAACCAGAAGCCAGCTCTACCCCAAGCTGTCCATGTGTATGATCCAACCTTTAACTTTCAGTTTAACCTAATTTGATTCAGATTTTCTTTTATTGACCATCAGATGTATCCACACTGATGCACACATAGTGCTTCATGCCTCCACATATTTGTGCATGCAATTCCCTCAATCTCAAATGCATTATTTAAATACCTTGGTTAAATGTTATCTTCTCTTAGAAGTCTTCCTAATTACCCAGAATATATTCATCATCTCCTTCATTGTGTTCTGTCTGTACAAGAATATGCTACTGTTGAATTTATCACCTTATATCATATGCATAGTTAATACATAGGTCTCTCCCACTGGACTATCTATTCTACTAGTTTCTTGAAAGAGGTTGTGTCTTCACTTTTTTCAGCTAACTCCATGACAGGCACATGGTAAGCACTTGCAGTTATATATTGCTGCCTAACAAAACTTCCCCAAACTTAGTGACTTAAAGTAAAAAAAAAAAAAAAAAAAAAAAAAAAAAAAAATTACAATGTCTCTTGATTCTGCGGTTTTATTGGATAGTTCTTCTGCTCCAAGTAGTGTTACCTGGGGTATTAGGGCAACTGGAAGATACAAAACAGCTTCACTCACGTGACTGTCAGTTGACATGCAGGAGCTCTGCTGGGGTTGTTAGCCAGGGCACTTGGTTCTCCTTCATATGGGCTCTTCATGGGGCTACTTGGGCTTCTTCACAGCATGGTAGTCAGGTTCCAAACAACAAAGGCAAGAGCTAAAGATCTTTTAAAGCCCAGCCTCAGAAGTTACAAAGCATCACTTCCAACAATACTGTTGGATGAACTTACCACAGGCCAGCCAATATTCAAAAGGAAGAGAAACAGACTCCATGTCTCAGTAGATGAGTAGCAAGATTATTGCAAAAGAGCATGTAAGATGGGAAATATTGTTGCAGCTATATCTGAAAATGAAATAAGACAATCTACTGCAGCACTCAATCATTTCTGAATGAATGAATGAGTGAGAAAATGAACAAATGAAGCATTGTCACCTTTATTCCTGTCACTCTTCTCATTTTACCACATTTTTTTCTAGGGTTTTATGCTGCCACAATTCTTTTGTTGGATAAATCACCTTTTCTTTTAATAAGAGCTACTAAAATTTTAAGATATTAGGATCAAGATATTCATTAGTTCATATAATTTTTCTCTAACATTCTCTTGGTAGAAAAAGCAATCCCTTTTTAAGCCTGTATTTCAGGACTGTGTGTGTGGGTGTGGGTGTGGATGTGGGTGTGGGTGTGTGTATTGGTTTATTACATATCTCCAACAGTCCTAGAGTGCTTTAATATTCTGACTCAAATTTTAAATATCTGAATTTCAAGGCCCATATCTACTTTTACCACTTTATATAATACACAGTACAATGATACTTAATAAATATAAGGAAGATCATTAGTTGACTTGTAGTAAGATTGCTGAATCCTTAATAGCCAGATAAAAAGTTTTTTTTACCCTATTTCCAAGTCTATGCTATGAAACTCCATAAAGAATGCAGAAATGTGGAGTGTCTAGGTGTCTCAGTTGGTTAAGTATCTGCCTTTGGCTCAGGTCATGATCTCAGGGTCCTCGGATAGAGCCTGGAGTCAGGCTTCCTGCTCAGCAGGGAGACTGCACCTCTCTCTCTCTCACTCTTTCTCCCTCTGCCCCCCCCATTCTCCCTCTCTTTCTTAAGTAAATAAATAAGACCTTTTTAAAAAAGTGTAGAAATGACTACTAAACATAGATTGGCATTGTATTTTTTCAGGTATAATACAATAGATGCACAGTGAAAACACTCATTTTTGAGTGTTTCCTTCCATCCACTGAATTTCTTTTAAGACCAGATGGCCCTGGTCAGAGGACTTTTAGTTCAATTAGTCATTTCCTGAGGACACATCTCTATGGTTTGTCCTTTTCAGTATAGTTCCTCTTATTCCTCTTCCTTTTCTTATTTATTGGAGTTTGATCTAACTTCTCTTTTGAGTGGAGCATTCTAAGATCTCATAACATATTTTTGCTGTATGTCTTCATAAATGGCCATGTTTGCATACTTGCCATAGTCTCTTCTTACTCTAGCCTCTAACTTTATCTTTCTATTCCTTTTGTTTCTCCTAGTTTTTGCTTCAGAAACCAAGCCCTAAGTAAAATAATAAATTATCTGTTCCAAATGTTCTTGAATCAAAAATATTAGCAAGTGTGTGAACCATCACTTGCCCTGGATCTACCAAACCAGGTTCAATTCCTGTGGCCAATTCCATGGATACAACTGCTTGGAGCTTGGCATATATATCTTCACAATATCTGTGGTTAGGTTCTGGGAATAAAAGAAATTCTAATTAACCCATCATGTAGCTAAAAACTCACTAATTGTTGGATAAAATTGCCACAAGCCAGCCAAGATTCAAGGGAAAGAAAAACAGACTCTACGTCTTGCTGGGTGAATAGCAAGATTATCGCAAAAGAATACATAAGATGGGAAAGAGCTGAGTTTTAAGTCACAGGTATATTTGAGTTTTAAGTGGCTGAGAACTCTGAGGGTGGGAAATTAGAGAAAAAGCAATTTTTATAGTAGCTTAGGGAGATGGTTCTCATGACAATAGCCATCTGTCTACCATGTGTAGTTTCCAGGAAGCATATTTCAAGTGCAAGCTGGAATTTATTTTCTGAGTACTGAAAATGGTACATCTTCCTTTCATTTGCCCTAGTAGGTGAACTCATATTATCAGGGAAATGGTACTAGTTCCCTTCTTTAGAAATTTTTAAAAGCTCCTCATAGAATATAAGGAACAAGGACTTTTTTTTTGTCTTAAGCCTATGGGGTGATATATGTAATCTGTGTTTCTTAATCCTTGCTCCTAGTTGAGACACCAAACAAGGTAACAATAGTTGATGTTGAATATGGACTTCTTGATGATGCCTGAAATCTAGCGAGAGGCTGATTCCACTTCCTTCTCTTCATGTGTTGGCCATTGGAAAAACTATATACTACCTGATTCTAATTAACTAAGTGATAAAAAGAAAGAAGGGACAAAGACATAAACTTGAAAAAAATCTAAAAAAAAAATTGAAGTACACAAGGAAATTAATTGAGGTCACCAATGCCAGGGAATAAATGCTTGTGGTTTGTGACAAAGGCAGGGGATGCACCTGTTGGCACAATGGGTGCCATCAGGGTGCCAACAGAGCATTGATTCCCATTCCTAGGATCACAGGAGGGAAATTGGTGCTGGCTCTAGTAGATCTGCATGGTAGTTGCAAGTGAAGAAGTGTCTGGGGAGACCAGAATTACTAAGAGAACTTTTGGAACTTTCTCTGGGAAATTTTTTAAAATTAAAGTAATAAATCTCCTCATTAAAGTATAAGTAGTTGGAAAATTTGCTTTCAGCAAATCCATAAATATGAAAATTATCTCACTGATCCAAAAGGAGATATCAGGTTAAATGCCAGGAGTGAGATATATAATTCCTTTGGCATTAGTGAAGAGTGAGGGAGAGCAAGCTTTGTGCTTTAAATATTTTAAATAAATAGCCTTCCACAGGCCCAAATGGTCATAGCATCTGCAGTCCCCAAAATATCTATACCTGATACAGAACAACATATTACATGTCTCTCATAAATGCACAGAGAAGAGTTTTACAAACACTCAGAATACAAAATAATGTATTCCAAAATGCATTCGTAAATCAGTGGATTATAGTTAGAACATTTTTCCACACTAAATCCATAGTTCAGGCTCTCAGGTGAATCTGAGAAATTCCACTTAAGAAACATGTGGTTGAAAATCTAAACCATCCAGATGCTGAGTACTATATTTCAAGTTATTTGAGTCCTACGCCACTGTGAACTCTAAAGGTAGGGAGAAGAGGAAAAGCAGCTTTCATGGTATCCCAGGAAGATGGTTCCCATGACAACAAACATGTATTTCTGTGTCGCTTAAAAGTAAGAGTCATCAAGGTGTACAGCAGCGAATACGTGCTATCCAAATCTCTAGCTTACACATATCAACATGATTTTATGCAATTTTGTTTATAATTTTTTTAAAGTTAATGCTATTTTATATAAAACTGTTTCCCATTTAGAGCTTTCATTCATTTTTTCTATCTCAATCCTAATTTTGTTTTCTAAAACGAAAATATAAAGACTAAATGCATTAGCTGTTTTCCCCAGTGGTCCAGGGACTCCACTGATAAGACCCATATTATAGCACATGTCAACCTTTAAACAAAAACCATTGCCCTTGGGTCTATCTTTTCCTAACAGAGGTTTTTACTGCTTTCTCCTTTATCACCTTTCCCTTGAGAAAAAATTCCTGACAGCTTGAAACCGTCGTTTATTCGAATTTAGTGAACTGCTTAGTGCTTATGTTAGGGTGCATCCCCTGCCTTTGTCACAAACCACAAATTCACATTTTGATGCTCTTCAACAATAAATTCTCTCAACAAAACTGTGGCATTGCCTTACATGTCTACTTCACAGATAAGTTTCCCTATAGAATTTGTGTTATGATGGACGTTAGGGATAAGATTCTGGATTCTTACGTAGCATCTAGAAGACCAAAAAAGATTATATTTGGTATTCTCCTTTCCTATTATTGTCTCCTCCTTTCTCTATCCAAGTCTTCTCCCTAGAAACTTACTCCACCATGTATTCTTCCCGCGTTATAATTCTACACTCCATTTTTTTAAGCAAGATGTGCTATTCAGATAAAGCCTTGGCTGACTTACATGCTAGCCTAACTGTAATTACCTGCTTTGTATGCTGCACCACCAACACCCCCAAAAGTAGGAGGAATTTTTTTGGAGATGCCAGTGATTTGGGGGGGCACTAGTAATTTTTGTATAAGTAGTCATTCCAAGTTATTAGTACCATTCCTATTCTCCAGATGGCCTGGAGAAATTATGTGGTGGTGCCAAACCTAGCTCAAGGGAAGCCTTAAGTCTTCAGTCCCGAGCCAATCTCAAGAACTCCTATCCCTATTCTCAGTTTGAAGTATTATTAGCTAACACTGAGGAGGGGCAGACAGAAGCATAACCTCATGAAATTCAGCCCAAGTCTTCCAACTTTTTAAGTATCATTTCCTACTAGCCTTACATTTAATAGAGGGTCACTGTTGTGTCATACATTATTTATCAAGTACAATATCCTACAGCTCATCTTTCCAGAGATGTCTAAAACAATCAGGACTTAGGTCATCAGCTCAAAATTTATCCCACTGTTAGGTCAACTCCAATTGACAATTTAGTTCATGTGTCATTCTCTTTGCCAAAAAGTCAGTTATCAATTATCCACTTAGTTATTGGCCATGTTTATTTCTAGTCTTACTAACACTAAAAAAATCTTATAGATAACAGTTGAAGGAAAATTATTAATCATAAATACAGAGTTAGTTTAGTGATTTTTTTTAATATTTAAAAGGAAGCATTTGTTAGTTATAAATATCTGGTCTCCAGCAGATACAAATGGATTAGTTCTGGATTGGAGAAGAAACAGTTCCATTATCAGAGATGATAGAACATAAAATACAGATAGTCATCTTGCCAAATCATATTACCAAGAAGAAATAATGTGATAAATCAATGTAACTGTAAATAAAATTCTTGTTGGAAGTCTCACCAGCAATCTTCTTAGAATGGAGAATGCAGCACTTTTGTGATATTGGGAAAATTCTAACTTAAGTCAAAGGTTGTTTTGGATAGCTATTGGCATCTCATTGACTAGGTAAAAATCAATAAATCATTCCAACATATTTATGCCTCAGTTTCTATTTCTGTGAAAGAGAATGAATCGCATTTGTGTTTGAAGCTCTTAAGACCAAGAGAAGCAATAGATCATAATGATTATGTGCATAACCCTGGAAACATTCTGAATGAGTTTGCAGCCCATTCTGACACAATCAGTAAATAACCTTACGCAAGTTACTCCAGCTTTCTGTGCCTCCATTTTTGCATTCATAAACAAGGTGGATAATAATATGCCAACTTTGGGGGATATTGTAAACACTACATCAACAAATGGATGTCAAATATCTAGAACAGTATCTGATACAAAGCAATGATTCAATAAATGTTGGGTCTGTAGCCATAACCATCAAAGCAAGACTATATATATTTTTTAGGTTTTTATTTAAATTCCAATTAGTTAACCTACGGTATAATATTAGTTTCAGGTGTACAATATACTGATTCAACACTTCCATACATTACCTGTACTCATCACAAGTGCACACTCTTTAATCCCCATCTTATAAAACCCATCCCTCACCCACCTCCCTTCTGGTAACCACCAACTTGTTCTCTATGGTTAAGATTTTTTCTTGGTTTGCCTCCATCTCTAAAGCAAGACTAGATTCTTAAAGCAATCAGAAGATACAGCTAATGAAGCGGTGACTGACCTCCTTGACATTTTGTTATCACACTTTTCCAAGTGCTTTGCAATGATTTCTGTTATATCTGAATATTATTTTTAAGATAGTATTAAACTGAAGCACCATGAGAGCAAAAGAAATCATTTTGAACTGAGAGTAGGGATACAGTAGCTGTCTCTGCAACCAACAAATTGTAATCTTAAGTGATTTGGGCTTGTGTTTCCTCCTCTGAAGACTGAGGGCTATAAATTCATTATCTCTAAGTTTCCTCCAGATCTTTCATTCTTTCTACTAAGATGCATTTGATCAGATTATCTTGAAATAACCGGAATGCCATTTTGTAATAGCCATTTTTTAACATGTAGGTTTGCAGAAGTATAAGCTTGTTTTGTTTCTTTTAAACTTTAAATTCAAGGTTTGTATTAACCAAAATAGAAGTCTCATGAATGTTGAACCAGAAATGTGCCAAAAAACAATTCTCTACCAAAGTCAAGTATACAATACTCTAAATTAATAAATTTTAATAAATAATTTTAATAAAAGTAAACTTCTAGATCAGGGCAACTCAGAAAATGAGGACTTCAGTTAAGATCTACATAAAGGAGAAAGAGCTGGGAAATTGATAGAAAGCAAGTGTCAGTCTTAAAGGAGAATTTAAACTACACTTTAGAAAATATTTGTAAAACAGAGTTTGTCTCTGCAGGGAGCACATAGTCGTAAAGGGAGGTGCTTAAGAGTCATAAAGATGAGTAATACCAAACCAATGACAAAAATAGTATTATCTCAAGGAAACAGATGACTGCCTATAGGGAAGGAGGAAAGTTGGTTAAGAAAAAAAGGAAAAAAATAAATGTAAACCCCCCCCCAAAAATCCCCAAAACTGTTGAAAAAGAAGAAAGCTTTCTAAATAAAGGGGAGAGACATGGAGATGGCGGGGGCAGGGGGGGATATAAAAGGAACACATAGAGCAAAATGATTTCAAAAGTAGATTGAAAAAAAGTAGATTGATATGACAATCAAAAAGACATCTTCCATATTTCAAAAAGACACTGAGGATAAGTCTGAGAACCTTCAAAAATGTCAATGTCATGAAAGATTTTTAAAAAATAAAGACTGAGAAACTGTTCTAGATTAAAGTAGACTAAAGAAAATGATGATCTTTGATAGAATCCCAATTTTTTTTAAAGAAGTAAAGGCATTGGGACAATGGAAGAAATTTGGATATGGGCTATATACACACAATAGTATTGTGTCAATGGTACATTTTCTGAGAGTGATAATAATATTGTGATTGAGTAGAAGAAAGTCTCATTATTGGGATATATATGCTAAATTGAGGGGTAAGTAACATGATATGCATCTTACTCTCAACTGACTTGGGAGAAAAATGTAATATACGGTATTTAAAAAGGAGCACAATATTGACAATTAGTGAATGTAGATTAAGAATCTACAAATGTTCATTGTTTTACTCTTGTAATTCAACTGCAGTTTTGATATTTTTCAAAATTAAAAATGTTTCTCAAAATTAAAAAAAGACATTATTCACAATAAACTTTGAGTAAATAAGTTGTGATACTGTTTCCAAAAAGTGAGTTTTCAGCCATCCGCTCTTGTCCATCACCCTCCTCATCAAAGGGAGAACTTGTGAATCCAAATCAGTACTAGTTGCTGATTAGCTCTTCACATAAAAACACCAGGTTCTCTGGAGGCTAGCTTCTTCTTGTAATTATAGCCGCAGGAATTCTCTAGTGCCAGTTACTTTGTGGTATCTATTGGGTAACATCAAGAGAAAGAAAATGGGAACCTCTAAATGCAAATTCAGCTTGTGGTGAAAAAAAAAAATAGGAAGCTCAAGAGAATTTATTTTCCTAGACTAAGGGAGCCGTGCAATGTTCCAGTGGAAAAACGGGACAGAGAATTTGACAAAAATTGCCATATGCCTCATATATCTTAGGAAGATATGGATGGTGGAGAATAGTCTGATTTTGGTAGTCTATCTCTAGAAAGAGAACTATATTGAGCATTTTTTAGTAATCAGAAGATTAACTTTTCTAAAAATGCAAAAGATGAAAAGCTTTAAAAGGAACTCTCCCCAAAAGGTGGAATTTTTGCTAATAAAAAAGCATTCTACCATTTAAAATTATAATGAACGATTCTGGTAATGAATGGAAAGAAATGGTACGTACATTACTAATTTCGGCAAAAATCGGTACATTTTAGCAAATCGGAAAATTTTCAAGAGTTGAAAAATCTTTTTATTTGATCACTTTTCACAATTTATCTTAACAAGACAGAAAAAGAGAAGGAGTAAGGGAGACAGAGGAGAGGAGAGGAAGGAAGGAAGGAAAGAAGGAAGGAAGGAAAAGTGAGCTATATATAAGAGAGTCATTTCAGATACTTAGAAGAAAAGGAAGGGAGAAGAAATACACTCAGTAATGAAATGTTTATATAATGCATATCAACATTAAATACATAAAACACTTTGCAAATCATAAGACTGTACAAGAAGAAAAGAAAATGATAATATCCAGTGCTAAGTAAAGTATATAGAGTTAAATATTGCATCTGTTATGATTCAATCATGTAAAGGCATGAAGCACAAGGAAAGGTTAATCTGTTAGACTAAAGTCGGGATGGGAATAGGAGTTAATTCTTTTAAAATCTCCATTGTTATTGTTATGAGAGTAGACTTACGTTAATTGCTCTCTCAATAGGATATGCATGTTTGTAGCCAAGTATGCCATATTAAATGTATCTTTTAGGGTATCAATAAATAAAAATTCCCTCTTCACTTCTGCTACAGATTGTGTGAAATTTATGTTAAATCCCTACTACTCCTCAGGCTATTCTGTTATAAAACCATCTTTTCAACACATGAAAACAATATTTACAAAATTAAAAAAAACTTTTATGCCAATTTGGTAAAAGCATTTACTTTAGATTCTCACCTTTATAGTGTGATTTTAGAACTGGCAACAGTTGTGTTTCTATTTGTCATTTAGGGGAAGCTTGGTTGAGAAGAGAAACCGTATACTAGGGATCAGAATGAGGGCTCTAGAATTAGGTAAATCTGACAATCCCTTTGTCCATACTAGATGAGTATCCTTGGATATGTTTCTTTTTTTTTTTTTAAGATTTTATTTATTTATTTGAGACAGAGAGAGAGGGATAACAAGAGAGAGTGTGCATATACAGTGTGTGTGGGGGGATGTAGAAAGGGAGAAACAGGCTTCCCATGGAGCAGGACCCTGAGAGCATGACCTGAGCTGAAGGCAGATGCTCAAACAACTGAGCTGCCCAGGCACCCCCTGGGTAAAGTTCTTACTATCTCTCTATACCTCCATTTCCTCATCTCTAAAGTAGCACAAAAATTATATATATCTTCTAGGGTTATCATGAATATCAAATAAGTTGATGCATATAAAGTTCTTAGCATAATGCCTCCCATGGAGTGATTCTAGGTGAACATCAGGTATTGCTGTAAGTTGGCTCTCTATAATCTGCGATTTTTATATAGCAAGTGATTGGGTCTAGGGGTGATCAAAATAAGGTACATCTTTAATACTGTAGGACTTTGTTCTATAATTAGAATAATTTCCATTATAGCCGGAATATTCATGGACAATATTCCTTGATGGCATCTTTAGTGCCCTAGCTCTATCACATACAAGATATTATATTAAGTAATATAATAATAAGGGCATGGGAGATTTTTCAGGAAAAGCTTTGCAAACTTATATCCAGATACATTATTTCTTAAGTCCCATGGAATATATATGCTTGAGGAGAAATGGAAGAGTAAATTTTGGTCCTTCTGAAACCAATGCAGGAAGGACTTCACTTCTCAGTGCCTCCTACTCTATTCCCCAAACCAACCCTCAGGGTTTGGATTATCCAGGCAGATATTCAGACTCTCTAGATATTTGTACTTTTTTGTTTTTCTAGAAAAGTCAATAATGAAATAATGGAACTTTTTTTTTTTTTTAAAGATTTTATTTATTTATTTGACAGAGAGAGATCACAAGTAGACAGAGAGGCAGGCAGAGAGAGAGAGAGAGGGAAGCAGGCCCCCTGCTGAGCAAAGATCCCGATGTGGGACTCGATCCCAGGACCCTGAGATCATGACCTGAGCCGAAGGCAGCGGCTTAACCCACTGAGCCACCCAGGCGCCCCTGAAATAATGGAACTTATCCAAACTGCATTGAGGGGCTAGTCCAATACCTAATCCAGCCATTATCAGGAAAGCTAGAAGAGGACTAAGAAAACCTTTTTGGAATAAGCAGAGAAAATTTGATGCTAATAAAAAAGATATGAATGCAGACTGCATCCTGTTATTATTCACCAAGCAATGTGGAGCACTTAAAATGAACAGGACTGTATATCAGCACAGTGGAGAAACAGGTGGCATTATCTTTGCTCACAGGTAGCTTTCATTTTTGTGATCAACAGATATCCATGAATGGGTACATTATGAACTAGCAAATGCACACGAAATACAGTTCTGATGGCATGATTATGAATAAGGCTTAAATCCTAAGGGCTTTTTCCAGCAAGTAGTATTCTTTGGGATCTTGTTAGTTCCACCAATAACAGGTCTTGAACTTTCAACATTTCATTAACTGAAAGAAGAGGCTGGGGCAATCACCATTGCAACAGCAGGACTACTATTTTTTTTTTACTCTCAAAGCCACAAACTGATAGTTGGAAAGCTGAACCTCCTAAGAATCTGTTGAGAGAGTTTCCAGGCTCAGCAAAGTTCACCCTCTTGCTGTCAGGTATACAATTAGACATTTGATGTAGCTCCCATGTTAATTATAAAGTATCGCATTGAATTAATAAGTGCTGCAGTTGTTGCCTTTGCAATGAGAAAAGACAGTACCGAATAATTCAGCTAGCTTTCTCTGGTTGGCACTCGGCAATGTTAGTTATTTAGCACGTCAACCTGACCTGGGTTATGTTGCAAAAGACCACGTGGGGCAGCTCTGGAAGCAAATCAGCAATCCTAGCATAAGGGTCATACAAAGCATTCTGTGCACGTTTAACAAGTTCAAATACCATATGCTACAAGCTGGGTTTCCCCTGTGGACTAAAAGTAAACATGCTTTGCCACTTGTTTAATTGGTGAAATATTTTATTTTGGAGACACATTTCACTGAAAGTGTTCTCCAGAAGTATTTCTAAATTTGAGAAACTTGAACAATATACTGATAGAGTGAAAGAGTCTATTCTTGGAAAAGGTCTCTCAATATAAATATGTCCAAAGTGCGTTTGAAAACAACTCTGCTTGACCATATGAAAAGTGACTTCTAAGTAAATGCAGTAATTGTTTTATTATAGTAATAGAAATGGCAGTAAAATATTTCATCTTTTCTCCTCCTAGAAGATCTTGATAAATATTTCCTCAACAAATTAATAGCCTAGGGAAAGAGAATTCATTTGGCTTTTATACCTAATATTAATTTCCTGGTGATTTCCACTGGTATTTTAGGATAAATTTTGAGATCCCAGTAACCTAACTCCTTGCTACTCAAAGCGTGGCCCACAGACTAATATCATCAACCTAGCAACTTGTGAGAACTAGAAAATCAGAATCTTCACATTCAAGTCTGAGAAAACCTGACTCAAAGCAGGTGAAGTCCTTTTGAAATTAACATCAAAAGCCTACCTTAAAACGAAACACAAGGGAAGTGATCTCTTGAATGGTGACAGAACCAGAGGTGATGTTTGGAAGGTCCAAAATATTACTTGCATATACAGTATAGCTGTATCCAAGTAATTATGAAACTTTGAGTAAGTTTCTAACCTGTCTTAGAATTATACTTAAAAAAGAAAAAAAAAAAGGCCAAGATAGAAGTCTTCTAACTCTAATATAAGTTTTCTCATGTCTTCAAGTGCCTTGGGTTTTATTTCCTACAAATTAACAGGGCTATCTTTTTCACCCTAGGTCACTTCTAGTTTGGCCATTGCCTATGCCTCTGCCGCACTCCGTCCCCTACTCTGCCCCGGCCCAAAACATATGTTATATGCATTCTAAATATGCTTTTAGCCCATGAAATGTAAAAACAGCATGTATCATCAAAGCCCTTGTTATTTCAGATAAATCAGGAAAGAATTTACTCATATGTGTGACATCTACTCTCACTCAATTAAGGGGGAACGGTAAAATAAATATCTAATCCTTATAATATCTCCCTCTTCAATACATAGTCATTTCTATTATACTTCATACCATCAGACCAGATGTCCATTTTTTCCCTTCTGTACAAATTAATTAATTTATTTATTTATATTGTGTTTTATTATGTTAACCACTGTATAGTACATCATTAGTTTTTGATGTAGCATTCAATGGTTCATTAGTTGCATATAACACCCAGTGCTCATCACAACTCATGCCCGCCTTAATACCCATCACCCAGCCACCCCCTCCCTGCACCCGCCTCCCCTCTGAAATCCTCAGATTATTTCCTGGAGTCCATAGTCTCTCGTAGTTAGTGTCCCTCTCTGATTTCTCCCTCTTCAGTTTTCTCTCCCTTCCCCTATGGTCCATGCTATCCCTTATGTTCCTCATATGAGTGAAACCATATGATAATTGTCTTTCGCTCCCTGACTTATTTCACTTAGCATAATCCCCTCTAGTTCCACCCATGTCAGTGTAAATGGTGGCCATTTCACAAATTTTTAAAGAAATCTTCCATAAAGACCTCTTTCACATTTTTTACCTTTATAATTTTATTGTTCTATGAACTTAGTAAGAGTCTTTCCATACATTTAAAGGGAATTCTATTATTTTCTTTATGCTTTATGGTCTTTCTCCTATGGCATCTTTGTTTTTCCTGACTGGCCAGTGCATTCTGCTCTTGTACTCTTACTGGGAAATTTTCCCACACATCTACAGACAAAACTTTGGAAGGAAATAGGTTAATTGGTTTGGTTCTTGGGCAGAAACTTTTGTACCAATCAGTCTTACAGGTTATTGGCATTTTTATGGGTGGGCCTTCGTTGGCCAGGTACCCACTTTGGTCATATTAGTGTCTGACTCTGCACAAAGAATGCAATGTTCACAGGAACATTGACCATGGTTGGCATCTAACCTGATTGTTCTGAACAGTTCAAGATTAAATCCTCAGACCTTTGAATTAACCAGTTACTCCATATTAAGATGCAGACACTCCCTGCACACATAAAACTATTCATCAATTGCTTTTACTTTAATACACATGAGAGGTTTCCAATCTAATCTATCTGTAGGGGTTTAACATTGGAAGAGAAGTCCTGAGATCAATGGATACTTGACAGAGCAGAGGTGCTAAAAAGAAGTCAAGGAAGACTTAAAAGAAAGATTAAAGACAAATGAAGGATAATTTTTCCTATTTTTGTCCAGAGCAAGGCTTTGGCTTAACAGTAGACTTATAGATGAGATTTTTCCAGATAGGTCGGATCACTTGAAAGATTATATAAAGGCATAATATGGTGATTAAGACTGTGTGACAGCAAGGGAAGCAGAAGATGGGTCAAGAAGATACATGAGGAGAGGCAAAAAAGGGTGGAGACTAGACAAAGAGGAAGAGGGTAGAAATTTTGAGAATTATAAAAAGTAAATGGCCCTAACAAGATTGTCTACTATATAAACTTCTTTGGTGGACTCAAATATTTAAAATCAGCATCCGCATAATAGATATATGTAGACAGCCATTATTTACTTCTAGAACTTGATGGTCTGTATGTATCCGGAGACTTCCAGAGTTTTTGAAATTGTATTCCCTTTATAATTTCTTGAGGAACGGACAATTTGAAATATACATCATGTCAAATATCAGGTCTTTTGGTAGGGTATGCAGATGATCCCGAACATTGGGTGCAGAAAGAAACATGGAAATTACCTAAGTGGCAGAAGTCAAAAAAGTAGCCTCTCATATCAATGAATTTCACAATCTGGACAAAGTGTATTCATTTCTCATGCAAGAGAAAATCTCATTCATTTCCTCCAATTTGTATAAAAGACTTTTTAAAAGTCTTTTCAGTATTAATTAGACTGACCTTTTTAAAAAAAGATTTTATTTATTTATTTAATACAGAGAGAGCGCAGAAGCAGGGGGAGAAGCTGGCAGAGGGAGAGGGAGAAACAGGCTCCCTGCTAAGCAGGTAGCTCAAGGGGGGTTCAATCCCAGGACACTGAGATCATGATGTGAGCTGAAGGCAGATGCTTAACTGACTAAGCCACCCAAGGGCCCCTGGACAGAACTTCTTTTTAATTTTTTTTAATTTTATTAATATATAATGTATGATTTGTTTCAGGGGTACAGGTCTGTGAATCATCAGTCTTACACAATTCACAGCACTACCATAGCATATACCCTCCCCAATTGGACAGAACTTCTTATTTTCAATCAAAGACTACATAATCAGGAAATTTAAGACTTTAATTTTAATGCTCTCTCTATAATATTTGTTTATTTTTGTAAGTACTTTATAAAACTATAACAGTAGTGTATCATAGCACTCAAAACTATAAAAACAAATTCAATGAAAAGATTTCAAATATATGTCTTGTACTCATTATAAAAAAGAGTCCAAGAATCTGACTTCTGTGTGGTAGATCACCAGGAAAAAGTTTGGGGACACCAGGAAAGAATTCATATACCAGAATTTGCCAAGTATGCATTTTTGTAAGGGCACTACAGAAAGATCTCCTTTAGTCATTTCAAAATGTCCCTATCTCACTTAAACCCCTCAATAACTTCTTATTGCAATTAGAATAAATTCTAAATTCCTTCCCTTGATCTTGAGTCTGCTTACTTTTCTGACCTCATCTCTTTATACTTCACACCAGGCTTGTCCTACTAGCCTCTTTCTGCTCCTTGAATTTGTAAATCTCTGCCTTGGCTCAGGATTTTGACTCTTGCTATTCTCTCTGGCCATAATGTCCACTTCCCCCACCCTCAGATATATATATATATATATATATTTATTTATGTTAGTCACCATACAATACAATACCCAAAAGACTAGAACTCATACAGCAATTCAGTAATGTGGCAGGACACAAAATCAATGCACAGAAATCAGTTGCTTTCTTTTACACTAACAATGAAACTGTAGAAAGGGAAATTAGAGAATTGATTCCATTTGCAATAGCACCAAAAACCTAAGATACTTTGGAATAAATCTAACCAGAGAAGTAAAAGATCTATATTTGAGGAACTACAGAACACTCTTGAAAGAAATTGAAGAAGACACAAAAAAATGGAAAAATATCCCATGCTCATGGACTGGAAGAATAAACATTGTTAAAATGTCTATGCTGTGAGGAGCAATCCGTACCTCCAATGCCATCCTGATCAAAACACTATTGGCATTTTTCAAAGTGCTGGAACAATCCTAAAATTTGTATGGAACCAGAAAAGACCTGGAATCACCAAGGAATGCTGGGGGCATCACTCTGCCTGATTTCAAGCTTTATTACAAAGCTGTGATCACCAAGAAAGCATGGTACTGGCACAAACACAGACACATAGACCAATGGAACAGAGTAGATAGCCCAGATACGGACCCTTATATGTTCTTATGACTATTTGTTGTTGCTGTTGTTGTAGTTGTTTTTTGTTTTGTTTTGTTTTGTTTTTCACATCATCCAGGTCTTAGTTCAAATAAAAACTCAGGGAGGATTTTTCCTTTCTGTGTGTTTGGCAGAATTCTAAGATGGCCACTCAAGGTTCCTGGCCCTGGCATATATGCATGCCTTCTCCCATTTAACCCAAACATGAATCTGGCTCCTGCTGTGAAAGGATTTGGGGGATGAAATCAAGGTCCCAAATCTGTTGACTTTAAATTGGGAAGATTAACAGGGTAGACCTGACCTAATCACATGAGCCTTTTAAAAATAGACAATTTTCCCTGGCTGTTAGCAGAAATCAGAGATTCAAAGCATGAGAAGGATTTCACATGCTGATGCTGATGTGAAGATGGAGGAAGTCAAAGATTGTGGAAGGCAAGCCTAGCGCCAGCTGAGGGCTTGCAGGGAAACAAGGACCAGAGTCTTAAAACTGCAAAGAACTGAATTCTGCTAATAACAGCACCGGAGTTTGAGAGTGTATTTTTCCACAGAGCCTTTGGATGGGAACAAATCCTAGTCAACACCTTGATTTCAGCCTTCTGAGACCCTGAGCAGAATGGAGTCACACTGTGCCAGATTTCCGACCTGCAGAGTCGTAAGATAATTAACAGTTGATGTTTAAATGGCTATGTTTATGGTAATTTGTTGCACAGCAAAAGAAAACTCATCTGCCATTCTAATTTAAAAAAATAATCTAAAAAGCACACCAGTCATTATTTATATATGAACCTATTATTCTTCCTTCACAATATATAAAACTATAAAGTTAATATTATTTATGTGCTTGATTACTTGCTAAATATCTTTCTTCTAATATTAGACTATATAAGTTCAATGGGTGAATGTAAAAAGTGCTCAGACGTAATATTTGTTGAACAAATAGATAAATGCCTAAAATTAAAGGTTTTTGAACAAGATTTTTTTATCAAATCTTTTTTATCTAAAACTTTTCAAATATTTTATTAAATTTTTATCAAATGTTTTTATCAAAACACCAACCTAAAAAGCTGTAGTTTTGTTGTTGTTGTTGTTATATCTTCTACTTGTCAAGATTGCTGTACCTGTCTTTTAACTTTTTAATTTTTGTTTCTATTTTTTCTAGAGAGTGAGAGAACACATGTGCAGCAGAGGGGCAGAGGGACTGAGAATTCTGAGCAGGCTCCATGGGCAGGGCAGAGTCTGAGGTGTGGCTTCATCTCACAACCCTGAGATCATGACCTGAGTTGAAATCAAGAGTCCCATGCCCAACCCACCCACCCACCCAGATGCCCAGCTGTAGCTATCTTTTAAAGACCTAAGACGTTTCCATAATATGAATTTTGATTTATATTTAAGATTAAACAACATGGAAAATGTATAAAAGTTAAAATTCTAAAGCAGTCAGCTGTGTACCTGGTTCACTTCCAATGCTGTTTTTTAAAAAATGTTAGTCTTCATTGATGTGGAATGTCCAAACAAATGTGCTAACAAATTATTCCACAGGCCATCTATAGAAATCATCAAGAAATATATCCTCTTACTTAAGGCAATCTTTTTATGATAATTTTCTCAATTAACATTCGAAGTCAGATATTTTTGTTGGCCCCTCTAGGTACATTTTCCAACATCTTACATTCTGCTATAGGAAGTTGGCCTCTAATTAACTCTATCAATGGACTCCTATATCCCCTTACTTCTGGTGAGTTTATCTAGTGCTCTCCAAGAAAAATGCATTGATGTATGTGTTATATCATATAATATGATATGAAATGATATGATAATTCATAAATATATTTTTAACTTTAATAATTTTCTAAGTATTTTATATTTACTAGTAGTATATTTTAAAAATTAAAAGCAGATGAAATTAGTATTAAAAATCATATTATTTATCTGTTACATAATAAATACATATTTAATAATGTATGTTAATATTTAATAATATATACATTGAATATATGTCTAAAATATTACCCTTCCTATTTTTAATTAATGTAAAATTATTAATGTGACATTTTACATTCTTTTTAATACTAAAGTTTCAAAATTTAGTGCATGTTTTACACTTATAACCACACTTCAAGTGCTCAGTAGCCATCTGCAACCAGGCTACCATGAAAACAGTGCAGTTTAGCCCAAAGGGATCAGATCCCTGACTCCTTCCCTGTGAGGTCGTCTCGGATTGTTTTTGTCCTCTACCCAAGGTCATAGCTCTTTTAAAGGTGGCTTACTTAATACATTGCTCCCCTTTTGGGTTCTGATACTCATTCCTTCATCTTGCCCCTTCAAGCTTCAGGGTTATAATAGTGTTCTCCTTTGTGATTCCATAAGTCTCCTCTAAACATCTTTAATGTCTCTTTATTAAAACCTTCTCAAAGGCCCTTCTCAAAGAGCATATTTGAGTATGCCCTCTGTTTCCAACTGGGACCCTCACTGACTCACAGTTCCTTTACTAGGATTTCTCTAAAGGAGCTAAAGGCTTTATTTCTTGATTATTACTTCAGGAATGATCAATTCTGAATTCATACTTATCAAATAATAGGGTGGTATACCTAAAAGGTAAACTAATAAGCAGAAGAATTAATTAGAATTTGCTAAATTAAAAGTTGTTTAATGTAATTATAAGAGTCCCTAAGAGAGGTTTACCTTCTGTTCAACTTAAAAAAATATCATGAAAAAGTTGCTAGATTTTTAAAAGTTGCTACAATCTAAAAACTTTAAATGCCAGTATTTTCCCAGGTTTTAGGACTTTTGTACACAATATTCTAACATGAATAAAAATTCTGGAAGTCCTGACAGGTCTTACATTTTATGGATCAAAATATCTTTTTTCAAAAAGAATGTAAGAAACAAAATTAAAAGTTCTATTATGTAATATAGATATTGACTTTGTTAGCTTTATTATTGATTTCTAAGGTTTATGTTGATTGAGAAGGGCTATTAAAGCACTTTAGGAAGGGAATCATACATAATTATCTTTCTAAGTGGCAAACAATAAATAGATCTGATTTTTAAAAATCTTTGGCACATGTTTTTTTATAAGAAACCTTACTTTAGGGGCCCCTGGGTGGCTCAGTGGGTTAAAGCCTCTGCCTTCAGCTCAGGTCATGATCCCAGGGTCCTGGGATTGAGCCCCACCCACATCAGGCTCTCTGCTCAGCAGGGAGCCTCCTTCCTCCTCTTTCTCTGCCTGCTTCTCTGTGATCTCCATCTGTCAAATAAATAAATAAAATCTTAAAAAAAAAAAAAAAGGAAAAAAGAAACCTTACTTTACTCGTTTATGGAAGAAAAGAAGATTATCCAATTATGTATTATAATCCTTCATGTAAGCTGTTTGGGGACAATTTTTGAAAACACTTTGGACCTTGGAAATGAATGTCTCCTTTGTGATATACTGTGATCATAATTTTGAATTTTTATGAAACAAAGAAAATTTATTTATCTTTTCCTAGGGAAATCAGGCCTTTTAAATGAAATATTTGTTTTTGTAGATGTTTTTTCTACCTAACGTAGCTGTCCACAGGACCGACGGAAAAAAATCTATGCTGAAATGGAAAGTATTTGGGGTTCATAAATTGACCTTAACCTAATGTGATGAGAATATTTTCTCCTCTAAAAAGTAAAGTGCCTGTCTTTTTTCAGAGATCAGTATGGTAGTAACCACACTTCTGGAAAACATATTTAAATGAGATTCCATGAGGTATAGTAGAAACAAAAGCACTTACAAAATCAGTGTTCAAAGTTAAATACCATTTGTCTCACTGATACCAACCAATGCCCTCTATGTTTTGAAATAGTTGGCAGATCTCCTGAGGACCATGACATTATGGGTACAGCCAATTTCTTGTGGCTAAACTCACATTTATGTATTGGTTAAAATAGAAGGGGAATGGGAAGGTTGCTCTTAAGCTGTGGTCTTCACTGATGCATATGCGGATTCATCTTAAGAAACTCAAATTTTAAGGACAATCACTTGTAAAACCACAAAAGGGTTACCCCAAACCTCGGCCACTTAGAATTGGCCACAGAAGCCTGGTTTTGAATAACAAACTCTGTCAAACAGTAAATTAGTCTCCACACTTACCCTCTTCTGCTTCTGCTCAAAGGGAAACAGTTTAACATGTTAAGATATGAACTTGTTGAGTAAAAAATAGTCTCAAGGAGTGTATTTCTTTTCTTGTTTTCTTCTGAGAATGGGTCTAATGAGTTACCCAAAATATTGTCAATATTGTTGATGTGAAAATCTCTTAGTCAATCAGTAAGCAAGATGTCACCCACAAAATTCAATGATCTAGGTTTTTAGGTCACTTTTCCTCAGTAAAATGTTGACAATCATAGCAAAGAAGAATATTGAAGGAAATATTGTAGCTCAGAAGCATTTTGGGATGGAAGGTAAGTAGCAAACCAAAATATATGTAAAGGTTAGCATCTTGCCACAGGAGGACTACAGTGGGAAGCCAAAGGTATTATATCATCAGAGCTTTCCAGAGTTTTCTAATGATAATGAAGTCATATTTCACAACTAGAGAATAGTAATGTGGTGGCAACATTGAGTAGGGGAAAAATACTACTTATTTCTTTTTATTTTTAGTTGGCTGTAAACCCAATGCTGTACTTTTTATCTCCATGACTATTTATTTTACAACTAGAAGTATGTACTTCTTAAACCCCTTCACTTGTTTTATACTACTTAATTTTAAAGTAAAAAATTACATCAATAGCATTTATTCAAAAATGATACAAAAATTCACTAACAAAACCTGGCTTGCTTTTCTCAAAATTATTTTTCCTAAAAATCTTCCATCAGACACATAATAAATTACTGACATTATGTTACACAACTAGTCCTCATAGTATGATACTGAGAGTATCTTTGAGTAAATACTCGACTTTCGATTTTTGCTTTGTGATTGCAAAGTAGATAATTACAAAGTAGATAATAGTATAATAATTGCAAAGTAGATAATGCTAATTTACCCAAGTCCACATATATAACAGGTTGTCAAGAAATTTGATACTGTTGATTGGTAGCTCCTTTTTAAATTTATATTTATACCAAATAAGACTTTAGGTTCTAGAAATCTGTTTATACAAAGTAATTCTTGAGTCTCTGAAAGAAAGGTTTATACTCACTGATAATGTTAACATCAGAGTGTAAAGGGCATTCTTTCCACTGGAATGAAAACACCCAAAGAGAGCATTTTTAAAAGTCCATTGCAGGGAAACTACTTAACCATTCAAAAAACCCACAAAAAAAAAAAAAAAATCAATGTGTGAAAGTTTCACCTCTTTCCTTTTAAGTTGCATAGATGTGAAGTCCCACTTGTTTCCTCCTTTGAGTGAGAGAAGCATTTAGAGCCACTTGCCTGGAAGAGAAACACTCTTCTCTACTGCTGCACAGGCCTCCCTGTGTCAGCTGCTTCCCGCCGGGAAGTGAACACAGCTACCTTGAAGAAAAATTTGCATTAGGTCATAATTTTCCTCTTTTTATGTTTTCTTTGCATTCTGAGGAAGTGGAATAGGTTCTCAGCTGAAAAATAGACCCTTTTTTCTTCACAGCAAATACATATTAGAGGTAGAAGACACATAATTTTTTTTAAATGAGGGAAAGAGTTTAAAAGTGTAGTTTGGGGGCTTGCTTTTTTAATTTTTATTTTTTTAATTTTCCCCAGATTGGCTTTTGTTTTCCTCCAAAGCATTATCAGATAAAATTTTCTCTTAAATCTTTTTTAGAGTCGCCTGGGTGGCTCAGTGGGTTAAGCCTCTGCCTTCAGCTCAGGTCATGACCTCAGGGTCCTGGGATCAATCCCTGCACTGGGCTCTCTGCTCAGCAGGAAGCCTGCTTCCCCCCTCTCTCACTCTCTGCCTGCCTCTCTGCCTACTTGTGATCTCTCTCTCTGTTAGATAAATAAATAAAACCTAAAAAAAATTTTTCTTTAGACTTGAGGATTTGAAGCGACAGGCGGTTAAGTTTAGTATTTCCTTTCCTTTTTCTTACCTGTTTTCTTACCTCTCGCTGCTTCAGAAAGTTATGGAAATACCTAAGAAACAAATACTAAGTTTGTCATTCCATACTTAAATTTACATTTGCTTAAAATTTAGAACCTTTATTTACTACATACAGAACTGAATATTGCAGCAAAAATTCTAGCTCTTGTTTTGTATCTTTTAGGTACAAATTTCAGATGCTCAGTCACTTCCCATTATTCAATTTTTCATTATATATTTATAATTTTAACATGTTTCAATCATGTTTAGAACATATAGGATTAAATATTTCAAGTTTTGTGCATATCTCAGAATTAAATTTAAACTGATTTTTTAAAAGTAACTTTATAAAATTATTACTTAGAAACTGATTAATCAAATTCAAAATATTTCTGCTAAAAAATTAGAAACATCCTTTGTTATTCTGTTACATATCCATATTTTTCATAAAGTACATGTAATTCTCTATGGAAGGTGTCAACAAATCCATACATAAAGTTTCTCAGACCACTTGTATATAGTTATCTGTAATGCTTGTTTAAAAATGTAGACTCCTAGACCACACTCCAGTGTGAGTAGATGAGAATCTCTGGGAGTAATATCAGAAATTATCTTTTTAAATAAACTTCCCAGGAAATTTTTATGCATTCTAAAGTCTGACAGCCATTACCCTGGAGGTTGATCCCTCCTATTAAAAGAAAAAAGGACAAATTGGGTTTCGTTCAGTTTTTGGTCCTCTAATCTGGTATACACACACACACACACACACACCCCACATACACCATTGCTTATTTGGAAATAATAATCCATTGTATTTGATGGATGTAAATATAATTAGGGTATATGCTAAACTGAAATAATAAAGAGCCACCAAAATGCCATGCCTTAGATAAAACAGAGTTTATTTATTTCTCATATGTGATCCAGAGTATGAAGGTAGCTCCAATCCAGGAGGTCACTTGGAGATCCAAGTTTGTTTTAACTTGTTCCCCTGCCTCCTCTAAAGTGTTGGCTTCAACACTGTCTCATACCATCATGTTCACAGTCTGGCCCATAGTGGGGTGAGGAGATGAAATCCCTTTAAAAATGTGATAGACAAGGTGTATACTTTAATTTTGCCTATTGGCAAAAACTAAAAGATTTTTTAAAAACAGGTTAGTTTATATGATATGCCAGAAGACAGCCAGATTCTGCTAACTTCATTAGAAAATTCCCAATATTTTTTCTTAATGAATATACTCACAGGGAATATAATAAATGCTAACAAATAATTATTTTTCTATAGGTAATTATAGCATTTAATGGGCCTATTCTCTTCCATCTTTTCACAGAAAAGAAAAAGGAGTCCTACCACTGTCCTTTCAAATTTTTAATTCACAACCAGCAGATGAAACAGAAATTTAGTCATTTCATCTGTGAAGTGCTAACTGGCTTGGTAAATGTATAGAAGTATTCATGGATAGAATTCTATAAAAAGTAAAGGAAAATTAAATAGCAGACACTAAAGAAGAGTAAACAAAATGATGTGTATTCAATATTCATCTACCTTGTCCCCAGGAATGACCCCTGAACCACAGTTACATTTGGTCTTACTACAAACATTCGGTACCTATATAGGTACAACCAGCAAGCTGACTGATTTTTCTTCTTTATCACTTTTGGGGAATGACAAGGGAAAGGCTTTAGTGGTGTTTTTCAAGAAGAGTTGCTCAATCAAACCTTAGTCTTCAAAAATCTCAAGCCTGATCACATCCTTCTCCTGATAAAATTCATTTCATGACATCCCATTGCTCTTGAATTAAAGACGCTTTCAGTTGAGAAGAAAATAAACCCAACATAAAATAGACTCCCCCCCCCACAAATATGGAAAGGCAGGAGATTAACTCACATAGTAAAGAATCTCAAGGATAGAGTCAGTTTAGCTAGATAAAGCAGCTCAAATGATATCACCAGGACTGAGTCTTACTATCATTCTGCTCTCATTTTGTATATTTTGGCTCTGTTTCAGGTAGGTTTTTCATTTATGATAGGTGCTAGAAGCTCCAAGACTGTGGTCTATTTGCAGCAATCTCAACAGAAATAATATGCCTCATTGGTTTTGATTTAACTAGGCTGCATATGAACTTGTGGTTCAGATGTCCAAAAGCAATCACTGAAGTCAGAGGGTTATAATGGCCAGGTCCATGTCAATGTTGAGCTTCTAAGGCTGAAAGTGAACTTAGATTCACCTAGGCACATGTAATGAGAGTGGGGTGGGTGGGAAGGGAAGAGTAATTCCCTTGAGAAAATCAGGTAGAGAATCTATGAGAAATGGATTCTGGATACAGAGATAGCTATTACAGTTCACCTCAGGCTACACCACATCTACATATATTTTTCTTATACTTAATTTTTTTATATTCCCCAAGCCTACATTAGGTAATATCAGATGGAATCAAAAACATATGTACCAGCACCACTCAAGTTTTATCCAGTTACTACATCCAGGCTGAGTCCAAACTCTCCTTAATGTACTTTCCTCATGGTTCAGAAACCTACTGTAAAATGATACATTTAACCATCTCCAACAAACATAATATACATTTATGAGGAGGAAACAAAACAACTACTATAAACACTTCTATTTGAAAAAAATGGGAAATGGGAGGAGAGGCAGTATGCAATATACTATCTGCACATATACTATCCTGTTAGGACTGGAGTAGAGGGATCCCTTTTCTTGAATTCAAAGTGAATTTCTTGGGGATCCCTTCCTTCTGCTTTTGGATCTCTCTTCTGGGATGATTTCCCCTGTAATCTGTCCTATATAGCCACAGCTGAGGAAGGCACTGGGGAATATTCACTTACTGATCATCATAACTGACTAATAATGCTGTTTCTGTTAGTGTGGCTTTAAGATCTTCACTAAGTATTGCCTTAGGGGTTGAGCAATCACAGCCCTGAGTTTTATGGGTGTTTGAGTTTCTCTGGTAACCCAAGTTCCTTAAAATCTTAGTAAACTCTACAATCTATTTGTTTCCAGTAAATTCAGTGAGTTAGCGATACAAGTCAGAGTTAGTATTGAGGCCTAATCCTTGATTCTAGATTCCAATCAGGATCTTTCTGTCTTCTATTGACCTTGATGTTCTGTCAACAGGAGTGGGAAGGGCTTCTGTTTTCAATCTTATTTTCTAATTTCATTCTACGCTCTCCAACTTCATGAGCACTAAGTTTAGATTGGAGGAGAGGACCTGACTTTTCAAACCACAAACAGTTAAAATGCTTCTGACTCTTGGCTGTTTTGGATTTCAGGATAAGGACCAAAGGATTCTCTGGTTGTATTGACTTCTTCCAGGCAAGCCAGCTTTAAGTGCAGTTTGTCCCTTTTATGGAGGACCTCACTAAACCTCACGTGAAGGAACAATACTTCCCTGCGGTGTTTTCCTCACACATGTCTTCCAACCTATGGTCTCATAGGCCCAGGCTCTGAGTCCCAAGATACCATAGATATCAAGTTAAGCAATTCCTGTGTTAATTTCTCCGCTAAAGAAAGAGGGGTCGTCATTGCATCTTTCCAACCTAGATTCTGCTAATTCCACATTTTATAGTCTGTTACCTACCACACTTCAATTCTTGTACCATGTTTTAAAAAATGAATCAAGAATGTTCCAGAGCTGAGTGACTAAAACATATTTCAAACAGGATTGCCTCTTAAGAGAAATTTACTGTTTCACAAAAGTGAAAAGTTACGGAGTAGATCTGTACTTTTATGTCAACTGGACTCATCTCTTCATCTCTCAGCTCAGCTTTCTTCTGTGTTGCTACACTGTAGGAGAGACATTTCCTTTGAGAGAATTGAATTTTTCCCTCCGGTTCCCATTGTTTTAGGTTGAGATCCCACAGAGACAGCAATCCCCACAGAAAGAGAATACTTTTCACCATAACACCTGCAAAAGGTTCTGTTAGCCCTATTGTTCCTGATTGACCTGGCTTGCAGTGTACGTTTCCCTCTCTTAGAAGGTCCTGTAGGGGGACAAGAAGGTTATTCTCTGATTGGCCACGGCTGGTTTAACAAGTGTTCATCCTTGAAGCTCAGGGTAGACTAGCTCTCCCTGAGGTTCATGGTTTAAATATTGGTCGCCCAAGTGTAGACCATGCTGTCATTCCTTGCCTGATAGAGGAGGGGAAAGGTTAAGTTGACAAGGAAACTTAACTAAGTTTTTCCCCTCCTTTCATCTTCCCCTACAGCCTCCAAACTTCTCCTTTGTAGTGCTTGTCATAATTGCAAGTAAGTATTTAATTTTGCGATTACTTTTAGCTCTATGAGGACAAAATATCTCTGTCTGTAAATTTTAAAATATTAGGGTTGCCCGAGTGGCTCAGTCAGTTGGGCATCTGCCTTCCACTCAGGTCATGATCTCAGGGTGCTAGGATCCAGCCCCATGTCAGGATCTCTGCTCAGCAGGAAGTCTGCTTCTCCCTCTCCCTATACCCTACCCCTCCCTTATACTAACATATGTGCACATACACTCCCACTCTAATAAATAAATTTTTTTAAACTTTACATTTTTAAAAAATATTCGTTGAATAAAAAAATGAAGTGTGTGAACAAATGAACAAGCTGAAGGAATAGGTGATGCTTGAGGTAATGATTTTTTTCCCATTAATCTCTATTTCTGGATTTTTCCTCCAACTTTTTTTCCTTTGTCCACCAATACCATTTTTTCCATATGTTAGTTGTTCACAATTTTCTAACAGAGAAGATATTTTAGTTGCATAACAACACATGACTATGAAAGAAAAAATTCAGAACAAAAATAATTCTAATTAGACATTTCTGCAGGACACCTTGTGTTATTCAGTGCAAAAGGCTCACACCTGGAAACAGACAAGCCTAGGCTCTAATGTTAGTTGAGCCATTTACTAGCTCTTTGATTGTAGAAATTTGTTTATTTTCTCTGAACTTTTCCTTATCTATAAACTAAAAATGATACCTACCTTGCAGGATTCCTATAAGAATATAAAAACAATATATATTTTGTACCCAGCATTCAACAGACAATAATTATTTGATATGTATTCTTATGATTATTCTTGGATCACAGAACTGACACTCTAGTAGAAAGCATGGATTAGAAATCATAGCCATCCCTGCACATCACCCAGAGGAGATTCTCTTTCACCATAGGTCAATTTTATTTATGTAATACCTATAGTGTTTCACAACACACCCTTCTGTTTTAAAGGACGCTCTGACTTCTAGAATCTTATACAACAGACACCACCCCAGCCTTGCCCAAAACACCAGCATTTAATTCACGGTACATTCCATGGGCCCCATTCCTCCCTCCGTCCAAAGCAATGATGAAAACTCATGAAGAAAATCTTCAGGACCCACTAGAGAGGGAAAAATCAGGCAGGGCACCATGAAATGAACTCTTTAAACCTCTGTCAGTAACTATGGAATACACCCTACCTGAATCTTAAGAAATGTAAAGAAAACTTCACAATGAACAGATTAGCCTATCCTCCACCTTAGCTTATCAGCAGAATAATTTTTTTTAAAGACCTTGCCTTTTAGAGACCTTGTACTGTAAGTCTTTTCGCTCTTTTCTGTCTTTAACCACCCACCTCAATTTGACCTCCCCCATCAGTAAACACGCCCAAGTCTTTCCCATCTTAAAAAATTATTTCCTCAATCCTGTATGCCCCTGTTCTTACTTTGCTATCTCCTTCCTCCTCTTTTGAGCTAACCTTTAAATAGTCATTTCCACTCCCTATCCCTTCATCCTCACTTCCTGTTTATCCGTCAGGCTTAGGCAATCTGGTTTCTGTTACCCCTAATCTTTAACTGAATGGCACTTAGCCAAAGACTGCAATGAATGCACCACTGTCATATCCAAGGCACACTTCTCTTCACTTGTCTCTGGTGACAGCTCAATGATAGGTGGCACTGCTAACAGGGCAGACCTCCTTCAGGGAGCTTGTCCTTAGTTTGGCTCCCACAACACCACACACCTTTGGCTTCCTCCTTTGGGGGCTCTTTTTCTTTCTCTCAGAACTCAGTGGTGGCATTCCTCTGTTTCTCTCCTAGAGCTCTACTTTTCTTCTCAGAGCCCAGAGTGATTTTTCCCAGGTGCCATCTTTATGCAGATGATCCACATATTTATAACTGCAGTCTGAATCTGTTTTCAGGGTTTCGGGTTCAGATATCCCACCGCTTGTTGCACAGTCTCACTGTATGGTACCTCAGGTGCCTCAAACGTAACTTTCTTTTTTTTTTTTTTTTTAACCACTGATTTATGTTTCCTCCCATAGCCCCCAAACTCCTACTTCCCTGACTTCTCCTCTTCCTGTTATTTCTACCTCCAATGAAACTCACCAACAACCTTCTCATTGGCTAGGTCAGAAACCCAGGTGGCATCTTTGAACCCTAGCCTGCTTCAAGGTACTAATTGCTAAGCTCCATTTCTTCTATGCCTGTGATAGCCATGGACCTCTCCATTTCTCTCCTTCCTATTACCTGATCTCTAACACAGATCACTCTCATTTTCCCTAAGTGACTTCCTCTGTCTCCTCACCGGTGTTCTAGCCTCTGCCATTGTGTTCTCTCCCTCTGTTCTCCCCACTGCAACTACCGAGATATTTCCAAAGTCCAAATCTGATCATTTTCTTGTCCTTTAAAACCCATTATTGATTTCGCATTGCACTTAGGCCACAAGTGAAACCCGTCACTATGATTTATACTAACCCTGATCATCATCTCCCTGCACACTGCTGCAGTCTGAGAGTTCATAGTCTTGCACTTGACTTTCTAAACATGGCATCTGGAATGTGTTTTATTTTTTCAAATATGTCATGCTCTGTCATGCCCTGATTCTTCTTAGACTCTTTCTCATCTCCACCAAATATTCCTCTCTGACTTTCTACCTGGACTTAATAATTCCTATGTATTCTTAAGATCTCAGATTAAATCTTACTTTCAAGGGACATTTTCTCTGGCCATTCAAATATGAGTTAAGCACCCTTCCTATTGCAACTAGCACACCTTTCTTCATACATTATACAATGTTTTGTAATTGCCCATTTACAGGTCTCTTTCCCGACTTGACTATAAACTCTGTGAGGGCAGGGGACACACCTTGTTCACTATTATGTTGCTGGGTGAGAGAAGAAATAAGAGTATATTGAATTGAGGAAAATGCCATGGGCCATCACTACATAAGTTTAATTTCAAGCACAGAATAAGGCTGAGAAAGCAGAACATGGGAAATGCCACCACTAATGTGAACCAAGGAAAAAGAGGTATGTCATTCTTAAAACACTCTTTTGAGGGGCATTCTATGATGGTATTTCCATCTACCTCTGATCCCTCTGTGTTTGAGCATTTCCTGAGCAGACCCCCATAATGATGCAGTTTGACTCAGTTTGGTCATGCACTGATTAAACTGCCTCTCAAAAATGAGAAAATTGAGATACAAATGACACACCAATGTCTCAAGCACCACGAGAAACTATGATAAATTAGAAATTCAGACTTGAACAACCATTTATGCAATGGAAAGTGAAATTAACAATTCTTCATTTCTAACTTTTTTAAAAAAAAAAACACTTCTGAGAAGGTGTCCTGACTAGGTTATTTTTTCATTCATCTCAAGTCCTTTGGTAAGCTTATCCCCAACATCCAGTTCATAGCACAACCCTTTCATGAGCAAAGCAATCCAAATGGACCCAACTAAAAATTTACTTCTCTTGTCACCCAAAGCCATGCTTTTGAATTTTATGCATTACTACCAAAATCAGTGCCCTCATATGCTACCATGCATGAAGTCTCTAAAAATTCAAAAGTAAAAATATATGTTACCAAGTAAAATAATTATTGTCACAAAGAATTAACAATTCTATAATAAATTTGTTCTACACTAGATTTTTTTATAAAGACCTAGGATATATGATAAGGTGTTTTAGTTTATTTTATTTACTTTTGTTTTTTGCTTGGTAAGCAGCCCTGTTGGAGAGCATTGTTATTTGTTAGAATTGTATAAAACTTGTCTTTCATGAAATGGTTTGGAGGAAAACCATTCACTCAGTCCAGATTGTATGCATGAAGTTTCATTCTGAGTTTTGGTTTCATTAGAAAATCTGTGAGTTTGAAACTCTGACTTAAAGTAAATCAACCACCAACACACCCAACCCCCAAGCCCTACTCAATAAAAGAGAAATTGTTTACATTAATTTCAGAAATTTATTTTTTTTTTTTGCTTTTTATGAAAAGGTGAGTCTATGTCTTCTTATTCAACAAGTTTGCTTCTTTTATTAATGTTCATACTCCAAACAACTTTCTCTGTGGCCTAAGAAAGGAGAAATCAAGGAAAAGGTCTAACATTTTATCTTTCATAATTTTTGAGCAACTTGTTCTCTCCCTTAGAAATGTTTTTAGGAAATAGATTAGCTCTCACCTCACATTTAGAATGAACAGAATTCCTACCACAATGGATGACCTGTTTAAAAAAATATATACAAGATGTGGTGCCTGCGTGGCTTAGGTTAAGCGTCTGTCTTCGGCTCAGGACATGATCTCAGGGCCCTGGAATTGAGTCCTGTATTGAGTCCCCTGCTTGGTGGGAAATCTGCTTCTCCCTCTCCCTCTGTCTCTGCTTGTGCTATCTCTCTCTCTCTCAAATGAATAAATAAAATCTTTAAAAAAAAATTACAAGAAACACATATTTCCTAAATGCGGTATTCTCCTCCATGTGGGTGAGCATAGGCAAGGAATGAAAATGTATCATCCTAAGATACAATGTCACAAGTTCCTAAAGCTTCTTTTCCTCCCCCCAGGAAGGAATTAAAGTTGGTTTATTTGCTTCCCTTTGGCTTGTGGAAAGCATAATGAAGAAGACTTAAGTCTGAGAACTTATCACCTGCTGTGTGACCCTGGGCAAGTTGCTTAATCTCTCAGACATGTCCCATCATGTGTTAAACACATGTTCTCTAATGTTAAAATTTTTTTAATAAGTTAGATCATAACTCTCTCACCTATTTTCAAGATTATTGTAAATGAGATAAAGCATATTAAAGTTTTTTTGGTAGAATTTCAGTAACAGCATCTGGACTACAATCCTAGACCATGTCATTTACTTAGACCGAGCTTAGCACTTTCAATAGCTATACTTTTACTAGTTTCTCTTTCTAAATTTTTGGAACATCTATTTTGTGAGTTCATACTACTTTTACCTTTAACAGCAGCCCTCGGCCATTAAAATTATGACTTCATCTTTTTCTGGGTTTTAAATTTAGAGAGAGGCTCTTTGAGTTCTTTTTCCCTAGCAGAAAGTTGCTATTGCTGTTTTATGATTTTAGGAGATTTCAGGAAAGTTTCCTTCATGAAAAGGTATCTGTATCATCACTACAATTGCACCCACCTGACAACCAATAGTTCTCCTATAGTCTCCAATCATTCTCACTTCCTTTCCTCTACCTACCCAGTCTAACAAGAGCCCGTTATCATAATATTACAGGGAAATAAAAATTAGGGACCCTCAATGAAATTTTCCTTTAGAATTTCTTTTTGATGTTCTAATTGTGTGTGTGTGTGTGTGTGTGTGTGTGTGTGTGTGTTTCTTTTCACCCTCTACTCCAATATTTCTTTCTGGAACCCTTATTTTGTGGTCTCTGGATATAATTCATTTTCTTCAGAATAAAAGTCATTACAGACTGCAGAATAATTGTCTCAAAATCAACCCATATTCAATTTAGAGGCATACCTAATTACTGTCAGATCAAGGAGGCTTTCTGCCAAATAGTAATAATATTGTACTCTAAGATATAAAATAAGAAAACAAATTAAACAGAAGTTGGTAGTGCAGAGTTTTTCAGGAAACTACTTGGCCTCGCCTGCTCTCACTGGCTCTGAGTTGGCATGGGTCAGATCTCATTAGGTTTTCTCACATACCTCTAGAAAGAATGAAACATACTTCTGAATATTTGAAAAAATCAGATGTCAAATAATGTCTACCCTACTTCTTTTTTAAATTTTTCTTTCTTTTTCATACAGAGTATCTATAAGGGACTACCCTAACAGGGACCTAAAATTAGTTTAATCTCTACAGCTCTTCCTTCTAGAAGCATTGCTGTAACAGCATGGAGCTATATAATACATTCATAAGCTATTATAGGGCCATTATTTGGGGGATTAAAAAAAGAAATTAGAATCACTTTGTCTAATTGTCTAGATTAAAAAAAAATTTTTAGGAAAAAAAAAGTGTGACAAAACTCAACCAATAGAATTATCCCCATAGGAATGCAAATCCCAAAATATTCTTCACAAATTGAACTCTGGCAACTTCTGATACATCTTTCTCAGGGTATCGAGGTATCAATACTATCACTTACATTTTCCCTGATCTTTCTTTTTCACTACTGATAATCTGGGTCATTCTTTGGCTGCTAATTATTTATATTTTTCTCAAAGAAGATTTATTTTTTTTTTAAAGATTTTATTTATTTGACAGAGAGAGAGAAATCGCAAGTAGGCAGAGAGGCAGGCAGAGAGAGAGAGGGGAGGAAGCAGGCTCCCTACGGAGCAGAGAGCCCGACGTGGGGCTCGATCCCAGGACCCTGGGATCATGACCTGAGTAGAAGGCAGAGGCTTTAACCCACTGAGCCACCCAGGTGCCCCTCAAAGAAGATTTTCTTTTACCTGTCACAGGAGAACTTAGATGAATTCGATCAACCTGAAATACAGAATGAGAGTCACAGGCAGCTTTGCTGGGTCTTTGCAAGGGTATGAGGTTTCCACCAAACTGTAGAGGGATACACATTATTTGCTCTTTGTCATGGGACACTCTATGAATGACGACATCGTATGCCTATTAACTATTAATATTCACATATAAAGCTACATCAGTGATCTTTAAACAGAATTGTACATCTGATTGTCCATGAATCTTTTTAAAAAATACTGGTACCTCATCCCCATACCAGACCTCATTAATCAGAATCTCCAAGAGACTCTGGGAGTAGAAGAGTGGAAACTATTTATGCATATTTTTCAAGTTTCTCATAGGTGATTCTGATTCATTTTCCCAATGGAAAGATTCGGTGCTAGCTATCACATGCTGAATATTTTATCCCCAAAGACCCATGTCTTAGCAACAATTTCAGTAGGTGGCGCTCTTTCCACCTGCCAGCTTTCCTGTTTGGCGGGAATGAATTCAAAGTCATTCCAGGAAGTCAGGAGCAGATCAAGGGTGCAATTCCTTTTTACCACACCAATATTAAAAGCAGATAGCAGAACTTATCTTTCCAAACAATTTGTTAGTGAGATAAGACATATGTTAAAGTGGTGTTGGGGGGGTGAGGTGGACAAGACTGTGCCATCACTTTTATCACACAAAAGTAATCACCGTTCCAAAGAGTTCAAGTATGCCAACTTCCTAACATGAAATGGAAACTAAAGAAACAGAGGAGAGAGTAAATGATGAGAAAAGCCTTAGAGCTTTAGACAAGTGAGATTTAAATATATAGAGATGGGGAATACTGATGTTATTGCTAAAAACTGCTATGTGAATAATTTATGGTGTAAATATCGGTATCTCTATGGGCTAAAATAGGAAAGAGTAGAGTGTAGTTTACAAGGACATGAACTTTAGAACCAGACAAAGCTAGATTTACACCTTGGTTCCAGCCCCTTTAATACCTAATCTCAACCAAATTACTCAATCCTTCATTCTCAATAAAATGATACCTACCTTATTTGGTTTTAATAAGCATTAAATTAAGTGATAATAAATGTAAAGCAATGATCCATATGCTTGGTGTGTGGCCAGTATTTAGCCGATGGTGTTACCTTTGGAGTATTAAAAATGAATAAATATAAATGCTGAGGTTTTTTTTCCCTAAGTAACAAAAAATAATGGAAAATTATTGTGAGTTTTGAAGGAAGATTCCTATATCAGTCAGTACTATTAATAGTAAGAACAATTTAGAGGAAGTTGAACAGGAAAAGATAGAAGGCTAGTTTTGGTGTAATGAATAAGGCCTGAACTTGAATTCACAAAGCTTGAGTTTGTGAGGTGCTCCTTCCTCTATGAACAGGCTGTCTGATCTTGAGAAAGTCACTTTAACTCATTTTTCATATTTATAAGATAGGAATTAAATTCAATACCAATTTGAATATGGCATATGATTTGATTATTAAACATAATATTACAACTTTACCAAAGAAACCAATAGTGTACAAAATGCTTTGAAATCTGTAAAATCATATATAAATACAAAGGGTGTTGTTAGGGTAATTACCGATAGTTAAAACTTATTCATTATTGAAGTTCATCATTAAAGTTGAAAGATTATTCTCTCAAAAAAGTGGAAGTATTGAGTTACCAAATTTGGATGAAATTTTTTTTTAAATTTTTTAAATTTTTATTTATTTGACAGAGAGAGAGATCACAAGTAGACAGAGAGGCAGGCAGAGAGAAGGGAGAAGCAGACCCCCTGCCAAGCAGAGAGCCCGATGTGGGGCTTGATCCCAGGACCCTGAGATCATGACCTGAGCTGAAGGCAGAGGCTTAACCCACTGAGCCACCCAGGTGCCCCTGGATGAAAATTTTTAAGAAGTAGTTATTAGATTGTGAAATCATAATTTATGAGGAGAAAAGAGATTGATATTAACAATATATTTGCAATACTTCTGAAAACATTTCTATGGTGTTTATACCACTAGTGACCCTGCTATTCTTTTTTCAATGCCTTTAGCAATATTGGAACAGAATTAGAGTTTTGAGTTTTATCTAACATTTTGCTTGGTACCTGTTATATCAGTATACGCATTGGCTAGCACCTGACTCAAGTAATTTAGGATTATATCATTTGTATCTGTTCCTTAGAAATTTCCAAATTGGAGAAAGAGAAATTAGCCATATGAAATAAGGTCAGAAAAAAACAGAAATCATGTTAATAAAATAGACTTTTTATTATTATATTTTGATCTATGTATTATTATATTATGGTCCCTGGCTTTAGACAATAATGGGTTTTGTTAATAATAACACTTATATCAATAAGTTAGTTATGTCTAAATGTTTCATTTATCAGAAACTTTTAATATTTGTGTTCTACCTGTGTTAAACATATACCTTGGTAGGGTATGCAGTAATGTCACCAGACAAGAGAAACAAGAAAGTCCCTTCACAGCAATGACTGCTGTGCTGTTTGAAGGTCAATTGTCTTTCAAGCATGCAGAGAATCTTTATCATGTCATATTTCAGAAATATGTTTTTGGAGATGGGAAACAACAGGCCATGACTTAATGTTTTTGTTGAACCACTATAATTCTTCCAAAGCATTGAATATGTATCACAACAATTTCTCTCTGTTAAAGAAAATATCAAGTCCTTAAAGAAAATTTCCTATTTTGCAGGTAGAGAGGAAATTAAGAATGCACGTTTTTTGTCATTGTTTTTGGTTTGGTTTGGTTTGGTTAGTACACTATAAGAAATTTGCATTGTAAAGCAAGCTGCTGTTGTCAGCTCTTTAATGTACTGAGCAGTCAGGAAGCTGCCTCCACCCTAAGAGGCTTAGAGACTGAGCAACTGAGTTAGACAGCAGGTGCCCGGGCCAATCAAGTCAATTTTCTAATGCAAAGTGCATGTTGTGGAACTTGTTCTATTAGTTTTTTTTTTTTTCTCTCATAAGGAAACAAGAATTTTTCTCTGTGGATGCAGTGCTATTTCTCTTTTGAGAAAAAATAGTAAGGAATTTGATAACAATTGACTGGTGTTAAAACAACAAATTACCTTTTAAAAATAGATTATCCACACCTATAGGAAGAATTTCAAGAAGGCACACAGTTAATTAAAGCTGGTTCTGAATTACACATGCAAATATGCTCTACTGTCCAGTAAATAACTGGTTGTGTGCACAAAACTTTTCTTTCCCAGAAGTAGCAACGAAGCAATAATTTTTTTAATCAACAATATAAAATCTCATTAACATATTTTAGTTGGAGATCTTCAGAATTTTATTTCCTTTTGCTATTGAAAAGTCACAATAACTAAGAGGAATTAATGTATGTTCTTTTAAATTCACAAATGTTGCAGTAGTTAAGGGTGGGGTGAGGGTACACAGAAATAAGTTGGCAAGAAAAGGTTCAGGGCCTATTACAAAACCAACTGCAAGCCAAGTATGATTCCAGATAGACAAGAACCACCTGTTACAACAGAGGGAGAGGTTTAGAAGATGAAATGAGAAGGGGGTGACCTTAAAGATCATTTTCCCAATTGTAATACAAACAACTAAGGGGAACATGTAGATATTTATATCAAACACATGTGAATAAAATATTTGCCACATGTTATTCAATATTAGAAGGCATATAATCACTTATGTATTTCTAGTTAATCAAGAGAAACTTCTGGACATAGATGGTTTATTATTGGTAATAGTAATAACTACCTGGACATTTACCTAGTGCCCTATTGAATCCTCACAACAACCCTTTTGTTTCAGAGGGTGTTTAACACATGAGGAGACTGATACACAGAGTTAAGTAACATGCTCAAGGCCACACACTTAGTAAGGGATGGAGCCAGGATGCAATCATATCTAACTCCAAAGCCCATGCTTTCAACAATTCTGCTGTACTGTGTACTGCATAAATATATGTTGTAGTCTTTGGAAAACTACTTTCTGAACTTGACCAATTAAAAAAAAAAAAAAAGAATTAGAAGGGACCTCCCAAACAGCTTAAAGTCCACTAACAATTGCCAAGAACTCAATAACACATTATTGTACAATTGGAAAAGACAGAAATTCAATGTCACATGAAATGCTTAAGGAAAAATGAATGATTTTGCTTGGCCCTTGCAACATCAGAAACCTGAATGAACTCTGCCTCAGAATGGAATATACAATGTATCATTAGAACACACTCTAAACGTTCTTCTTAGTAACAATGCGACACATAGAAAGAGTTCCCTTTTTAATTCTTTTCCAATTTCATAAAATTAGGAAAAAGTTCCACCTCTAAAGCAATTACCCACACACAAAAGAAAAGAAAAGCTCTAGAAAATAACTTGCGTTGACTTAAAAGTATTGTGATCATAATGCAGTGATCCTATCAAAGTGCCCGAAATATCTATTTAAAAGATGTGAGTATGTGAAAATTTCTTGTAGAGGGCGAATCTCAACTACTGATGTAACGATTCATATGAACTTTGTTCTTGATTATCTTCAAATAAAAATTTTATGATCAGAAAAGGGGCGTTAAAAGGAGAATTAAAGTTAGTTGGCAATAGGAAAGACAATCTGTCAATGGAAGGACGTAGGCATAGAATTCGGAACGTCAGGAAATACCCAATGTCCGTCACTCAGAATTTAGTTCTTTGTGGGTCGATTACTTCATTATTTAATTATGCGTACGGGTAGAAATTTTTTCAAAATAGAGGCTCTTACTGGAGCAAACGTAGGCATTTGAAAGCGCAGGTGTATTTCTTAAAACCGAGTTGAGCGAGAAGTAGAGTCACTGGTGAGAAACTCATCTTGGATGTGTAAGAATCCCTCTACTTCGCAGCCCACGTGGCAAAAGTAAACAGAAGGTGGGCCGGGGCGGGGTGAAGCAGGACTCGGTCAATTCCCTAATTTGTCGAGTCTTTAAAACTACAGGCCACTAAAGCACTAAGGGCATGCCCTTGAAGAAACTGGGGAGCGCTTCTGTAGAGGGAGATTAAAGCGACGATGTAGAAGATGCCAAAGCGGGGGCCAGGCAGGTAGAGGATGCACCTACCTACTGGGCTGGAGGTGCTGGCCTTCGCGCGCGGACCTGGGTGCGCGCGTGGCGTGTGCGGAGATACGTGCAAGGAGGCGGGAGTACAGGCTAGTGCGAGGTGGCAGCGCGTAGGGGTGAGGGGCGCGCACAGACCTCCAAGTGGGTGGTGGAGTGCTGCACTAACAAAAAGTTTAAAAGGTTAATCTAGGGTCTCCACCCTTGTGCCAGGCACCCACGCCACCTCCCCCCTGCGCGCCTGCCGGCTGCCTTCATCCCGCTGGCTACCCGTCCGAGGGGTTCCGGGGTGCCCCGAGTCTGGCTGCTGCGCCGGGGGGCTGGACCCTCCCCTGCGCTCGCCCCCGCCCCGTGCTCATCCCGGCGCACAGCTCCCCCGGCTCCACCGCACAGCGCCAGGGCAGCCCCGGCCTCGACTGCGCACCCCATTGTACGGCCCCCAGGTGCCGCCAGCCTTTGTGCAGGAAGCCCCGGGCTGGGGGCTGATTCCCTGGGAGCCGGGGCTGAGGGCCCCAGGGCGGCGACGGAGGCCGGGGCGGCGGAGGAGGAGGAGGAGGAGGAGGCCGGCGGAGGAGGAGGCGAGCCGGGCGGAGGAGGAGGCCGGGCGGAGGAGGAGAGCGGCAGCAGCAGCGGCTGCAGCGAGAGCTCGGGCGGCCGCCGCCGCCTCCTCGCGAGCGCCGCGCGCCCAGGTCCGGCTCGCATGCGAGTCACGTCCGCCCCCTCGGCGAGGCCGCCCCGAGACGCCGGCCCCGCCGAGTGATGAGAACAGACGTCAAACTGCCTTATGAATATTGATGCGGAGGCTAGGCTGCTTTCGTAGAGAAGCAGAAGGAAGCAAGATGGCTGCCCTTTAGGATTTGTTAGAAAGGAGACCCGACTGCAACTGCTGGATTGCTGCAAGGCTGAGGGACGAGAACGAGGTCAGAGCGCTTCTCTTATGCCGCGAAACTCTCCCTTTCCTCTCCCCCTTGCTTTCTCTCGGGCTTCCAGGGACTGGGGAGCAAACCCTGCAGTGTCACCCGCAAATACCAAGAGGGAAGAGGGAAGCTTCACAAATTACTGGAGCCTCTTCAACATGGCTGACAAATATAGTTTTAATTTCCCCCCCCTTTAAACCTGTAGTTCTGTGTTCCCTCCTCTCTCCTGCTAATGCTCCTCTCCTCACCCAGAAAACTTACCTTTGTGACTCTGACCAGCCGGTTTCCCGGCCTTTTATCCTCAGGAAAGTGATTTTTCTTTGCTTTCCTTTCTCAAATAGTTCAGCTTTGGGGGGATCACTACTTTTCCCTTGAATCCTTCCCGACCCCCTTTCCTTGTAAGTCAGACCAGTCTCTCGTTTAACCTAGCCCACCCCGGAAAGAACTCTGACGGAGTGTTTTCGACCCTTTTATCTGTTGTAGGGTCTGGGTCTGGGTTTGCGTTCGCGTCCGCCCCTTTCTAGCCCGGTGTCCGCTTTTGGGAGGGCGAACTAAGCGAATGTCACGGGGAGTAGAACTGTAGTACACTAAGTGGGGTTTTGGTGGTTTTTTTTTCCCTCCTAAGTCCGCGCGTTTTGCTAGTGGAGCTGAGAGAGAATAGTTTCTCTGGTCCCCCCAACAAGACCAGATCCCACTTTTCTCAAGGTACATCAGCTCTGCGATGGGCTGTGCCTTCCAGTCTGGGGAGTGGGTGTAAGAGAATTTGTGGGCAAATCTGTGCCCTGGCTTTGTGCTTCTCCCGAATCAGCTTCGTTTGGTTCCCCGGTAAGTGACAGGCAGACACAAAGGCAGGCGCAGGCCGGGGGGGAGGGGGCGGGCGGGCGGGAGGAGGGGGGCAGAGTTGAGAGTTGGAAGACTGCAAGGTCAGGGGCGCCGAAAGAAATGAAACCCAGTCCCAGCAAAGAAACGGAGAAGTAGGGAGCCAATTTCTAACAGTCCCATCCCCATTTTTCTCTCGTCTTGGTTGCTCGCTTTTCGTCTTTTATTTATCTGCCTTTCTCTCCGTGTCTCTTTTTTTCCTCCTTCTACACACACACACACACACACACACACACGCTCACTCTCTCTCGCTTTCTCGCTCTCCCTCCCTCCCTCCCTCTCCAGTCTTGCCGAATCTTTTCGCTGGGGCGGCTTGTCTAGTGTTATTAAGCTAACAGAGTTTCTATGGAGAGTTTTCTACCTATGACACAATAAAGTATGGCCTGGATAGACTCCTGGCAAGGTCGAATATGAAATATAAGTGTTAATTTACTGGCTATTGCCTTCATGACAGACTTTTAATTGCATTGAGTGATTTCCACCCCCCTCCTTCGTCTAGTGTTTAGGAATTGAAAGAAGGGTTATTTTCCAGCTGTTTGCTTAAAGTTTACTGAAATATTTTTTTTACATCTTCTTGTGTAGGGAATAAGTTACATCCACGAATTTAAAATCTAAAGTCTGATAATGTGCTTTCACCTCTCCAATAAGGGATAATAATGGCAAGTCCAAATAAAAAAATATTCATCAACAAATGGTCCAACAGGAGAGGAAGATTGTTTCTTAGGGGAAGTTGGGATGTAAGGAGAAAAGATGTTGCTTTGCTTTGCTTTGCTTTGGTTTAAGACTGGGTATTGTTGCCTGGTTAATGAAATAATTATATTTGCATTTTAATGGAAAGTTGAAATGCTGGAGGTGAATTATATTCTTTTACATGTTTGTATGCATGTCTCATAATAAGTTTGAGGAAGAATATAAATTTCAACACAATGTTGGGGTTTTTTAAATGTTATTAAGCAGAGAACTGTTAGGGCTAAAAAGTCACACTTAAGTTTAGAAAGCATGTATATGATTAAAAGATGGGTAGAAGGAAGAGCACAGTAATGGACATTACTCCGTAAATCAGATTTCCAAAACCATTTGTCCTCAGTAGTTCACTTTGTAACTCTTTATATTTTGATCTCTGAAAAAGTAATTAAGTTTAATTGTTGATACTGATGGTTATTTCACATGAGTACAAGGGAGTAGTATTACTGATCTGGGGTAGAAACAGCTCATTTGGTTAGTTCTTATTTGTCCTAAAATAATAAGGAAAATAGGAGTTTAGCATAAATGCTTACTATTCGTTGGGAAAACTATGATTAATTATTGCAGTAATTCAGAGTTAAAAATAAACAGTTCCTTTTGCTAACAGACTAATATGTAACTGCTTTTTTGGGACTTTTCAAATGTTGTGGTTTATGCTTTCTTCAAATTATTAAACTAATAATAGATGTAGTATTTTCCATTCATATTGGTAAATAAGAATACCTGCATTGGTTAATAATATTTATTGTAACCATGATGACTTGTTCTTTCCTATCAAATTTAGACTCTGTAATTTTATGTATCCTATTTGTATGCTGAAAATAGCTGTTAGTTAATATTTTAGGGGCTTAAATGATTACAAGGAGGAGATGAACATTATTCACCAATTTCAACCTAAGTACCACTTTCTCCTTTATTATAAAAGAAATTATTTGGATTAATATAGAATAGTTGACTATAATAGACACAATGTCCATTCTTCATTTGTTATATGTCTTATAGTATCACCAGGATGTTCTCAGAATTTCATGAGATAGAACAGTCTTGAGCAATTGGATTTTATGGAAGTGATAGTGGATAATACAAGATAGATCTTCTTCTTAAACTGCAATATTATTTTGCTTATTTTCTTATTGAACTAATAGTTAAAGAGAAGTTAACTTGGAATGAAGAGAGTTCCTTGTTTGGTTTAAATTCACAGATTTACTATCTATGGCTTTAATTATATCTGGCGTTATGCTGGTCCATGCAAGGAGTCAAGGACATTGGTATGATTTTGATGCAGTGACACATGAATGAAGGTAGACATTGGCAGGCCAACATCACTTTCAGAACAAGTGAAATGCACCTGCCAAGGAGTTATTTATGAGAGACTTCCAAAGTCCTGTTTAGGCACTGGACTTGTATTAGGTAACAAAAACTGGAGTTAATGTTTTGGTTTCACTTGCTGAAGTTACAATTTCTCTATCAATTCCTCCAAGGCTCCACCCACACACAATGTTGTAAGCCAGTGTCACTACTGAAATGTATTTCCTTATTTGCTGATCTCAGTAAGAAACCTTTCTTATAATTCACAGACACACCTGGCAGAAACCCTCTTTTCCATTATGTCCCAGATCCAAGTTGGTAAATTCTTATGAATTCTTTGAAATTATCTTTAAATGTCATCAAAAGCTATGGATGTTTGACATGTTAGAATATCTAATACTTAGATTAAACCTGCTTTTTTGTACTGTAATTCCTTCTTCAATAAGTTCAGTTGTTGTTGCTTAATAGAATTTAATAATCTTACCTAGCCATCTCAAATTACTGGCAGGAGCCTTCTTTGTTTTATGAACAAGCATATAGACAAGTTAAAACTTTGGAGCAGCTGTCAGTGTTGGTTCATCAAAATAACATTTTCCTCAACTATTATGCCACCATTGCACACTAGTTCTTAAGCGTAGTAATGGCACCAAAGCCAGTAGCAGGAAAATATTTTACAAGCCAACTTTACAATTGGAGCCTTAACTGTGGGAGAGTCGGTTTGCCAAGTAGAACTGGTGGTTATCTTGGAAATAGTGCTGAAGAACACAACCACAAATGATTTTGCCAAATATACAGTATTTACTTGGTCTAGATCTCTAGTTTCTATTTTGATGCACTGCCAAAACTCAGGGAATAACTGTGACATTATTTAAGGAGGTTATATAGTACATCTGTATACCTTGGTGTATAGTACAAAATACATATGCATTGGTATACAGTGGGAAAGAAGAGTTCCACAGGAGGAGAGGGTAAAGTGAGAGCCCTTGAATCACTGTGACTGCAAGCCAAAGAGAGTCTTAAGTATCTATTTCCAGCATTATTCTGATCCTAGATTGTACATAGCAGAAAATCCCTAATTTAAGAAAGATACATAATCTTTTCCTAATAAAATAGAATTTACGATTTTGGAAAGGACAAAGAAAATCTATCAGCTTTGATTTATGCTTTCTCCATTTGTCATGAAATGCGGTTAAATGTGCCAGGATTCAAGAAGTAGAAATAGATAGTAGGTAAATTTTCAGTATTTTTTGTAAAAACAAACTCAGTGATAATGTCAACCTACCTGAAGTTTTAAGAATTTGGAATTCAATATTTTATATTTACTCAGGGTTGTTACTCAGACTGGCTTGAAATCAAGCTCCAAATAATCTGAGATTTAAAATTAAGAGATGAATAAATTAGGATGAAGTGTTTTTGGAGGACAGGTTAGGACATAAAATGAACTGGTTGCTTCACTAAAAATACTATTTCTTTTAAATTGAATTTATGTTGCTTGGAAGAGAGGCACTGATTTCTACATCTATTTATTCCATAGTATAACCTAGGGTTTTCTACTCAGTCAATATGTAATGAAGGGAGTACCAGCTTCTAGTTATAAGATGAGTTATAAGTTCTGGAATGTAATGTAACGATAGTCCAGTGACTGTTGTTAACAATACTGTGTTGTATATTTAAAAGTTGCCAAGAGTATGTCTTCAAAGTTCCCACCACACACACGCAAACTTTGTAAGTATGTGAAGTGATAGATATAACTGAATTATTGTGGTAGTCACTTCCCAGTATATACATATATCAAATCATTACCTTGTACATGTTAAACTTACATAATGTTAAATGTCAGTTATGTCTCAAAAGCTGAGAAAAAATAATGAGTGACCTAGAACTCGAAAAAAATAATGTCATTAAATTAGAAAATGTATAATGTAGTCTCAGTACTGGTGATGATGGTAGTAATGACGGTGTTTTTTCCTTAACATGTAACTTCTTCAAGCCATCCACTGTAAACGTACAGCTTAAGGATCTTTAGTAAATTTACACAGACATAACATATTTTTTATTGAAATTTCTTTTAAGATATTTATGGATTCAGATGCAGGTGTATGAAATAATAATAACTGGGCATGTACCTTTTGCCCGATTTCTTCCACTGGTAACTTTTGGCAAAATTATAATAATCACAACCAGGATACTGACATGGATATAGTCTACCAGTCTTACTTGGATACCCCCAGTTTGACTTGTACATTTGTGTATTATATATTCAGGTCCATACCATTTTATTACCTCATCAGATATCTTTAAATCTTTTTTTCTGAAAGGAATAGTTTAACTCAGTTCTCCTTCATCAGTCATATGATTGTACTGCCATTCCTTATCAAAATTTGCATCAGAATATAGGTTTTTGTTTACTTAAAAGTGTTTTTGCATAAAATGACCTTAGCGTTCAAAATATTTTCAGTTGTTTTAATAGCTTACTACATTGTAACTTATGTCATTTAATTCTCTTCATGACTCTGCAGATAGGTATTATCCTCATCTTAGGTGAGCTAACTGAAGCAAAATGAGGTTGAATAACCAAATTCATACAGCCAGTACATGGCTTAGCTAAGATTTGAATTAGGCAGTCTGTCTCTAGATCCCAGCCCTTTAACCACTATGCTCTGCTGCCTCATTACTATTAATAAAAAAGTAAAGCTGTAGTGTAGAGAATGTAGGGAAAGTACTAAGAGGAGACTTATGGTGCACGCAATTGTCTACATATAAATGGTACCCAAATATTCATAGCAGTGTTATTCATAATTGTCCAAAAATTGGAACAATCCCAATGTCTATCATAAAAATATGAACTATGGTATATCCATATAATGGAATATTATTCAGCAACAAAAAGGAATGAAGGACTGATCCTTGCTGCATCATAGATGAACTTGGAAAGAAGTAAATAACGAAAGGTCACATATGATAGTATTTCATTTACATGAACTCCCCAGAATAGGGAAATCTAAAGAAGCAGAGAGTAGATTACTTATTGCTGGGGGCTGGTGGGGGATGGGGAGAGAAGAAGGGGAACAGAGTGTTAATAGATACGGGGTTTCTTTTGGAGCCTAAAAATGTTCTGTAGTTAGCAATGTTTGCACAGCTCTAAAAAAGTATCCAATTGTATACTTTAAGAAGGTGAATTTTTTTTTTATTACATGTGAATTATATCCTAAATAAAGTTATAAAAAATGCATACAACTGACAAGGTATTTGGCATTCGGAAAGTAACTCATGTCTCATGCAAAGAAATATAGAGTGCTGTTTGAATTGTAAGGGACTATGCATACCTTTCTAGAAACATGGCACCAGTGAGTTTTTTACGATACGTCCCTATGAAATTAGGATTTTTAGCTTTGGACACACAGGATGAATTACTTGGGGTTGGTTTTATTTTAATTTCTAACTTAATGTAATCTTAGATACCAGACATTCTTCTTGTTGAGCAATGCTTCTCTCCCTCTTTATTCTGATGAGAATGTTGAATTGGTGCCAATTGGATTCCATAGTTTGGAACTATGACTATAACAAGGGTGGGGGAAATTCAATGATCTGCAAGCATTCAGCTATAATAATGTATACGTGTTATTGTACTCAATAAGGAAATGGCCTTGGCTTCATATAATTGCTGTAATCTTTATTTTTTCAAGGAAAAACTATAGTAGTGACCAGAAATTCCATTTTTTAAGAATATGATTTTAGGACTTACCTGTAGATTTGTAATGACATTCACATTAGAATCTTTATCCAGTCGAGCTGATGGAGCATTTGTTATAGAAAGCAGTAAGGTAGAATATAGGTCTGGTCCTCCATATAGGAAAAATGCATAGCTTCTTTGTTTTTACCCTCTCTTGTTTCTCTTAATACTTTGTGAACTACCTCAATTCAAAATAGGTTTTTATGGTAGTATCTCCATAATATTCAAAAGTTATTCACTGGGTTCCAGTGTGCTCTTCCATCTTTGCCTTTTATTTATTTTTTTAAGATTTTTATTTATTTATTTGACAGAGAGAGACACAGCAAGAGAACACAAGCAGGGAGAGTAGAAGAGGGAGAAGCAGGAGCCAGATGCAGGGCTCATGGGGCTCGATTCCAGGACCCTGGGATCCTGACCTGAGGCCGAAGGCAGATGCTTAAGGACTGAGACACCCAGGCACCCCCCATCTTTGCTTTTTAAATATACTTCCAAAAATCTTAAATTTTCAAGTTAATTAAAAATATAGGAGATGAGATATTTTGTTTATATTTTTAGCCTTGCTTTTTGTAAATGATTTTTATGGAAGATGCCCTATATTCAGAAGTAAAACAAGGGTGGAGGAAATTCAATGATCTGCAAGCATTCAGCTATGAATTTTTGCTGATGGACTGCTGTCTTCTGGGAACAGAATTGTCTATGGTCAGGCACGGACATAGCAGATCTCCCATTAAGACAGCCATACACAGTATTGATCATTTTCATTTGCTGCTTTTACAATTTTGAAATTTGTTTTGGTTTGTTCTATGAATGCTGTAAAGTAATGAGAATTTTAATTACTATTGTCATACCTCATTAGCCATCGCTAAAACCTGCCTTTTCAAGTTGCTTGTTTTTTTGATAGAGTATTAAACTAGTTTCTATGTCCAGATTATTCTGTAATGAAAACTGTTCACCCAACTCTCAAGATGAGTTTTTATTATAGTATTTCTCCTCAAATTAGTATATTTTTTGTCTTCCAATGTAAAAGAAGAAAGGCTTAAATAATGTTAGTGAAACCCAGAGGATAGAACATAATCTGTCTCTGAGTTATTCCTCCTGTTTTTCTTCCCTGTCTACTTTAAGAAACAAGGGCAACCATTAAAAAATACCTTAATTATTAGTTGTGCCGCTTCTAAAGTAAAGTGCCAGAATCTGAAAATAATACAATGACACCACACCCAGATTCCATCCCGAACATACCGCCTTGTTCCTATTAATTTATTTTTTAATCTGTTTGTTCTTTCAGCACTTTATCCATTTTTTGTTTGAAGTCTCTTACTTTGAAGTTGAAGAATTTTCATATTTGCCATTGGCTATAAAGTTCTCTCAGCTCTTTTATAACCTCTCATGATTTTTGAATTAAAAGGATTACTTTTATACACCCTCTAATTAGTTTGGATGATTATTAGCTTTTTGTTTGTTTTACTGCATACATCATAACAGAACAAGAAATCACTTCTGCAAATAAAGTGGTCATTCATAAAATTAGGAAAAGCATCTTAAAAATTGAATCCATTTATTAAAACATTAATTCACTTATATTTATATTTTAATGTACCAAAGAGAATTGGTGAAAGGAAGAATACCTTATATGAATACTTTTCAAACATGAAGGAAGAACAAACTTTCCAGCATCAAAATAACCATGTAAATTGTTTGTTTCAGTAAAAAGAGAAGCAGGTACATTTTAGCAGGAAAGCATATATTTTAAACTTTGTACTCTCGATTTAATCTAGCTTTATTCCAAGATAGCCACCCAATTGGTGGTAGTTGTTTTTTTTTTTCTCCTATGAAGTTATAACATATTTAGCTGAAAGTAAGACGAAGTTGTACTTATTTTTGGAATGTCTACTACATCATAACTTGGAGAGAAACATACTTGCAGGAAGCAAAACTAGTAGACATTTTGCTAATGGCTTACCTTTTTAATACCTGTAATTTAATTGTGTTTCTACCGAAAATCAAAATTGGTAAGGACATTTGGTTATTAACTTTGGGAACTAAATTTTCAACTTGAAAAATTAAATTTCAATTTAAATTCATTTTGACTTAAAAATTAAATTGAAACTTGTTTGCTCTCAAATGTGATTCTTATTTCAAGTAGGAAATTTTATAGACATCAGCTAATTTTAATATATAATTAAAAAAAATTTACCAAGTGTGTAGAAGATATAGAATATAGCATTTTAAAATCCTTTAAAAAAAATCTTGAGAATTCATTGAAATCAGAGTATTTTTCAAATCACTAGTTTAATTTACTACTGACAATTTTGCAGGATTTTTTTTTTTTTTGCATTGCTATATGTCATGCTTTAAAGCTGAAGGTTATAGGAAACTTTCCATATTTAGGTATAAAAAACTTGATATTGACATTTTTCTTGAATATTGTAAGGATTCAACCCCTTTAGAAAATGATTTGTTTCATGTTCACAAACCCATTGTAAGAGATAACAGTGAATGTAGATGAGGGTGAAAATTAAGGAGAGAGGTAAAATACTAAATTGTGTTTCTCTTTACTCAAACAGAGCCATTGGATACTTTTTGCTGATAGAGTCATGTTGTAATTTTATTTGGATGTAAATTGTCATTTTGCAAACCACTTGTCTATTTAGAGTATCTCTGTCTAGTAGTTGTGTAACCCTACCTCTCATAATATTTCAGTTCATACTGAAGTAAGTGAGCAAAGATAAAGGAGAAGTTTTGGGATAAGAGGAGGTAGAAAGTGCATTCAGAATGCATTGTTGAGATTTCAAAATTTGCCCCAAACTTAATTAGAATAGGCAGTTAATTGTGATCTGTCCTCTGGTTAGATGCTGCTTAAAGAAGAAAGGGAATGCAATGGGGACTGGTCATTTCTCCTGTTCTTCCTCCATTGATTTTTGTTGTTGTTGGAGGGGTGGTGGAGAGAGGGTAAGGAAAGGAAGACATAAGGAAAATAAATCCCTCTTAGAGTCAATTCCTTGATAGGCACATGCTCATTTTTAGGGCCAAAGAAAAGGGAGGTTTTCCTTCAGAGCTTGTTGACGCTTTCTCAGCTTCCGATTACACGTGGTCACATCAACATTTGACACGTGGGTATAGTGTGTGCGTGAGCATGGCAGCACTATTTACAAACACCATCCTAGGATTCCAGAGACTCTTATGTAACAGCTGAGAGAGTGCGGGCTTTGTGTGTCTGTGGGCGGAGGAATCAAACAGTTTAATTCATAGTCAGGGAGCCCTTGTCTGGCTCTGACAGGGTCATGAACCAAAGATCAAGGTGTCTAGGTCAGGATCCGCCCAATACGCAGTTTTCCTACCACAGTCTCAAAGGCAGTGCTTTAATACTGGACTAATCTTTTTTTTTTTTTTTCTTCCTTCAGCAAACAGAACCAGTTATGCCAAACTTTTTTTTGTGATTTTGGTAAATGTGGGCAGATTGTACCTTGGTTCTACTTGTACTCTGCAGTGCCACTGAGACTAAAGTGTGCTTGCCTGCCACTCAGCCTCATTAAGTAATGCCTTAAAAAAAAAAAAAAAGTGCAAGAGAATTTTTTTTTTTTTTAAAGTGCAAGAGAATTCATAATCTGACTTGCGGGACTAGACACTCAAACTACAGAACACTCAAGAAAGTGATTAATTGATCATCCTCCTTATTCCTTCCTGCACTGACCCCTCTCCTTTCTCTTCTCCCTCCCTTTTCAGTTCTTCTTGATTACACCTCCTCCGCTTCTAACTCTACATCAAGACTTGGGTTATTTTAAAAGAAAAAAAAAAAAAAAGTCTCTATACTTAGGGAATTGCTTTTCCCTTCCCAGATAGCTTTTTAAGAGTTTTCCATTGATGTTTATCAATAAAAAGAAAGTCGAGTTTTTCAAAAAGTTAAAGCACACAAATTTAAAGTGTATCTGGCATATGTTTTCCAGTCCTTTTCATTGTAAGTTGTAAGCTGACTGGTTGGAATCTTTAAAATATGAGTGAACTTTGAGGGTTTTTGTTTTTGTTTTTGTTTTTGTTTTGTATTGCATTTAAGGATCATTTTAGATGGATATCACTATTGGTTATCCAAAAATAGAAACCATTCATAACAAATAATTGAAATTAGATCATCAAAAAATGAACTCTTAGTTAATATAAAAGTTGGTGTGTTTGAACTCTTCTTTCATAGAATGTTTTCTTTTGTAATTATGCTATCTTTCTAAAAAAATAACAAAATTAAAATCTTTGAAATGCAGTACAATAAACAAAAGGAATTTGTTTAACTTTGAAAAATAAGGGATCTTTTCTCCAAGAGATAAACCAAGCATCAAAAAACTATTTTGTTTTAAGTACAGTTTGGTATAAGAGAAGTTAAGATCTGAAATAATTTAGAGATTATCTGTCCAAATTAATTATTTACACATGAGACTTAGAAATTGAGTCTAGCTGTTTAACATCTGAATTTGTTCTCATTTGAAAGAAATTGCCAAAAGAGTGACTCATTTAACCAACACAATGAAATCTAAGAATGGGCATTTTTCATCCCTGTTGCTGAGTAAAAAGTTCCTTCTGGACTTGAAAAGATAGAATTTATTTAGTGTTTATCATTTAAAATATTTTGTACAGCTTTAATACATTGAATTGAGATATAGTGAAAGTAGACTATAGGCTTTAAGAGATTCTTTTCATTTACTTGTTTTATTTTTTTTGCTTTTTTATTATTTTGGCTTAAAGATAATATATTCATCTTAATCACCCTTGGCCTAAATAGTGAAAGTTTGTGTGAAATTACTTATCTGTATCATTTTCTTTTTCTTTCTTTCTTTTTTTAAATATATATATATATGTGTGTATATATATATATATATATATATATATATATATTATTTATTTATTGACAGAGCGAGCGAGCATGCACGCCCGAGTAGGCAGAGTGGTAGGCAGAGGGAGAAGGAGGCTCTCCACTGAGCAGGGAGCTCGATATGGGACTCGATCCCAGGACTCTGGGATCTTGACCTGAGCCGAAGGCAAACGCTTAACCCGCTGAGCCACCCAGGTGCCCCTCCTTTTCTAAGAACAGTGCCAACTCAGAACATTCATGGGCTTCCATGAGAATTATCTTCTCCTATATTAGAACCAAAATATTTTCTTCTCTTAACTTTGTTGGACTCTGAATCATATGCGATTATAAGCTGGAAGTGCTCAGGATTTGATAAAGGCCATAAATTAGTGCATTTCTGCTAAGAAAGGGATTTAAGTATAACTTTCATTTGATGGTGTTTCAGTTTCACTTAAAGTGGCAAGCATGTGATAAAAATTGATTTATTCAGTGGGTGGACTCCCTTAGTAAAGAAACTTAGTGGCCATTGTCTTAGTATTATAAAATATCAGAATGGTAGACTGAATGTGAAAGATATATGCTAAAAAGCAGTACGAAATTTGAGTTTATCCCCTTTCAGTTACTGCTGTGTTTGAGTGTGTGTGCATCTGTCACATGTATTTTGGACTCAATATGATTTAAGTCCTCTTGGTAGAAATGGTTGATTAAACAAACCACAGGAAAAGTTTCTGTTTGTGAATATAAAGTGAAAAAATAATGTCATGCATCTTTCCAGATATCATGAAGTTACACAAAATCCTCAAGGACGTTTGTACCAACTGCTTTTAGATGGTCCTTTTAGAAGGTCGCTGAGGAATCAGTTAGGAGCTCACCCAGAAACAGCTGGCTTGGTGATGTTAAGATTGGTGCCAGGTATTCCCTCTTGCATAGGAGTTCCAGGCCATCCTGTTGCCTTCCCATGTGGTCAGGCACACATGGCTCTAATGTTTACACACACTGTTCCAGAATTCTGAACGCCAGTGATGCAACAATGTGGGTAGAAGGAGTGGTCTGTATCTCATTAATTGTTTAGCGGCCTGGATCACGAATATTGATGCAGGAGAAGAAAGTACTGATTATAATAATGCTTGACTGGGACAGAGGGGGATAAGGTGATAGTGCATGGTAGATGCATAAAGGAGGCTTTCCCCCAACCCCCATTGTTATTTTAAACTGTTGTTACCACTCAAAAGGAGCTTTCTACTTTGAACTTAAAATAGTAGCTTTTAACTGGGACCAGTGACTACAGGCTTTAGTATCCAAGGACTGAAGGTGATGAAGGTCTTAAGAGTGTCACTCTCTCTCATAACCAGGCTGACTCAGCCTCTTTTAGGAGCTATTGTGGCAACTTAACCATCTCTAGTAACCTTACTGCATACGTGCATGGAAACAGTTGGAGTTAGAGCTATCATTTTCTCATGTTTTAAAATTGTTCCTCACGCATTATTTGTTTCATGTTTGAAAATATGCCATTCCTAGTACATATAGAAATGCCTTCCAAAATCACTGAATATGTTTGGGTAGAACTAATTTGCTTAACATTATACTCTTGTTTAAGAGCCTGTATCTGCAAACACATGGGGGAAACCCCCTTCTTATCTGGTAGAATGATGATAAAGGAAAAGAAAAGATAGGTGATAACTTTGGAAAATATGTAATAACAAAGTGGTGGCATTCATTCAACTAAATACCAGCAACTACGTTTAACATGGAAATGTGCCTAAAATGGTGAGGGGAAAACATGTAAATATAAGGAGACTATAAAGAGTTTTTAATGAATAAATGCTCTATCACAAATGATGAACATTTTAAAGATCTGTTTCAGACTCTCTTACTTATAACAAATTGTCAAAGACTTTTTCATCCACCTTCCTTTGAACTTTTAACAGTTTTTTTCTGGACTGTAGGTTTAACTCTGTGTGCATGTATGTGTGCATTTGAATATGTTTTTATATTTTAGATCTAGCTGTGTGAACTAGAATTGTTTCCAATTGCTTATAAGATATTGTAGCCACTTTTACTTCAATATTTCAATAAATCATTCATCAGATTTGCAAAAATACAGTTCATTTTCAAACATAGAATCATAGATTGTTGTCAACTGAAAAGGATTTTAGAGGCTCTCCAATCTGTTACATTTATAATTGAAAAAATTTCCTATGTCTATAGGAAGGGGAAGACATTTGCTTCAAATTATGTAATAGGATATCTATCATTCTAATAATAGCCAATATTGACTAAGTTCTTACATTGTGTTAAGCACCATGCTGGACGCTTTACAGAGATTATCTTATTTTAGTCTCATGTCACCTCGTTTGTTTGTTTGTTTGTGGCATATATCCCCATTTTATTGAGGAAAAAATAGGTCATAGAGTTTTAAACCTCTTCATGTATTAGGAATTTTATTTAACATCACTGCTGTTCTTTTAGAAATATAATTTCTTCCTCCTTGGTGTTCTCACTGGTGTGACCTTCCTTTCCATCATTTCCTGATTATTCCTGCCTTTCACCATATTTTTCCCCCAAAGGAATCTACACTGCCTTTTTATTTCTAATGGATCACAATGAACTCTTAAACAGCTGGCTGCCATTAAACAGTCTGGCCTTTTGGGTCAGGAAGATCTAGTTTTGAATCCTAAGTTTCCTTCTTATAAACTGTGTGTGTTTTCATTCAACATAGTAATTTTAGCCTCTCTGAATCTGCTTTCCCATCTATGAAATAGGAATAGCTAATAATTCTTATCTCCCATGTTGCCAAGAGGGAATAAGTGAATGAGTTAATATAATGAAACATTCAACCTATTACTTGGCAAAATTTCAGTGATTGGATAACTATTTGGTCATTTCTCAGGTGTTTGTTGAGCGTCTATATATTAGGAAAGAAGGAAGCCATTGTACTTGCCTGTGTAGAGTATATAGACTCATAAGAAAGAGTCAATACCATGAACTTTTAAAAAGCATAATGAGATGGAAATTGTAGGACTCACAGACTGGTCACATGGGGAGTTTCCCAGGATGCATCCATCCCTTTGCTCAAAGGTATGATTCTTTAATTGCCTGAATGGTCCTAGGCACAAGAGTTGGCATGACTTTCTCAACGTTGGGGGCCCACAGAGATTGTACAAGTCTTAACAGCATGGTGTCTAAAGAAGGCCCCCAGAAGGAAAGATTATTTCCATCCCTTTTATTATTTCAATCAGGATACAAATTACAAGTCTGTAGTTTCTTCTGTTCACAGTCATCTTTTATTATATCAGGTATATTGAAAGGATATAAATTTGTCCATAGAAATATAAAATGGTAGCATGTATGATTTAAAAACTATTAAGGATTATAGATGTTCCTTATTCTAACTCTGTTTCATAGCCTGTTTTTAGGAACAAGAACAGATACTTTGGCACACCTTGCTTAAAGATAGATGATAGTCTTGTTGTGCTAATCCCAGGGACTTCCCATGAGAATGAAGATTCCGTACATGGTGGTGTCATGGGATTTGGGGCCCATGTGAAAGATGTTTTGGAGTGTCTCCCAATTACTTAACAGTTTAAAATATATCAGCTATTTATGTGTCAGTAACTGCCTCCTTTCATCATGATAGACGTTTCCTTGAGAGCCAGGATCATAATTTGTATATTCACTAAATCCCCCACAATAATTAGTATGCAGCCAAGTACATAGCAGGCCCTCAGTATACATATATGCCTGCAGGTAGACTGTGTGGGTTGGAAATACTCTTGATGAACTATCATTTCTCGGAAATAAGGAACACAGAAATGGAGAGGTTTGACTGGTTAGTTTCTACAGTGACTTTTCAAAAAATACAGATACATGATAACAACAAAAATAATTTAAAATAATGTCATTAGAAGTATGTCTTTATTATTTTTTCCTACAGTAATATACTGAATTTTCCAAATTATCAACATCAAACCATAGCTTCCTGACTCCCCACTATGCAGGATATGAATATTAGTATTTTTCATTTCATCTACTTTTCTCCCTTGCCTTCTGCCAATTTTTATATTCTATACCTTCTCTGTTGCTAAGTTTATAATATTTGTATTATGTTCTTCACCTATAGCTGTCTCTCCTGTGCTTTGTAGCTTAGTGCTAATTGAGAAAAGAAAACCCACAGCATTTATAATGTCATGATTATAATAAATAGATTCCAGTATAATACCGAGGGTATGGTTGAATATGTAGAAAAGGGAAAAAAAAATGATCCCATAGCATTAAAATTTGCTTTGTTCTGAAGATAATATTTTAAGCACCAAGATAAAATAGATTGCATTTTCTTAAAGTCCTTTAACTCCTCAAAATTGTGCCATATATTAGTTTCTTTCACATTTGGACTTAACAATTTTCTGTGAGCCTTAAATTTTTCTTGAAAATTCTAATCTTCTTATTTTGTGTCCTTGATAGAAGAATTATATGGCTTCATCACTCACAATGATTTTTCCAATTTCTTAATTACATCACTTGGTGAATGAAATATACCTTCCTCTTCAAGTCATTTTTCCCTATGCTGTCTACTTCCTTTTTTCTGAATTAGTTTCTTTTCATTATTCTCCTGGTTAGAGCTGCTGTATTATTTCAGTCCCTTGTCTTGCTTGGTATTTGGTTCTTTTCCCCCCCTTTCTCTTTGCATACATCCCCAAGAGTTTATTCTTGTTTTTGTTTTCCAGAAATGGTGGGTAGGAAGCAAACTGAGTCCTTGCATATCCAAAACACCTTTATTTTTTCTCAGAGTTAATTAATAATTTATTATATATAGACTCCTTGGTTCAAAGTAATCTCCCCTCAAAACTTGGGAGACTTTTATCCAGTGTTGCTAATGAGACCCAGACATCTGATAAAAGTTTGATTCCATCTTTTTTAGATAACTTTTTTTCTTATTTAAATGGTAATTAGGATCTTTATCTTGTCAGTTCTGAAATTCCACCTAGAAAATTAAAAGCTCACAGGAAAATCGAAGTCCAGATCTGTTTAGGCATAGCTCTTTTAATATCCATCCTTCTCAGCCCTAAATGATTCTGTATAATCTAGAAAAAAAAATGTCTTCTTTCCACTTTAGGAACTTTCCTTCTATTATACCTTTGATTACTTCTTCCCCTCTATTTTTTTTCTCTCTTTATGGAACTCATGCTAACTGACCTCCTCAGTTTATTTTTCTTGTGTATTAAACTCCCTCTCATATGTTCCATCTGTTTTCTCTATATATTTTCCCAATCCACTTGATCTTTTTTAAATGTTAAAAATTAAATTTTAATTTCCCAAAATTCTTATATCATCTGATTGACTCTTCTTAAGGAAGCCTTTTTTTTGCACTCAAATCCTAAGGAATGAATGAAATTTTGTAAAAAAAAAAAAAAAATAGAGCAACAGAGAAAGAAATGTTTATAACTACATTACCATATATATGTTAGCAACTGAACTTTTTTTTTTTAAGATTTTATTTATTTGAGAGAGAGAGGGAGCATGAAAGGGGGAAGGTCAGAGGGGAAAGCAGACCCTCTGCTGAGCAGGGAGCCCAATTTGGGCTCAATTTCTGGACTTCAGGATCATGACCTGAGCTGAAGGCAGTCACTCAACCAACTGAGCCACCCAGGCGCCTGCGACTGAACTTTCTGATGTTATTGTAATTGAGTAGTATTTCAGTTATATTGTGTGTTTAAGAGGCTTCTGTGACTGCTTCTAAATATAAGCATGATTTGCAAAATGACTTTAAGTTTTAAACAACTGATTTATAAATAGACTTTGGAGCTCAGGCCTCCTGAAGATGAGCACTGCCTGTGTTCTTCTTTTGCTTCCTTTCGTTCAGTTCTGTGACTACCAACTCCTTTCTGGGCTGGAAGAGATAGCACAGTTTCCAGTATCTCTCAGTATTTATTATCACGATGAGATAATATTCTGTTAGTCCTTAATTCTGGGTTCAAGTGAACTTGGTATTTATTTCATAGTGAAAAATAGTTATAGATAGATGATTCCTCATATGCAGGTTTTCCACTGGTTTTGAAGTACCTTCTTTATTCATTTTAGATATGGCTAAAATAATAGTATTTTGAGTGCATTTTTCTTGCTGCTTTTATTGTAACTTCTTATTAACAGTTCAAAATCCCGCAGAATTTGAGTTTGATTTGTAAGCTCCATGATGGGCATTCTACTTCTGTTTTGTTCAAAATGTTATCTCCAGTATCTAGCATAGTGCCTGAAACATTATAAACTAAAATCAGTATTTGTTGAATGTAGACCAATATTTCTAGAGAATTCTCATTCCAAAGATTTAGTAGAATAAGAAACCCATAATGAGTAATGCCATACTCAATGCTAGTGAAATGAGATACAAACAGGTAGGGTAGCTCTTTCTTTACTTTTCTTCCAAATATAGAGAACTTTCTGAAATCAGAGAAGAATTGATATGAGTTTTAGTATGTTTCGTTGACATAATGATATATAACCAGGAAACAGAAACCAGTTCTTTTAAAAATGGCAGGAAGATGAGAAGAAAAAGCAGAGGTCAAAAAAAAATTTTAAACAGTATAACTTACTGAGGCATCTGAAATCTTTAAATTCTACATTGGTGCAAGGTACAGATCTTGAGCTACAACTGCTTTTTGATAAAGGATGCTGGTTCATACTGCCAATGTTATATCTTCCCCTATATAGTAAAGAGTTCAGTGTGGTACCTGAGATGTTGAAAAAGGTAAGGCAACATTCATACTTGTGAACAGACCTGCAAAAATAGACTAGTCTCTTTCAGATTGCATTATTTGTTTTCACATACGTGTCTTTACCTCTTTTTGGAAGTCTGTTTTCTAACCTTCTTCCAGGGCTTATCATCTCTTTCATATATCCATTGCATGCATTTTTCAGAGGCTAAACGGAATTAGTGCATACTTTGTATAGCAAAAAGGTGCTGTTGACTTTAAATGAGGTCTTTGACTTTTCATGTGATGCTGGGAAAGAAGTTTACTATTTCCTCATTTATCAAATGAAGGACTTGGACAAAATAACATTTTCTGAAATTTCACTCAATTTAAAAGTCCACATATGAGATCTGTATTATATATGACAAGTTGAAGCATATTGCAGATGTTAAATAAATATTTGTTTTACTGCATTTTTAAGTGGCCACATTATTTCCTTTCAAGGAAAAAATAGTATTACATTCAAATGCCTGTATGTTTATGAGAAACATTTTAAAACTATTGAGGTTGAATTCAAGGTTTCTTACAGATGGTCTTTGCCCTTTCAGCAATATCTCTCATAGTGTGAGAATAATGGTGGAGTCAAGAGTGAAACTATCCAATTAAAAATTTCTTTTAGCGAGGGGAAAAAGTATTCATCAGAGGTGTTCTAATAGATGATGTATTTTTGGTAATGAAACTGATAGGGGCAGGAAAAAAAAGGAAACTGATGGGGTAATTAACAGTTTTTTGTTTTTTTTTTTCTAAGTTGTCTGTGCTACTACTATGTTGTTAGGCAATGATAATGCTTTTCTGATAGGGCAGAGAGCAAAGTTACTTTGGTCTTATTTCCATTAACCAAGCCTTAAATATTCCTTCAGAGAATAGATGTGAAAAAGTATTCTGTTTCTCAGACCTCTTAAGAATATAGATTTTGCTTTTAAGAGGAATTTCACTCCTGCATGCCAAAATGAAGGATAAAAATTTTACCTATCTTTAATCCTTAAAGGAAAATGCACATAAAAATGCTGTTTACTGTGTACAGTATAGGAGAGTGATAAGTTCCTGGATTAATTGTTTTTTAAAAAAGATTCTATTTGTTTAGTTGACAGATCACAAATAGGCAGAGAGGGATAGGCAGAGAGAGGGGGGAAGCAGGCTCCTGCTGAGCAGAGAGCCCAATGCGGGACTTGATCCCAGGACCCTGAGATCCTGACCTGAGCCAAAGGCAGAGGCTTAACCCACTGAGCCACCCAGATGCCCCCTGGATTAATCTTTTAAGAAAAAAATCAAGTTTATTGAAAATTTTGAGATAATAATGAGTCATTTTAGTAAGTAAAGGAAATAATGTCTAGTTTTGAAAATGACAGATTTGGTATGAGAGTGCAAAGTTGATGAGACTAGGAAATCCAAAGAAATTTGCTGATTTATTTTCTCTATTACTCAGTGAATACAAAAGTCCATTTATTCAGATATTAATTACATGACAATTAAAACATCTTTGAAGTCAGTCTACTATCATTAAGAGAATTCCTCTTAACAAACCAGTATAAACAAGATTATAATTTAATAGACACTAATGCTGGTTGTGAAAAATCTTGAGACTTCTTTAGGACTTCAATTTAACAAAATACTGACTAGCAGTAGATGCACACATGGAAATATAAGACATTTTATTCATGCTTACAAAAATAGTGTCCAGTTGACCTTTGAACAACACAGGTTTGAATTCCTTGGGTCCACTTATACACAGGTTTTTTTTCTCTAACTTACTTTATGGTAAGAATACAGCATATAATACATATACAAAGTATGTGTTGACTGCTTATGTTATTGGTAAGGCTTCTGGTCAATAGTAGGCTATTAATAGTTAAGTTTTGAGGAGTCAAAAGTTATACATGGATTTTTGACTGTGCAAAGGGTCAGTGCCCCAAACCGCACATTGTTTCAGGCTCAACTCAGTATCATTTCTTAATAGTAGGTAGCAATGACTTCAGAAGACCATAGATTTCTCTGTCAACATACACATTGACAATATTATTACAACCATTAGTTGAATATGCTAATTCCATTTTCACCTAGAACTTCAGTTTATTCTATCACTAGAGTACATATATGAATAAAAACTTATGAAAAAAAAACCTTACGGATATCAAAGAAATAAAAGAATAAATATAGGTACATAACCATGGTAAGCCTATACTTTATTTGATAGTCCTTAAAAGACAGTTTACCACTGCTTTTTTCTAAAAAAATTATTTGTACATTTTAAAAACCCTTTTTGAGAAGTGGCTTGCCACACACACAGAATTTATAGTCACTAGTATTTCCTAATACATATTTGAAAAAGAAGACTTGATATATTACTAGGATTACATACGGTTAAAAAGTTTTAAAAATTATATTAAAAAACCTTAAGGTCTCCAGTTTCCTCTTTGACATGTAAGGAGCTTACCATCCCAACAAATAAAAAGCTGAACAAACTGAAAAAAATCAACAACTTTTCTTAGCTCTGTCAGAGAGGTGAGGTCACAAGGCAAACCACTGCCCCCAAAAGTAGAGAGACCGGCGAATACAGAGAACCACAAACTACTGGAGCAGAAACCCACACAAGTAGAAACGTCCATAGGAACCAAGGCCAGGGCAGAAAAATCTGAACTGTAAAACAGATTGCTGGAGGTTCAGCGTGGATAAATCATAGAGTAAAAACCCAGGGGAACTCAGTGACAGGGAGCCCCCCACACTTTCATGAGTTTTACCTTCAGGTGTCCTACCAGTCCCCTCAGTGAGTATTAGAGGAAAGTCCCCTTGTACTTTAGTAGGTGCAGAGAGGAACCATTGTGAAATATGCCAGAACATTCTGTTCTTCTTAACAAGGCCTGCTGTCAAACTATTTTACTGGAGCCTAAAATGCCGAGGGAAGGGAAAAATTCCCAACTTCAGTTCCTTCTAGCCTTCTATGTGGGGGAAAGGAAATAATGTACCTTCAAACCCTCCAGCTATCCTTTCCCGCTTAGGGAAAAAGCAGTTGGCACGAGAAGCACTGGTGAAGTGCAGGTTGACCAAAAGACTGAGGTGGAACCTAATCATATGACAATAGAATGCTTCCCATCTCTCCACACCTTACCACTGCATCATTAAAGGCCCCTTTACTGCAGTTCCTTTTCCCCAGTACATCTTGTCCAGCTTAAAGCAAAAAATTACTAGGTATACTAAAAGGCAAAAACTGTTCAAAGAGATTGTTCAAAGAGACTATCAGACCCAGAATTAAATAAGGCAAGAATGTTGGAACTATCACACTGGGAATTTTTTTTTAAACCTGTGATTAATGTGTGAAGGGTTTTAATGAAAAAAGTAGACATGATGCAAGAATAGATGGATTAATGTAAGCAGAGAGATGAAAATTTGAAGAAAGAAAAAGAAATGCTAGAGATCAGAAGTACTATGACAGAAATACCTTGATGGATTAATTTGTAGACTGGATATGACTGAGGAAAGACTCTCTGATCCTGAGAATATGACCAGAAACTTCTAAAACTGAAAACAGGGAAAAAATAATATTCAAGAATTGTGGGATAATTATAAAAGATGTGATATAGACATGATGGAACTATCAGAAGGAGAAGAGAGAAAGGCATGGAAGCAATATTTTAAAGCAGTAATGAGTGAAAATTCTCCCAGGTTAACATCAAACACCAAACCACTGATCCAGGAAGTTCAGGAAATACCAAGTAGGATAAATACCAAAAAACAAAAGCAAAACAAAAACTACATGTAGGCATACCATATTCCACCTTCTGAAATCGAAGATAAATGCTTGAAATAAGCTAGAAGAAAACAACACCTTACCTGTAGAGGAAAAAGATAAGGATTACATTTGACCTCTGCTGGGACACCATTACAAGCAAGAAGAGAGTGGAGGGAGAAATTCAAAGTGTTTAGAGAATAAAACAAACAAAAAAAACACCTTAGAATTCTATACCCTGTGAAATTTTCCTGCAAAAGTGAAGGAGAAATAAAGACTTTCTCAGACAAACAAAAATTGAGGAAATTTGTTGACAGTAACCTTCCTTACAAGAAACGTTTAAAAAAGCTCTTTAGGCAAAAATAGAATGACATAGATCAGAAACTAGGATCTACATAAAGTAGGAAGAATGTTGAAGAATAAAAAACTGAAGGTAAAAGAAAATCTTTAATGTTTCTTCTTTTAATTCTAACAAAAATTAGTTTATTCAACATATTAACAATGTACTAAGTGTATAATGAAATAAATGACAGCAATGATACAGAGACAAGAGGAGAAATTAGGAATATTTTGTTATTTTAAGGTACTCACACTACCCAAGAAGTGGTATAGTGTTATTTGAAAGTGAACTTGGATTAGTTGTAAATGTATATTGCAAACGCTAGGGCACCACTAAAGAAGATTTAAGAAGAGATATAACTACTTTGCTAAGAAAGAAGAAAAAAAGGAAATATATAAAAAGCTCTATTAAAAATACAAAAGGAGACGGGCGCCTGGGTGACTTAGTGGTTAAAGCCTCTGCCTTCAGCTGGGTCTGGATCTCAGCGTCTTGGGATCGAGCCCCACATCAGGCTCTTTGCTCAGCGAGGAGCCAGCTTTCCCTTCTCTCTCTGCTTGCTGCTCTGCCTACTTGTGATCTCTCCCTCTCTGTCAAATAAATAAAATCTTAAAAAAAAAAAATACAAAAGGAGAAAAAGATGGGAGACAAAAATAGGTACAAAGAAGAAAGTCAACAATTAGGAAAATAATAATAAATATGGCAGATATTAATTCACCTGTACCAATAATCACCTTAAGTATCAGTGGTCTAATTCACCAGTTAAAAAAAAATAATGAGTGGATCAAAAAATAAGACCCAACTATATATTATCTAAAAGATACCTTAAATATAAAGACATGTAGATTAAAAGTAAAGAGATGGAGTGGTGGCTGGATGGCTCAGTTGGTTAAGCATCTGACTCTTGATTTTGGCTCACATCATGATGTTGGGGTCATGAGATCAAGCCTCATGTTGGGCTCCACACTCAGCATAGAGTCTGCTTGGGATTCTCTCTCTCCCTCTGCCTTTCCCCACTCTCATGCTCTCTATCTCTCCAAAATAATAAAACTTTTTTTTTTTTTAAGTAAGGAAATGGAGAAATATATACCATGTTAACATTAATCAAAAGGATAGCTGGGATAGCTACATTAATTTCAAACAGAGCAGATTTCAGAGCAAAGAAAGTTATTAGACAAGAAAAGCATGGCTTAATGATAAAGAAGTCAGTACTCCAAGAAGACATAACAGTCCTTAGCATGCATACATCTAACAGTGTCAAAATACATGAGGCAAAAACTGATAGAACTACAAGGAAAAATAGACGAATTCACTATTATAATTGAAGACTTTAACACTCCTCTGTCAGAAGTGGACTGATCCAGCAGGCAGAAAATCAGTAAGAATATAGTTGAACTCAGTAGCTCCATCAATCAACTGAATATAATTGACATCTATAGACTACTTTATCCAACAATAGCAGATTACATATTCAAGTTCCCATGGAGCATTTAACTAACATAGACTAAATTTGGGGCTATAAAACACACCTTAACAAGGTTAAAAGAATAGAAATTATATAATGTCTGCTCTCAGACCACAAGGGAATTAAACCAGAAATCAATAATAGGAAGATCATTGGAAAATCCTAAATACTTGGAGATTTAACAACATACTTATAAGTAACACATGGATGAAGGGAGGAATCACAAGACAAATATAAAAATACTTGAACTACTCTCTTGATACTGATTTGTCATGTAGTTTCAGTGCTACTTTTGTTTTCACTCAAAGTGCTTACTTCACTCAATTTTTGTGAATTTATTGTGATCAGAGGATTTCACTGTCTGAGGGGACCTGCAACCACAGTGTTAAAGGCACAATGAAAGTTATTATAAATCTGAAAAATTTTTGAACTAAATGAAAATGTCAAAATTTGTGTGATGCAATGAAAATAGTGCTTAGAGGGAAATTTATAGCTTTGAGTGCATATATTAGAAAAGAAGTTCTAAAATCAATAATCCAAGTTTCTATCTTAGGATACTAGAAAAAGAGCAAATTAAATCTAAAATAAGCAAAAAAAAAAAAAAAAAAAGCAAAACCCTAAAAATTAAAGCAGAAGTGAGTGAAAATGAAAATAGATAAGCAGTAAAGAAAGCCAACAAAATCAAAGCTAGTTCCTTTAAAAAAAAAAACAATAAAATCGATGAGCCTCTAGCCAGGTAGCTAAGATGAAAAAAAGATACAAGTAACTAATATTAGAAATGAAAGAGGGCAGCACTACAGATCCCATGGACATAAAAAGATAATATAATAATAAGTCCATGTGCATGAATTTGGTAACTGAGATAAAAAGAACCAATTTCTTGAAAGGGCACAATTTGCCAAAACTCACACAAGAAGAATTAGAAAATCTGTATAGGCCTTTATTTACTAAAGAAATTAATCAATCATTAATTACCTTCCAAAACAGAAAGCATCGGGTCTGTGTGGGTTCACTGGTGAATTCTTTTTTTTTTTTTTTTAAGATTTTTATTTATTTACTTGACAGAGACAAAGCAAGAGAGGGAACACAAGCAGGGGGAGTGGGAGAGGGAGAAGCAGGCTTCCCTCTGCGCAGGGAGCCCCATGCAGAGCTTCATCTGAGGACCCTGGGATCATGACCTGAGTCAAAGGCAGACGCTTAATGACTGAGCTATCCAGGTGCCCCTCACTGGTGAATTCTACCAAACATTTAAGAAAGAAATTATACCAATTCTCTATAATCTCTTTCAGAGAACAGAAGCAGAGAGAATATTTCCTAATCATTCTAAGACCAACATTGCCCTAATACCCAAACTAGACAACAATATTAAAAGAAAGCTATTGGGGGCACCTGGATGGCTCAGTGGTTTAGCCTCTGCCTTCTGCTCAGGTCATGATCCCAGCATCCTGGGATGGAGCCCCACATCGGGCTCTCTGCTCAGCAGGGAACCTGCTTCCTCCTCTCTCTGCCTGCCTCTCTGCCTACTTGTGATCTCTATCTGTCAAATAAATTAAATCTTTAAAAAAAAAATAAAAGAAAGCTATTGAACAATATCTCTCATGAACACAGATGGAAAAATCCTCAACAAAATATTAGCAAGTCAAATCCCACAATAGATTAAAAGAATCATATACTATGACCAAGTTAGATTTGTTTCAAGTATGCAAGTTTGGTCCAACATGCAAAAATCACTTAATGAATTGATCACACTAACAAGCTAGAAGAAGAAAAGCCACATCGTCAAATCCATGAAAAGCATTTAACAAAAGCAAAAAAAAGCATTTAACAAAACCTAACACCTATCCATGATAAAACCTCAGCTAACTAAGAATAGAGGGGAAGTTCCTCAACATGATAAAGAGCATCTAAAAATAGCGTACACCTAACATCATGGTTAATGGTAAGAAACTCAAATTTTTTCCACTAAGATCAAGAGCAAGCCAAGGATGTCCCCTCTCACTACTCCTTTTCAACATAGTAATGGAAGTCTTAGCTAATGCAATAAGCCAAGAAGAGGAAATAAAAGGTATGTAGATTGGAAAAGAAGAAATAAAACCATCATTTTTCCCAAGTGACATGATTGTCTATGTAGAAAACCTGATAATCAACAAAAAATCTCCTGCAACTAATAAGCAATTATAACAAGGTCGCAGAGTACAACATTAATATATAAAACTCAATCACGGGGCACCTGGGTGGTTCAGCGGGTTAACCCTCTGCCTTTGGCTCGGTAATGATCTCAGGGTCCTGGGATTGAGCCCTGCATTGGGCTCCCTGCTCAGTGGGGAGCCTAATTTCCCCCACCCCACCCCTACCTGTCTCTCTGCCTACTTGTGATCTCTGTCTGTCAAATAAATAAATAAATAAATAAATAAATAAAAAGTCAATCACTTTTCCTATATATCAACAATGAGTAAGTGGAACTTGAAGTTGAAAACACATTACCATTTACATTAGTATCTCCCCAAATGAGATGCTTAGGTACAAATTTAACAAAATAGGTATAAGATCTATATGAGGAAAACTACAGCATTCTGATTTTAAAAATGCCAAAAAAAAAGAGATAGCCCATGTTTATGAATATTATCAAGATGTCAGTTCTTCCCAACTTAATCTATAGATCCAACACAATTTCAATCAAAATCCCAGCATTTGCGAATATCAACAAATGGATTCTGAAGTTTATTTGGAGAGAAGAAAACCCAGTATTCAAACACAATGTTGAAGGAGAAGAATGAAGGTGGAGGACTGACAAAACTTCAAGTCTCACTGTAAAGCTACATCAATCAATACAGTGTGATACTGGTGAAAGGGTAGAAAAATAGATCAGTTCAACAGAATAGGGACTCCATGAATAGATCCACATAAATATAGTCAACTGATCTTTTACAAAGGCTAAAGGCTATGCAGTAGAGCAAAGACAGTCTTTAAACAAATGGTGCAGAAACAGCTGGACATCCACATGCAACAACATGGGTCTAGTCATAAGTCACAAACCTTAAACTTCTCACAAAAATTAACTCAAAAAGGATCATAGACATAAACGTAAAATGCAAAACTATAAAACTCCTAGATATGACATAAGAGGAAACCTAGAAGAGCTTACGTATGGCAATGACATTTTATATACAACACCAATGACATGATTCATGAAAGTAGTAATTTTTAAGCTGAACTTTTTTAAAATGAAAAAAAAAATTCTCCTCTGCTTAAGTCAATGTCAAGAGAATGAGAATACAAGCCACAGACTAGGAGAAATATTTGCAAAAGGCCCATCTGATAAAGGACTGTTATCCAAAATACACAAAGAACACTTCAAATTCTCAAAACAACTTTAAAAAGTGAGCAACCTACTTTTTAAAATGGGCAAAAGACCTGAACGGACACCTCATCAAAGGAGATATACAGATGCAAGTAAGCATATGATAGATAATTAACATCATATGTCATTAGGGAATTGCAAATTAAAATAACAATGATACTGTGCTATATACCTGACCCACCAAATGCTGATAATGATGTACAGCAACAGACACCATTCCTTGCTGGTGAGGATCCAAAATGATACAGCTACTTTGGAAGAAAGTTTAGCACTTTCTCACAAAATTATACTTACTCTTACCATACAGTCAGCAGTTGTCCTCCTTGATATTTACCCAAAGGAATTGAAATTCATGTCTACATGGAAACCTGCACATGGTGTTGATAGCAGCCTTCTTTGTAAATGCCAGAACAACCCTTCAGTAGGTGAGCAGATAAACATACTTCAGTCATCAGACAATGGAATATTATTCAGCACTTTAAAAAAAAAAAAAAAAACCTGCCAAGCCATAAAGAAATGTGAAAGAAACTCAAATGCATATTATTAAGTGAAATAAGCCATTCTGTTTGATTCCAGTTGTATGACATTCTGGAAGAGCCAAAATTATGAATATAGCAAAAAAGATTAGTATTTTTCACAGATGAGGGGTTAAGAAGGAATGAATAGGCAGAGTATAAAGGATTTTGAGGGTAGTGAAACCACTCTATAATCTACTACAGTGGTGGATACATGTCATCATACATCTGTGAAAACTCATAGAATGCACAACACCAGGAGTAAGCCCTAATGTCAGTTGTGGACTTCGGGTGATAGTGATGTGTCATGTTAACAAACGTGGCCACCGCAATGGGAGATGTTGGTAGTGGGGGAGATTGTCTATGTGCATGGACAGAGTATGTGACAACTGTGTATTTTCTGCTAAATTTTAGAGTGAACCTGAATCTGCTCTAAAAAATAAAGTTTATTAATTAAAAACATACAAAGCAACTTGAAAAAAAAACACCTAAATTTATAGAAAGAAAATAAATTGGGCAATACAAGTATGTCTTCTCTTTCTTATGGGTAGTTGTAATGTTTCAATTCAAGTCCTCTTTTTTTTAAATATTTTATTTATTTATTTGACAGACAGAAATCACAAGTAGGCAGAGAGGCAGGCAGAGAGAGAGGAGGAAGCAGGCTCCCCGCTGAGCAGAGAGCCCGATGCGGGGCTTGATCCCAGGACCCTGAGACCATGAGCTGAGCAGAAGGCAGATGCTTAACCCACTGAGCCACCCAGGTGCCCCGCAAGTCCTCTCTGACACTGTTTTCCAACCTAAGGTTAAGGAAAAATAACCTAATTTCCTTCTTAACTGACCTATCAACTTACTTACAGTGAACAGTTAGCACTGGTCCTTCATGAAAAGGTGAGTGGAAGTGGAGGTATAGGATGTCCAGAGGCAGTTAATAGGCATAATTCAAGAGATTTCATTCAGTGCCTATAGTACATCAAAGACTACCAGCCAAATTCATGTACCTACAGACTCCATGACTTTTCTTACGGTGTTGAAGAGGAAAGATTTGTTCAGTTTTATGTGAGGATCTACCCTCAAACACACCTCAAAAAAAAAAAAAAAAAAAAAAAACAGGAGTGTGTGTATCTTCATTTAGGAAATGACAGCTTGTAATAGAAAGTTATTTTTAGTCAACTGTTACACTTCCATGATTTATGTCACCTCTGACCTGCTTTCTGATAAAGCATGACTTCATTCATGGCTCTGGACATGACCTTTGTACACTGACCTGGCGTAAACCTGGAGTGTTAAGTCATTTCATTGGCACTTGCTGGAGGGAAGACTGACATCCCACTTTAAGAGTATCTGCAGTGTAAAGCAGCTGCATTCCTAGTGAGACCTGAGTAAATTTATCCCACTATTTAGGTTCTGCAGTATTACTCATCTTTCTCACAAGAAGCGGTTTTTATTCTGCAGAATTATCTGGTTTTTAATGGCCACTGAAATAACCTGCGTGTGTGAATGGTTATTCATTTGTTTGTTTCCCTTCCTTTACTGGTTCATTCTTGGGGCTTAGAGTAGGTGTGCCTTTCTGGTCAGGGGACAGTTGACACTTTTTAGAAATAACACTTTAACATCTCCAAGTATAAGGAGTTAGATGCTCCATTTTTCATTTACCTTCTCATCTATTCAGAACCAATGAGGAATCAAGACATTGAGTATTGATGTCCGTGGCTTATGGACCTGTGTCCACTTGGCACAGAGAGCTTTTCCAGACATTTTTCTCTAAAGGCAAAGTTAGTGACTCTTGTTTTTCCCCAAACTCCACTTTGCTCAGTGGTGATTTAAAAATGGTGATTTTATTCTTTCACTATCTAAAAATGTTGCCCCACAGTCCAAAACCTCCATCATTAATACATAGAGGAAAATACAAATTCTGACATACCTGCTTTTTTCCTGCTCTTATATATTTGCAACTATAAAATATATGTACACATGTCCTACAATTAAGCTCTTTTCTTTTAAAATATGTAGTTTCTTTGTTTTATTAGGGAGCTAAGTTATGTTTATTGCAGAGCTTATTTCCTGTACTCTGGAACATGACACTCAAAAAAATTAAAAACCTTTCTGAAGTATTAATATGCTCTATCATTTACCTTGCTCTGTTCCGTTATCACAAACAGCATTTCACAGTCTAATTGATATTGTCCCTTTATAAATCCCTATAATTCAAATCCTCATATTTATTACTCTATGTTAAAGTTGATTCCCCTATCTCCTGTCCTGCTTTAACAATAATTCCTTGTTTGCCTCTATAAAATTAACTTCAAAAATAAAATCTGCTTCTATAAATTATTATGCCCATATATGTTTCTACCTAGAATATTTTAAAGCCCTTAACAAAGTTTCCATTTTTGAGTCCCCTCTCTAAACTATGATGTATATACTCTTTGGTTAAGTCTTTTGTTATTTTTTGGAGTGTGTGTGTATGTGTATCTCTTGACTGTGTGGTCAAGGTTTGTAAGCTCTCAATTTAGTTAGACTTAATATGCTTTTATAGGAGATTCTTTTCCTGGGCATGTCTTGATGATTTTTACCTTGTCCTGTGATGAAAATATGTGTCAGAGCACCATAATGTAGCATGGTGCTTTTCTAATTGTTTGCATTCTTCTGTTTTAGATGAACTGGTAGTAGACAACCAACTATTCTATTTTGGTTTCTACAACATAGAGGTTGCTAGGTGATTTTAATCCCTTTCAAAAAGAGAACAATAAACAACAACAAATTCCTGCTCTTTATATTGATGTATTCCATCTAGGAGATCTATCAAATAAAAAATGATTTAAAACACTTTCTAAATGTGCAGTTCTATATAGACCACCCCCTACATCTCTGTAACATTGCACCAAATGTTTTTTAAATTATGCTGCTATTTCTTCCTTATTATGATTTTGCTTGTTCCTAAGAGATCAACTGCTAAATAGCAGTTGTTGAATACCAACTCCAGGAAATTTAATATACAAAAATCCAGCTTTCTATGAACACAGTATTTTGGTGAAAAACTACCATGTCCAAATTTTATTATTTAGGTATCTATTTGGATTTCTCGTCCATTTATATGATTCTCCAGTCTTAAGTGTGATTGAAGCTTTTTATTCTAACGGTCTTATTTATTTAGGGAGAAATATATTTAAATTCTGTCATCCTGGTCATTACTTGAAGGTGTAACCGCATATTTTCATTTTTTTAAAATTTTAATAATGTCATTAAGTATTTTTTTAATTGTTATGTTTCATTTTGAAAATTTAAAAAAAAAAAAGCTTTCATCTTTAACTTTTTATTCCTTCCCCTGAACTTTCCTCATGATGTTGCTTGGTAGCTACTGCCAAAATTAATAGTTAACATTTTCTCCAGTAACAAGTAGTAGATTTGCAAAGACTTAAACAATTGCTTAATGCTTTTTAAATCTGTATTTAAGAATTATACAAACAGCCAGAGCTGATATGCGGCAGGTATACATGGGTGTAGCTATGCTGATAGTAACGGAAATATTTCCAAGGTAGCCAGAGAATTCTTCTCTTAAGATGCTGTGGCTCCCTCAACCTCCCTACAGTCTTGTAAGTGAAATAGTAATATATGGCCTGTAGGTGGCCTCTAGATCCTCCTTCATCCCTATGACCCATGTTTTGACATGCCAGCTGTTCAAATATTTTTGTTACTACTTATGTCCATGGCAAGAGAATCATCATTTATTTGTCCTAACTTATGTTCTTTTATACCTAACTTATGTTCTTTTATACCTGTCCCTCTACATTCCCGTGTTTGATTCTTAAATAATTTCATTTTGCCGTGGAAATGCTGTGCCAGACAATTTCCAACTGCTGCCTAATACTTTGACTGGGTTTGGCAGTTGTAGTTCCATAAAAAGTTCCAAAAAAACTAAACTGTTTTTAAGAATATCTTATGATAGAGTATTTTACGTCTTCTTGACATTTCAGTTTTGCAAAATGCATAATTTGCTTTAACAGTCCTGGTAAGCGTAACTTGGAGTTTTCCTATATGTTCTGAAATCTTTTCAATGTAATATTCCACTTTAATATTACACTTTAAGGAACAGAATAAAATTAGAACCTTTGGAAAATTTGTGGAATTTTTCATTCTCCTTTCTTTACCTTTTTATTAGAAATAAAATTCAATGAAGTTTCCTTGTTTAAATTTTAGAATGCAGAATGTAGAAGTATTATAACTGAAGCAATATTGATTTTTACAAATAGTAACAAATCAGATTTTGGCAATTTTATATAAAGTTTTATTTTATACGACTTGCCAACTCATCAAGCATTAGAATTTTTCTCATTGATCCTTTGCTGTTTGTATTGAAGTTATTAATATAATGGCTTTAAACCTTAACTCATATAGCCCATAAGACTATAGCATTTTTACATGAAGATATTCTTTGGGCTTTTGAATAATTTATATCATAATTAGTGATTTAAAAATTTATTCTTTTACTTCCCATCTGTCCTAAAGAAATAGGAAGATGGGGTTAATATACACCTAATAATTTTCCTAAAGAGTAAGGAGAATGGACTCATTTAAAAAGTATCTAGGTTAACGTGAATTTGAAACAGTTTTTTTTAAAAAGCACTTACAGTCTACCAAGTTATTGATCCTCAGTCTGTAGCTGTTATAAATGGATGTAATTAGCCACTCTAAATGAACTATGGTAGTGGCTTCATTACTCTGAAAAATGCATTATGTTACTTTATAACATGAAGTTGCCAAATCTAAAGGAATAGAATATTCATTGTATATCTTGGAATAGAATCTTTGGATTCTATTCATGTAAAAATTTCTTTGGAATCAATAGTGAGCATTGTGACTATTGCATACAGTTAAATATTATGATTTAAGAATTATTTATTATAAAGTTTTAATATCCTGTAAATGTTTTTAAATTGAATAATTCTACCGATATAATTTTGCTCATTTTTTACATCTTATTCACTTTGCAATAAACCTTTTTTTATATTTGTATTTGTTCCGCCCTTATCAAATTAGGCAGCATCTAAGCCATAGAATCATAAAGCCCAAACCTGATTTGGAATAGAGATAATACACTTTAATGTTTTATAGATTTCTCTCGTCCTCAGTTTCCTTAAGTGACTGGCTCAAGATCATGAAATTATGGAGGATTAATGTCAGTTAGAACCTGAGATGGATCTATACTTTGGTTCTACCTTCCACTTTTCCTACTTCCTTAGTTTGTTTATGGGTTTGTGAGAGTTACGGGAGAGAAGTTTCTTTTGAGATTCAGCTTACAACCTAGCTCCCAGTAGAATTATTGTTGTGCAGCAAACCATATAAATACAATGACTAATTCCCAAAGTCCCTTGTGTAAAGAAGAAAGGAAATGACAGATGAATAATTAAAATAAGGACACACTCTTTTCTTTACCTCTTTCCTGTCTTCACTACATGGAATTTCTAGACAGACTGCCCCAAATGCTTGGACACAGGAATGGCATTTCTGTTTTAGAAAATTGTATTTCCTATTTTAGTGGATGAAGAATAAATTGTATCTTCTGCTGGCTTTTTAGAATTAAGATATTGGGCACACCTCTATCTGTTTATTATAGTGTGTTCTCTGACCAAAGAGGTCAAGTATTAGCAAGTATCAGAATGTCATAGAAATGTTTTCATTTCAGATGTAAGAATTTGTATGTGGGGTTTTTTTTTCCTGATTTTTATTCTGTGTTTTCTTCTAATGTGGGTTCTTTTATACCTGTCCCTCTACATTCCCGTGTTTGATTCTTAAATAATTTCATTTTGCCGTGGAAATGCTGTGCCAGACAATTTCCAACTGCTGCCTAATACTTTGACTGGGTTTGGCAGTTGTAGTTCCATAAAAAGTGTTGATTAGAAACAACCTTGTTTGGTGTGTATTTGTTTTTAGCTTAGTGGAATTTGTTCCGTAAATGCTTACTGAATTTTTCCTCAGAGTCACCACTTTGTCTCTGTTAGGAAGTTCAGGGAGTAAATATGCATGAGGACTTCCTTCGGTTTTCTTCTTAGAATTTTAACTGCTGTAGTGATTTTTTTAAAAGCATTAACAGGATAGCCATTGCTGCCAAGAAGCTGACATTCTGAAATAGCACTTCCCTTTGGGCACCATACAGTTGGGATCATTACTTGCAGAAAAAGTGCATGGGAGAGGCTTTGGGGAGGGGTGAATGGAGGAAAACCATTTTATGGGCATATCCTGCTGAGGTCAGTAACCTGCTGTTCAGTGAACTCGGGTCTGACCCCATTTGGACCTGGAGGAGGATCATTTCAAGCAGGGAAGCAGCTGAGGCAGCATCACAACAGAAGGAAAAACCTATTGCTGGAAGCTTTGAAGAGACATGGCAAAGGATGGCAGGAGGCACAGAAAGGAAAGGAAGGACTGGATCCAGCAGGATCAACATAGTTTGTGATGAAAGTATTAATAACTTTTGATCAGTGGTTGAAAGGAGAATGTATTTAAGGCCGCAAAGAAACATTTCTATACATCATGCATGTTTATAGGTAGAGTAACTGGTTTACAGAGGAAAGTTTTATTTTGATTTTGAGATTAAAGTGTCTACTTCTACGGTTTGAAAAATATAATAGTTTACTTTTCACCAAAATGAAATGTTTTCTTTACTGTATCTCTTAACAGCTGGTGACGTTGTGAAGCGTGGTAGGTAAGAGCATAAGCTCCAGCAGCCTGTCACCTACAAAGTGTGTGCTAAGGGACATGACTAAGAATATGATAATAATTTGAAGATTAAATGATTAAGCATGCATTCGATAAATTGTAGCAATTTTTATTGTCATTGTTTTCTTCATCTACATTCTGGAAAATATTATAGAAAATAGATACTATCTTTTAAAAGCAATGGCAGTGAGTAGTTGATGTAGATTAAATATACCAGAATAGACTTTAATTTAGGAAACAAAACTCTGTCTTGGAACCACATTATCCTCAGCAAGATTACAACTTTGACCTTGAGGTTTATTTCGTTCAATTAAAAATGTAGATATGTGTGTGGGAGTGAGAACATTCAAATGTATTCATTGGCTTTCCCTCTTAGACTTTTTATTTTCCTCTATGGCTCTTATTTTAACCTCTGTCTTCAGCAGTTACCCTTTGTGTTTATTCTCTTGTGCCTTCTGGGTGATTTTTTTTTTTTTTTTTTTTTTTTTTTGTATAATCTCAGTGCATTAGGTCAGAGGGAAAATTCAGTGTGTAAGCTGACTGACAGTGTTTTGCATTTTCTTTGAGAATGTTTACCATAGCATCCTAAATAGTATTAAAGTTTTCTTTCAAAACAGGTAACCAAGTATGCGAGTCGTCACTGCATTGATTTCTGAATGTTACTATTTTGGAAATTTTCCCAAACTGAACAAAGCCAGGATCATTGACCATTAAGGAACTGTGTTGTAACAATAGACTTGTGGTCTCTTATGGGTGTACATTCTAATTGTTGGGATTTTTTTTTTTTTTAAGGGGACTATTTGGGGCATAGAAAACTAGAACTTCATGTTCTCCTTGATAGTTTGCCAGCTGGTTTTCAGCCAACCAGATAACTGCTTGTAGCAACATTCATTTCTGTGGGCCTCTTGATCTTGTGCCAGCCCTTAGAGGGCAGTACCACTAAGCCTGCTCACACCATTCTGAACCAAGGGCACTGCTGTCCCAAATGCCTCAAACTATAGATAAAAATCTGATACCACCTCAAGGGACTTACAGCTCAAGTTCTGATATACCTCTGAGTGTAAAGTATATATTATTTTACTATTTAAGTTTTACATTAGTATTTTAAAGAGAAAACAGGAAAGCAAATGTATAGTCTTGCTCTGTATTTCTCAGTGTTTGGCCCCTAAGTAAATCCAGCCTTAAGGAAACTAAACATGTCCAGGCAAAAGCCCTCTTCTAGGCTTACCAATGCTTCTTTGACGCTTTCTAAAAGCACAAGATATTTTATTGTCTCTAACCCTGACCTCCCATCTGATAATTATTTAATTGGATTACATAGATTCTCAAGTCCATCACGTCAACTATTTATTTTGTCACTTCGAATTTCTTTCTAGAATTATCTCGGATTAATACCATTATTTTTCTTTGCAGCCAAGCTCAAAGCTTTACTTCTACAATTCTTTCTTTTTCTCCCTATACCTACAATACTACTAATATCCACTCCTTTCCCAATCAGTAATATTTCCCTGCTTGATCATTTTATTTTCTCTGACACTCTCTTGTTCAGACTCCTCACTTTATAGCTGAACTACTGCAATAAGCCAGTATCTTGAATGTAATAAGTTGTAACAGCTAAATCTTTTACTATTCCATACCCATGAGAATGGCTTTAAAAAAAAAAAAAAAGTCAGGCAATAGCAAGTGTTGATGAGGATGAAGAAAAATTGGAACCCTCATACACTGCTGATGGGAATGTAAAATGGCACAGCCATTCACTTTGCAGAACAGTTTAGCAGTTCTTGAAAGGGTAAATACAGAATTATTGTATGACCCAGCATTTGCACTCCCAAGAGAATTAAAAATGTATGTACACACAAAACTTACAGTGGATACCCGTGTTCAAAGCAGCATTATTCAGAATAGCCTAAAGATAGAAGCAATGCAAGTGTCCATCGACAGATGAATAGACAGACAAAATGTTGTATGTACGTGTAATGGAATACCCTTTAAAGGGGAGGAAATTCTGACATGTGCCACAACATGGACAAGTCTTAAAGACATTGGGCTAAGTGAAATAAGTCATACACAAAAGGACAGATATTATGTGATTCTGTTTATATGAGATACCTAGAATTGTCAGATTCATAGAGACTGAAAATAGAATTGTATTTGCCAGGAGCTTGGGAGAGGGGAGACTGGGGAGTTATAGATTAATGGTGGTGGAGTTTGAGTTTGGGAAGATAAAAAAATTCCTAGATGGTAATGCTGGTGATGATTGCACAACAATAAGACTGCTTAATGCATAGAACTCTACATTTAAAATATGGTTAAGATGCTAAATTTTTTGTTGCTCTATTTTACCACAATATAAAAAGACTTGTAAATGAATGTTCATAGGAGCATTATTTCTAATAGCTAAAAAATAGAAATAACCCAGATATCCATCATGAATAAAGTATGATCTATCTATACAGTGGAATAGTACTTGGCCATAAGAAGGAATGAAGTACTGATTCACAACAAAACGTAGATGAACCTTGAAAACACTATGCTAAGTGAAAGAAACCAGACACAAAAAAGTCAAATTTTGCATTATTTCATTTATTTGAAATATTTAGAATGAGCATATGCATAGAAACAGAAGGGGGCTTAGCTGGAAGAGGGACGAAAGAGGACTGACTCCTGCTGGGTAATGGATTTATTTTTGGAGTGATTAAATTTTTCTGGAATTTCATAGTGGCAATAATGGCACAACCTTTTGGCTGAAACCCACGGAATTGTATACTTTAAAATAATTAATTTTATGGTGTATGAATTATATCTCAATTTTTAAAAACCCTAAGTGTGAGTACATAACTCTGGTAGTGCTGTGTTTCTAAAGAAACAGCATGTTGTCTGGTCTTGACCTACTATTTCTAGCTATGGAACTTTGAGAAAATGAAGTGACCTCCCTTCTTACTCTGTAAAATAGGGATAACAATAACTGCCTCACCAGATGTTTGTGTTAAATGAGATAACATACATAATACATCAAGCATTATCAGTGCCTGGCATTTACTAAGAACCCAGTAAATTTACTAAGGCCCCGTGGAACATGAACCCCTTGGAACATGAATAGTTCTCAATACTATTCCAGATGCTATTTCCAGATATTTCAGAAATGACCTAACTTCTTTAGCCATTTATCGCTAGTCTGTACATTCTAGCTCAGATCTGCCTCTCCAAATTCTTCTAATGCTCCTTTTCAGAAATCCATCAGTCAGAGTGGGCTCTTTAGTCTCCCTCAACTTGCTGCACATATTCTAACAGCTGTGTCTTTGAGAATGCTTTCTCCCTGTTCCTGTCTTTCTCTGACTTTCATCCTGCCCTTGGGACTCAGAACATGCATTCAACTTTCTCCCTTATTTCAGTTAATGGTCATCTCTACATTTTGAGCTCCCAAGATTCTCACTACATCTTTGACTAGTGAAGCCTTACTTTGGTTATATTTTTAAAGTATATATCTTGTCATGGATGGAACTGGAAGGGATTATGCTAAGTGAACTATATCAGGCAGAGAAAGACAATGATCATATGGGTTCACTCATATATGGAACATAAGGGATAGCACAAAGGACCAAGGGGGAAGGGAGGGAAAACTGAATGGGAAGAAATCAGAGAGGGAGACAAACCATGAGAGACTCTAGACTCTGGGAACCAAATTGAGGGTTACAGAAGGGAGAGAGGTCAAGGATGGGGTAACCAGGTAATCAGGTGATGGGTATTAAGGAGGGCACATGTGATGATGAGCACTGGGTGTAATATACAGCTAATGATGTACTGTATACTGGTTAAGTGAACATAATAAAAAAAAAAAAAGAACTACAGGTACACATTCAGCAATCCTAAATGTTTATGTAAATAATCTTACAACTTTGGATGCTTTAGATAAATTAGATTAAGGATGTTAAGTATGTTAAGTAGACAGGTTGGATTTGGCAAAGCCGTGTAATCGGCGTAAATTTCCAAAGCAAAGTCTAGACATAGAAATGTGTTGTGGACCCAAGGAGATTTCAGGAGTAACACAAATAAGAAATGGGAGATGGTTGTATCTTATTCTAACGTAACTTTTGAAAGTAATGACAGGCTGACCAAGTTTTGCAGTCTGCTAGCATATGAAATGTATTATCTGCCTTCTTGAAACAGTTGGGTGGTTAATAAGCATTTTCAAGTGGACACATCTTAATTGCATGTATAGTGATTACTATACTAAGAAGGGTCAGCAGAAAGGGAATTAAACAATAGTAATAATTTTTTTAAAAGTATGTGTCTTGTTAGGTGATCAGATTAAAATTTGTATTCAATCTTTTGAACTAAATTGAAGTCCCTGAGCACAGGGACCACATGTTATAATGTTCTACATTTACCATCGCACTTAGCACATTGCCTTGATATAGTATATTCTGAATAAACATTTGCTGTTTATAAGTTAAGTTAGTGCTCTATCTCAACAAGTACAAGGCCTTAATTTAATGATTAAGCCTCATTCCTGGCTGTACCCTAGAATTACCTGGGGAATAAGGCTTCATTTTTAGCCCAACAAATCAGAATCTCTGAGCATGAGGCCTCAGCTTCCCACCCCGGTAATACTATTACAACCAAGGTTGAGATCCACTGGATTCAACAGATGAAGTAATATAACCCAGTGGGTCCCAAGACTAACTGATAATCACTGTCAAGCTATGAGGATTGCTGATTGGACACAGAAGCTTTGGGCATTGCAAAATTTTCCCTACAAATATTAGTGTTATATTATGGTGCATTTGGGAGTTGTCATTGCTTTGAGAACGATCCCCCAACCCTGAATCTTTTAACAGTCAGTGGTGTAATTGGACATATCCAATTATGGGCATCTGTAATCTTTTAAGCTTTACATGATAGTTTTCATACCAGATGTACATCTTGTTCATTTTTGCTAACTTAGAAATATTTAAACTCTTGTCTTTTCCAGGCTGGCCAACATCATCATCAAACCCTCTCAAGATTGTCTACTTGCCCCTGCTCCTGTTGAGTTACCACACTTGGAAGCAGGAGATGGGCTCAGCAGCAGCCAACAGGCCATGATCCAGGAGGAGCAGTAAGGGATAGAGCTGCTGGTAAGACGTTGGGGACAGTTGGTGCTTGGTTTTCGAGAAGTATAAATTTATTCCTAATTTAATGGTCAATTTTTCTTCTTTCAACTTTAATAAATTACTCTGTACTCTCTCAAATACCTTAATTATCTATGCTTAGGGCACATGGGTTAGATCTTAAGATCTATAAATGTCCCAGAATTTTGTGCTAACCGGATGGTTGGATGGATGAATGTTTATCTACATTGTTTTCTTGAGAAAAGGAAGATTTTCATCAGATTCTCAATGTCTTTGAATTTTTCAAAAAAGAACAGAGCCATGCAAATATAACTGTAAGCATGGAGAAATGCGATACCTGTAACCACTTGTCACAGTATTTCTCCTCTCCATTTTTATCTCACTTGTGGCCACTTTGTCTCATTTGTTGAAGATGAAAAAAGAAGTGATTATTTGTGGTTATTTGCTGATCAGAAAAGTGAGAGCACCTACTGAGCCTAGGCAGCCAGTTTTCATGATGATTTGGCCCCATAGAACCATCAGAGAACTAAAGTATACAATGACAGACTTCAGGAAACCCTATGTAATTTTTTCACATGATTTTTTCTGAAAATATGAGGTACTAACAGGGAGATACCAAGTATTTTTTTCATCTACAGTTGACATTAATAAAGATCAGTTTGTTCTAAATGCTCTTCACTGACAGACTAATGAGTGTCCCAACCTAAGGGTTATTTATCAGACCATTAACATTTATATAGATGAACAGAAGTGGGGAACTGATAACTGATAGTGTTTTCCAAAATATTCAAGATGGACACCAGAATGAATTCTCTGTATACCTTTGCCTGTACTTCAAGTCAATTAAAATTATGGGGGCATTGTTGGGAAAAAAATGGAGGTTAGATTAAAAAAAAGAAGTCTTTTTATTTTTTTTCTTCTGTAACTCTTTTAGCAGGTAGTTCAGCTTCAGCTTCACTGAATCTTGTTTATACATTCAGCATAACAGATCTTCTAAAAGGTCTATGTAGCTGTAATCTCTGCCCTCATTCTAGATGCCTGAGGATATAAGTATCCACTCTGCCACTTGATACTTCTTAGGGACTGACCTGCTCCTGAGAAATCCTTCCCAGTGTGTCCTCAGTTAAACTCCCATGATTCCTAGATGTTGCCATTTTCAAGACATAAGGCAACTAACATCTGCCTAGATTACTTCTCTACCCTGGGAATTTTAAGTCACTCTGTAAGGGAAAGAGAACTCAGCACTACTAACTCTCAGAATGAAAATTTTCCCCTTGCATGCTAATATTTTTAGAGTATTCATTGTCACTGAAAATAGACTTCCTCTTTCCCCTCTCATGCTGGAAAATCTTAGGTAATTATGAATAAAGCATTCTTTGCTTTTCCCCTCCTCCCGTAATGGATGCTTTACCTCTTGCTGTGAGGACTATGGCTACTCATTCTGTACTTGACCTTTATATGAGAACTGAGATGCATTTTGAAGATGGAATTTTTACAATAACATTTTATAATAACATCAGAATTTTTCTCTACTTAGAGATGAAGTGTAGGTAAGGAAAGAAGTGCAAAGTCTAGGGAAGATGTAAGAGAAATTACTAACAAGGAAAGAAGAAATTAGAGTATTAACTATTTGTGAGAGAGAGACTGAAAGAATGATTTCACAAGTAACTCCCAGAGGAGTTCTTCCCTCATATCCAAAAAAAGAATGTTATCTTGTGTTTAACTTTTTACAGATGGATAAGCTCAACTTCGGATATATTTTCAGTGATAAATAAACCTAGGACTTGTTTTTAATAATATTTATTATCTTTGTGTTCGTGGTGAAATTATTTAACCTCTTCAAGCCTTGTTTTATTTGGCAAGGAGGAAAATGGGTCATAAGTAACAATAATGGGATTATATACATATATGGGTGTATATGTACATGTATGTATAATATGTACAGGGCCTGGCACAACTGAATTCTAAATCTTTATTAGAATTTATTTATTATTTTGATTTTTACCATTATTAACGTTGCTTTGAGTTTTTAAACAATAAATCCAACAAAAGATTATTTCTTGAGTGCATATTAAGTACCAGGTACTCTTTAGGAACCAGAGTACATTACTAAGCAAAAAGGTTTCTGTACTTGTTTAGCTTAAAATCTCGAGTGACAGACAGATATAAAGAAGATAAAGAAATAAAAATGTATAGTGCATTAAATACCAAGAAGTGCTAAGCATAAAAAATTTAAGACAGAAAAAGAAAATTGGAAGTGTGGTGAGGTAGTGATTAAAAATAAAGTAGTCCAAAAAATAAATAAATAAAAATAAAGTAGTCAAGAAAGACCTCATGAGAGATTAATTTTGATTAAAAACCTAAAAAAAAAAAAATGCTAATACACCATAAAGTCATATGGTGAAAAATAGGTAGAGAAGAATGCCACAAAGACCTAGAGGTGTAAAAAGTTTTCACAGAATGATTCAAACAGAATCAGAGGATCTTATACAGCTAAGTCATATACCATCTGTAAATATGTACACATATATCAAAGAAAGTGATACAGATAAGAACTTTGGAAATTCAAGGAATAGCAAGGTCCATCTAGAGTTAGGGAAGGACTTCTCAAGGGATGCAAAGGAAGATGGCAGATGGTGGCCTGGATCTTGATGGCTAGGAAGAAATTGGTTAGTTGGCAGAAGGGTACAGACTTCCAGTTATAAGATGCATAAGGTCTGGGTGCCTGGGTGGCTCAGTGGGTTAAAGCCTCTGCCTTCAGCTCAGGTCATGATCTCAGGGTCCTGGGATCGAGTCCCACATCGGACTCTCTGCTCAGCAGGGAGCCTGCTTCCTTTCCTCTCTCTCTCTGCCTGCCTCTCTGCCTACTTGTGATCTCTCTCTGTCAAATAAATAAATAAAATCTTAAAAAAAAAAAGATGCATAAGGTCTGAGAATCAAATGTATGGCATGGTGTCTATAGTTGCTAACTATATCAACTAGTTAGTTGATAACTAAATTTCAGTTGTGTAATTGAAATTTGTAAATTTCAGTTGTGTAATTGAAATTTGCTAAGAGAGTGGAAGTGTTCTCACACACACAAAGAATGGTAAAAATGTGAGGTGATGAATATGTTCATTAACTTGATGGGGGGAAATCCTTTCATGATTTCTATGGAGAGCAAATCATCACATTGTGCACTTTAAATATCTTACAGCTTTATTGGTCAATTATACCTCAATAACGCTGAAAGAAAACCTCCAAAGAAAAAGTTCTAATTAAAGTTAATTTTTATATGTTATGGTTCCATAGTCTTTACACTGTCAGTCATAAAAGCAATAACAACAACAACAAAAAAACAGGGAATGATACCCTAGTGGAGAAGTGGAAAAAAAACAGCATGAGATGAAGAGAAATAAGGATGTTGGCGTTGAGGGCAGGTGGGCAAGGCAAAGGGCGAGGGGGGTAGGCAAAGGGAGGCTACCTTGTATAGGGATGACAAGTGGTGGGAGAGAAGATAGAAAAGCAGGTGAGGCCAAATTTTGTAAAGCTCTTAGGCCAGGCTAATGATGATTACGTGCCATCATACAAATACTGAGAAGCAATGGAAGCAGGTGAGTCTTTAAAGAGATACATTCAGGTCATTAGCAATATTATTTTGACAAGTTTAGGTGGGTATGGAGATGGAGGAAGTGGTTTAAGTGATTTAGGATTGAAGTTGAGAACATGGATTATGATGTTAGAGGTAAGATTGAAAAAGAAAGATTTGATAGGGAAAATTCAGAGGATTTATTCACTAATTGCAAATAGAAGATAAGAGTACAAGTTTTCAGGTTTTAAATGACCAATTAAATGTTAGCATTAAAGAATATAGGGAAGTAGGGGCATATCATGAGTTTGAATTCATGGTGATGGAGGTGAGATAATGCAGGGTAGGTATCCTTAAGACTATTAAGGATAAAGTTCATGCAATGTTTGACAGGGTGAATTGAGTTGCTAAGAGAAATTTTTCACTGTGCATTGAAATCTCTGTAAATATTAACCTAGTACAAAAATTGTAAGAGAATATGCCTATCAAAACATTGTATTTTTACACCAGGTTGGAATAACAGAGAATCATAAAAGTATTGCCGCAAAATGGGCCATTAGACATCACCTTTGTCCAATTGGCTAATTTTATGGCAGACTAAAGGGTACCCAGACCTAATACATGACTTCCTAAAGGTCATGTCATTAGCTGTTGGCAAAACCTGTTCTACCCCCAGGTGTCCTTATTGAGACCTACTGCCTCTCCATGTCATCTCTAAGAAGTGTTAGTGCTTTGTATTTTGCTTCTTGTTTGTGGAGAAAAGAGATTTGGATTTGCCCTTTAGAACTCTCTTGTAGCCATTCTTCTAATTATTATGTACATTCTCACCCTTTCTCATGAACCAGACCTTACTCATTTACAAGCTTCACTCTTCTTGCCTTAGTCATTTTCTCCCACCTATGGTCATTGTTAATGTATCCTGATTAAAGAATAAGTCATCCTTCTATTTCATCAATAGTTTGAGACAGAACAGTTATTTCTAGTATTGTATTTTTTCTGTTTGTCTTTCAGAAGAAAAATGGCTTTTCTTATCTCAAATTTAAATCACCACGTAGACTTTAAAATGAAGACTCCAAATGTCCTTTCCTTGCAGACCAGTCTTATGAACTAAATTCCATCATCATTATTCTAACAAACCCGATTGATTTATCCTTTGTCACAGGACTTTAAAACAAAAATAAATCCTAGAGATCATCTGATGCAGTGCTCTTCAAACTATTATTCTCCTACACATCTGTTACTAAATGTTTTCTTTTTAATAAAATGTAATTATTTAGCAGTGTGCAGAAGTGTATTTAAAAGAGGAAAATGTTTACTTTTTCATTTACAATGGTGCTACAGATCTTTCTTTATGTTTCTTTACTCTCTCCATTGTATATCTACATTGTGCTACAAGTCATGGCTGAACTGTATGAAAGCTGTATCTTGTGTATATTTTAAGGCTCAGATTGGTCTCATTGTCTCTATGTCCCAAGAGACTGAGTTATGGAAGACTATTGACATTCTTACAGGATTCTGCTGAGAACTCTGGCAATCCTTGAATTCACAAATAACATTGTAGCATTTTTTTTTTTTTTGCATTAATGCCTATCCACCTGTGACCTATGCTATGAGTTTAGAATAAGTAAGCCATACTAAAATAGATTACACACTATGAAAACTATTTTCACCATTCTTGTTTCAGTTTCCCCATCAAACAGTGAAGTATCAGTAGTCTCCATCGATCTCACAGGATATTTTAAGCAGAAATGAAAGTCTTATGAAAACACTTTATATTCTGGAAGAAAGTTGTAATGCAAATGAAGGCATTAGAAATGTTTACCCATTTTTACAGGTGTTAATCTGACCAAAGCTTTTTCTCAAAATGTGAAATAATGTAGTCAATATAGTCTCCCTTTATGAAGGACTGGAGGAGGGATGTTCCAAGACGCCCAGTGGATGCCTGAAACTGTGGATAGTACCCTATATATACTGTTTTTTTTTTCCCCTATACATGCATACCTGTGATGAAGTTTAACTCACAGACACAGGAGGAGGTTAAGAACAATAACTAAAAACAGAACAACTATAACAATATACTCTAATTAAAGTTCCATGAATGTGCCCTCTCTCTCACCTTTTCTCTCTCCTCTCCATCAAAATACCCCTTTTTTTAACAATGATGTGAGAAGATAAAATGCCTACATGATGAAATGAAGTGAGATGAATGGCCTAGGCAGTGTGACATAGCACCTTCTGACCATGTGTCAGAAAGAGGATCATCTGCTTCTGGATGGTGGATGACCACAGATGACCAAAATGACCAAAATTGCAGAAAGCAAAAACAAGTGGGCAGGAGGCAGGGACTACTGTAGTGTGTTATCTTGGCTATTTTAGTGTTGAGAAGATTGGGAGAATAACTAATGGGTTTCTTGGATAATCTGTGACTATTTAGTTAAAATTGTATATGTTTATTGCACTTTTGTAATTCCTAAAGGCATATATAGTCCTTGAATTTTCCTAGGAGTCTTAGAGGGACTTTAAGAAACAAACAAATAAACAAAAAACCTTGGCCATCTTCTCAAGGTCTTGAATCTTCCTCCATACTTACACGTGTGTACACACATGTGCTTTCCTAAATCCTCCTAGCCAGCTTGCTTCCTACTTTATTGCGACTATTGAGCTTACTGGGCAAGAACTTCTGCTTCTTTTCCATTCATATCCTCAAATCCAGCTTATCCATATTGCCTCTCTTCAGAATTTTCTCATTTTTTCCATGAATTATTTTTTAATTGTTCCTTCTGGTATTCTTTTCTTTTTCCTGTTGGTCAATTGAAAGTGTCCCAGTGTGCTTACTCTTAAATGCAGATCTAACCATGTATTCTCCTTCTTAATATGCTTTGATGAATACCCATTGTTAAACTTTCCTAAAGCAGTAGAAGCTTCCCCCTCCCCACCCCACAAAATTTTTACAATTACAATGGAGTTCATCTGGTCAGTGCAGAAATAGATGCAATGTGGCAACTCTTAGGGTCACCTACTCACCCCTCTTTAACCAATGTGGCCCTGAACGATTCTATGAATCCTTGATACCTAAAGTCCTCAGTTTGGAAAACCATTGGCCTACAGAAAACAGATCAAACTGTATGTTTGATATCCCTATCTGGCTCTTAATTACTCTTCAACTTCCAGGTCACCATATTGTCCCTCAGATTCCATGAGGTAATTATTTCTAACTCTTTATAGGTCTTGAACGTAACATATTTCACACATTCAAGCCTTTGTACTGGCTATTTCTTGCCTCTGCCTTTTCCATAAAGACCCAACTCAGGTTTCTCATCAGCAAGGCCTCATATTTATGACACTCGTGTTCCTCAAACCCCGCACTTACTGTAGTCACATGTGCCTGTTTCTCTACAAACTCAAATCCCTAAGGCAAAGGCCATGTCTCATCTTATTCCTAGTATTTTGCACAGCATCTGGCTACATAGTAGGCATTCAATGCCACTCTCAAAACAATTCACTTTGTGATTTTTTTCATATCTTTTATTTTTTTTTCTTTGTCCTCTAGTCCTTATTAAAATAGATAAAATACCTGTCCCATTTGGGGATGGAAATGGGAGGAGGTAAGGAACTGTGGAAGGTGAGTAGTTGGAACTTCAAGTGTTCAGGCATAGCAGTATCATATACAAAGTTAACATTATTTCAGAGCTTGAACCCCACACGTACTAGTTGTTGTAACTAACACTTGTATAAGTAACATTTGCTACCAAAATGTTTTGTTCCTGCAGTATCCTACCCAAATTAAATTTATTGCCCCTGGGATTAGTGTTTTTTGTTGGCTCTTTTGGGAGACTTTAGGGATGTATTCAGTGTTCTAATTCCAGTAGTATTGATAAACATAAATGCTTCACTGCAGGAAGAGAGATTTGAAAGGTGCTGTAGATGATATTTAATGTCTACTGGATGATAATTTTAATGAATAATACTCAAGACCTTGTTTAGTAAAACATGAATTTGGAAAGTGGTTTGAAAATACCAGAAAGTTTAGTTGATGATAGATTGTGTTCTCTAGCAGTTTTTGTTTTGTTCTGTTTTTTAGTCTCAGGGAGGAGGAGAAAAGTGATCAGTGTACTTCAGAACATAGGCTCTTTGGGAAGCCATATGTTTGGCATTGTTGTCCGGGTGCTTTATGGTATTAAGAGGGCTGGAAATGTGTGCACCCTTGCAGGGCTCTATCAATATTCTGGATCTCTAGAGAGCACTTTTGGAAATATTTCTGAGCTCCAGGTTCCCTAACCAAATAGTAAAGTGATTATTAGAATCCACAGCTTTTCTAGATTATGAGAAGTCCTAGAAGAGAGTAAGTAAACTTCTCGATTAAAATGTAGCATTGAACACTTGAATATATTAAATGTATTTCACTTAGAACAAAACAAATGGGTAAATTTTTGTCATAGATACTGAAAGTATAAAACCAGGTGTTCTCAAAGAGGTTTTATTTCCCGGCACTGCGGTGGCTCACTCCGTAAACGTCTGTGCAGGTTGTGATCCCAGAATCCTGGGATTGAGCCCAGCATCTGATTCCTTGCTCAGAGGGAAACCTGCTTCTCCCTCTCCCACTTCTCTTCCTTGTCTTCCCTCTCACCTTATCTCTCTCTGTCAAATAATAAATTAAAAATCTTCAAAAAAAGAAAAAAAGGTTTTTATTTCTCTTGTGCAATTTCATACTTTCTTAAGGTATAATGTAGTAGGTTTCTTTGTTTAATTTGTACTTTAGTTGTTCCCTTCTCATTTCAAAGATGGGTCACTTTTTTAGACATTTTAAAAATTGAGATTACTTTGATGCTCATTCCACTAGCAAGTCTTTCTGGAGTAGCAAAGTAGTAAAGCATATCTGAATGAATGTCTAGCATAGAGTTAAGTATTTAATACTTTCTGACTGAGTGATAGGATTATCCTCCTACAAGAAGGAGGATGACTTAATATCAAAATATTTTTTTAAAATTGTAGTTTTTATTAATGATGTAGAAGATACTTCTTTTCATTACATGGGTCATACAACTGGCATTTATCATAAAATGCCTACTTTCAGATCTAGTTGTCTGGTCACTGGTCACTGTAGTCCTGGGGCACACTAGCTTCCTTGCCTGCAAGTACATGCCATTTCCTCACACTCAAGTGGCAGCATACTTTTTTTTTTTCTTTAACAAGCAGCTGATAAACCAGATCTCTTCCATCTTTAATTTGCTAATGTGATTGTATAAATCATTGTTGAAGATTTTAAAGATTTTATATATTTATTTGTTAGAGAGAATGATAGAGCACAAGCAGGGGGAGAAGCAGAGGGAGATGGAGAAGCAGGCTCCCCGCTAAGCAGGGACCCAGAGGCAAGGCTCAATCCCAGAACCCTGGGATCATGACCTGAGCCAAAGGCAGATGCTTAACCAGCTGACCTGCTTAACCACCAGGCACCCCAGTGTTAAAGATTTTAACATTTAATTTATTAAATTCCATTTTGTTATTTTTAGTTTCTCTTTTAAGCCTATGCAAATTTATGAAATTTATTTCCATTCCATGTATTGTTTATAAACACACACACTCCTCTCATTTCCTCTATAAATTTTGTAAAGATGACTTCTTTATTATTATTGATTTAAATGTTTATATAATTTCTTTTTTTTTAAGTGGATAATCGTTTAAGTGGATAATCATATGTTTTTAATTAAAATCTTACCTAAAATTTAGAAGAACTCTTACTTGTTATGTCCTCCTTCTTCTCTGTTCTTAACTTTATCCTCTGGAAAATGGAGGCATCAGATATCTTACTTTATAGGAGAAAAGGATTTACTTTCTTGATATAACACCATACTCTTAAAACATTAAAAGTTAGGTCTATATTTATAACTAGCAGCATAATAGATGGCCCCACATACTGGAGGCAGCTGGAGAAGGATGAGATGTACTCTGCCCACCCCTCACCCCCACCATGTCCTCCTTCCTTAAATAAAGGGCAGATACGGGATTGGCAAGGCTTTACTGGAGTCATTTTAAGGAATTTGTTCAGTGAGTTGGACACAGTGATGAATCATGAACCTAAGGATGTACTAGAAGGTAGGTTTGAACATGTCCAAGCAATTTTCTCAGTTCTGAATGTGTGGTTCCTTTTGCCTTTACTTAGAGATATTCCATTGGTTGTGCATAGAATGCATTTTTCATCTTATTTTCAATATAACCAATTTATCAGGAATAGCAGGTAATATACCTGATAATAAATCATAGAAACCTGAGAATGTTTGGTCTAAGTAAGATTAGAATATGAGGGTTGGAATGATACAACAAGCACAACTGGTACTGATATGAAGAACTGTGATTTAGGGGTATCTGGGAGGCTCAGTGGGTTACGCCTCTGCCTTCGGCTCAGGTCATGATCTCAGGGTCCTGGGATGGAGCCCTGCATCGGGCTCTCTGCTCAGCAGGGAACCTGCTTTCCCCCCTCTCTCTGCCTGCCTCTTTGTGTACTTGTGATCTCTGTCAAATAAATAAAATCTTAAAAAACAACAACAACTGTGATTTGTTTTTAGAGGATATTAGAACTGATGTATATAAACTTTATACTTCATGATTGTTTCCCTAAGCCTCAGTTCATCCATTATGTCTATTTGGAAAAATTCCTTCAAGAGTTTTGTTTTGTCAACCCAGGAAAAGGTATATTTATGTATAAAAAAAATCTGCTAATTCCCTATTCTTTAGATGTTCACTTAACCACTATCTAATTACCTTTTTATTTAATTCTCATTTACTCCCTTCTACTTTTTAACTATTTTTCATTTTCCTCCCTTTCTGAAAACACTGCTTCTTGTTTACCTGATATGAATACATACACACACACACACACATATTTTTTAAAATAACTAGATCATACTCTTAATCAAAATGAGAAAGAAGGTTAACTTCACTAGGGTGCTTTTGTTGTGTTTTATGTTCCTGAGATAATTATGTCTTGAGATACTTGATAATACTGTGATTGAAAGCTCTGTTGCTAAATCCTTCTACCCCTGGAAGATTGATAAGAATTTCCTTTAAATTCAGTTATTCAACTGAATCATTTAAGTACTTACAAATCACGAATATACTTTGGAAACATTACATGTGATATATTTTAAAAAGTTGGATGAATTGCCCTTGAAAACAAAATCACTTCTTCAAAAAAGGCCCCACTTTCCCCAAATACATAATGGAGAAGAAATCTTTTCCTATTGAAGTGATTCAGACTTACATTATTTGCTCTCTTGTTTAATGCAAGGGATTTCTTAACAATTTTATGGAAAGTATAAGTATATTTTCATGCATTCATAATCAGTACAACAGATATAAGGCAAAAACAAAAAGGATTTAAAAGTGATAGATAATATGTGCATTGGTGCTATCCTAATTTCTGTTCCCATTTCAGTGTTTAATAGCTTTCTGTAAATAAAATTATCAGTTGATAACATTTAAACTAGGCATGTTAGTAAATGGATATAAAAGCTTACATATGAGCTTTTTTAAAAAAAAATTAATTTTACTGAGGGGGTTTCAGGACTACTAATCATGGATTACATGAAGCCTAGTATAAAGCAACAGAAGGTCACCTCCAAGTCAAGGGTAGAGTTGAATCCCTGCCAATATAGTTAAATAAGGTACTCTTAACAGGACACCTTCATCCAAAATCTGTACATTATCAGCTCTTCCCCTTCAGATTTGTGTGACCATGAGAATTGCTGCATGTTTCCTGAGATAACACCTGTCCCCCAGCTTCAATCCTTGACATATTGTGAACAAAGATATGTGTCCAATGCACTAGTTCCCAGACAAATAAATGAATGAGTACACACACACACCTCTTCAAACTTTATTACTACAGAGGATTACAAAAACTGGATAAATAACCTGTGTTAATCTTAATGAATAGATGATGCTAAAAGTAATAGGAAAATCAAATTAATTCTGTTTTTCCTGATCCTTGCCTTTAAGAAGCCTGAGTCTTCTGAGAGGTAAGGTGACTGCTTCCGGTGGAGTGGTGAATTACTGGTGGCACTGGGCCTGCCTCTCAGATCCTCTGAATGCTTTCTACCCACTGCTCCATACAACCTCTATCTTAAAAATCTGTTATTCATAGTTTTTCTTTTTAATCTTTTTCATAAACTGATACATTGTTATTAAAGAAATTATTAAAGGAAGCACTTTTCTAATTACCCATTGTTCTCAAATATCTTAGTGATTTTTTTCTTCTCTGAAATTCTATATTCCTTAAAAGCAATGGACTTTTGTGTCCTCTTCTGAATGACAGTTTAGTAACATCATAACTTTAATCAATAAATCATGGCCACATTAAGCCCTTCTTTTGAACCATATTTCTACTTACTTTTTATAATGAAATTTGGGTGTTTCTCTCTCTTTTCTTTTTCTTTTCCTTCAGTTCTTGTAATTTTTATTGAAGGGAAAGTACCATATTTTAGGTTCTATAGTTTTGTAATAGGATTACTGACAACAAAAGAGGGGTTACTGTATTATCACCGTAAATATTTTTTGTATCAATTTTTTATTTACATTGTAGTTAGTTAACATATAGGGTAATAGTGGTTTCAGGAATAGAATTTAGCGATTCATCACTTACATACAGCACCCGGTTTTCATCACAACAAGTGCTCTCCATAATACCCATCACCCATTTAGCCCATAAAGATTTTATTGTGAAGAGATGGAGTGGCTGTTAACTATAGCAGGCAAAATGAAAATTTAGTAAATGCAGACATCTTCTAGAACAAAAGATAGTTGGAAAAGGATGTGGTAGGAGACGGTTTTCAACTATAGATTTACTGGAAAATAATCTTGTTTCTAACTGCTTAAAATCCTAAACAGTACTGTAAATGGTTGGGTATTGAATGCGCTTGTGTCAAAGAAAGGTCTTTGTATATATTTATTGGCACACTTCATCACACAGAAAGGAGTGCCTGGCTCTGGGAACCATACCTGCTGAACTCCTAATTACAGTAGTGATGCTACCGAGCACTAGGAAATACCAAAAAGAGTCAGAGGCATGGTTGAGGATGTTGAGGAAATGTCTTAGACAAGATTTGAGTAAGTTTTAATTGTAGTAAGAGATACACACCTCTCTGAAGTCCTCCCCAACCCCTGAAGCAAATTTAGCCCTTCTTTTCTATGTCTCCAAAGCATGTTTGTAAGAATCTAGTAGGAAACTAATAACACTATTTCCTTATGATGTTTCAAGAACCTGTCTTCCTCAGGGACAAGAATCTTGAATCCTTAATACATACCAGGCACTTAATAAATATTCAAATGAATAATGGGCTACTATTGCCTAAAAATACAGAAACCATGTAATATCAGGTATACATTTAATAGAAAAAAGTATTCTCAGTTATTCAGAATAATTTACTTATAGAAGAATCTTTAGTATAATCTCTTCTTTAGCATAAGAGTTACATATTTCTTGAAAAATAGAAAGAGGATCTTTGAGAACATTTGAGCTCTGGAACTAATTGTCAGATAATAATTTGAAAAGTTTAAAGCTTATGGTCCAAAGATATAAATTTATTTAGGCGTTATACCTCTTTTGAGCTTATTTTAGCAGTGTAATTTCCCTATGCCACCATTCTGTCTATCTAGGTTTTCTAATTTGTTCATTGAAAATGTATAGCATTTTATTTTTTAATATTCTCTATATCTGTATTTATAGCACCTCTGTCTACACTAATGTGTGTGTGTGTGTGTGTGTGTGTGTGGGTGTGTGTGTTTTCTTATTGCATTAGTGATTTTTCTGTCCACTGTATTATTTTCAAAGAAATACAGTGGGGGATGCCTGGGAGCTCAGTTGGTTAAGTGTCTGCCTTTGGCTCAGGTCATGATCCCAGGGTCATGGGATGGAGCCCTGCATCTGTGCTTCCTGCTCAGCAGGGAGTCTGCTTTTCCCTCTGCCTGCTCTGCCTGCTGCTCCCCCTGCTTGTGCTCACTCTCTCTCTCTGACAAATAAATAAGTAAAATATTTTTTTTAAAAATCTGCTCTTGGATTTATTCATGGAACCTACTATATGTTTTTGTTATTAATTAATTATCTTATTACTAATTACTTTCCTTTGCTTAAGTTTATTTTCCTAAATTATTGGGTTAGAATGCTTGTATGTCATTTATTTTTATTCTATTTTGTGTTGTACAAAATTTTAAGGCTGTGGTTATAATTCAGCCTCTGCTCATGCATTTCAAGATGCACTGTATTCATTATCTGTTTCTCAGAAATCCTTTCTTCTGAAGTTTTCATTAAAAAAATAAAGTTTTCGGGACGCCTGGGTGGCTCAGTTGGTTAAGCCGCTGCCTTCGGCTCAGGTCATGATCCTGGGGTCCTGGGATCGAGTCCCGCATCGGGCTCCTTGCTCGGCAGGGAGCCTGCTTCCTCCTCTCTCTCTGCCTGCCTCTCTGCCTGCTTGTGTGTACTCTCTCTCTCTGACAAATAAATAAAATCTTTAAAAAAAAAAAAAAAAAAATAAAGTTTTCATTTCTTCTTTGAATAAAAAGTTATTTAGAAAAAGAAAAACAAAAACCTGTTAGCTTTTTCTCTATTTGATGGACTTTTTTGCAGCATAAACTCAATTTTTTTTCTTCTTTTGATTCTGTTTTATATTTTGCTGTAGAATTATGATAATTGGTTCTATTTTCCTTAACTTCTTAATTGCATTCTCTTCTCCAATTTAGTCATCCATCTGCTATTTTAAAAAGTACCTGTGGAAAAAATAAATAAATAAATAAATAAATAGTACCTGTGAAAACTTCCCTTGGCAGGACAAGGCACAGGAGATCTACAGTTTATTTCTAGAACACTAAGCAAATCATTTCTGAAAGCATGCTCTTCTACTACTGTTCAGTAATATGTTAATTTTCTTTTTCTTTTAGTTGAAGTTCTGGTTTTTTTTTTTCATAGGTATCATTCTGGATTTGCTCTCCCTACTTATTCATACATCCTTGAAGGGGGGCTGATTCACCTACTACCACAAAAATGTGAGAGTACCTAAGACTATTCAAAACATTCTTTTACTGGGACATTTAGAGCATTATTACTTTTTTTTATTTGTTGAAACTATTGCTTAAGAGATCAGGTCACACCCCGCAGTCTGTCTTTGTATTTCTCTTTCACTTGTTGTGGGCTCTAGTCCAGGTTCATAAATTGGTTTTGTCTGAATTCCCTCCTTCTTTCCTCCCTCCTTCTTCCTTTCTTCCCTTCCCTCCCCTCCCACCTTCCCCTCCTCCCTTTCCTCCCCCTACCCTCTCTCCTTACAATAAGGGGTATTGGGCAGTCAGATAGGGTTTTCTTTATTTTCCACAACTGGCTCAGGAAGAGGGACTATGATATTAGACTCAGCGTTGTCCTTTAATATGGATTCATATGCAGTTTATCCATAAATTCCTCAAACTTTCTTTCCGCTGGCACTGTTAACTGGTATTTTAGTGCTGATGTGGGATATTTTCCCATTTTTCTTTTTTGATTATTTCAGTGATTCACTGGAAGAGGGCTGGGATGTCTGTTCTTATGTTACCACTTCTCTACAAGTCCTCCAGCCTAATTTTGTTCATGAACATGATGAAAATTAGCTCCTCAAATGGATTTAATATTGGATGCTGCTTTCAAGGAAATTCAAAATAGAAAGCAGGCTTTCAAGAAGAAAGAATAAATTATCAACCAGTCTCACGAGGACAAAAATAAGCCAAATCTTATGAAACAGGTTTTAGAGTAAACCTTTTTTTTTAACGTTTCTAATTTAAGTTGAACTCTTCAAATGAAACTGAAGATCTAAACTCTTTAACTCATAAACATTCTAAGCATGAATTCATAGGAATCTATAAGCTCCCTGGAAATTTTACATAAATTTTGCTAGGAAAAGGGTACTAGTTGCTTTCATATGATTCTCAACAGGATCTCAGAGCTTAGAAATGAATGCTGCAAATGCCTAAGAAAATTATGGCAAAAATTCATTATCTTATGAGTTTCTAGTTTAGGTAATAAGCCTAATTCCACAAGAGATTGATTTAGCACAAACACAAAACCTTTAAGCATGAGAACTCCTTTTACTACATAAAAGGGGAGTAAAGAGCTAAAACTGGAGTGCAGAAAACTAGATGATTTGAAGTACATCCAGAATAATCCACAGATTTTAAACAAGATCCTATATTGCGTAGTTCCTCTGGTATGCTGAAGGAGGAAGGACGAGGGAGTTTTAAAGACAAGTGGAGAGCACGTTTAGTTTCTCTTGGCCTGTTTTAGTTTCACCGTCTGTATTAAGGGAACATAAGAAGGAACTAAAATGATTGGTCATGATGGCAACTGTGTGCTTCTATGGTCACAGAAGGGAAAAGAGCCCAGCTATTTCCCTCTTAACACAACTTTTTCTGCTAAAGGTATTTTGCTGACAATACCTTCATTATGCAGTTAGGCACTAGTAGAATAAATAAAGCATATTCGTCTGATGTATCAGAATATTTTCATCTGCTGTTTGTTTTGGTGGACTGGTAGAACATATTTCTACAAAAATTGAGCCAATTGATTGTTCAGTTTGTGAACTACTGTCCAGGACTGAGCAGGACCACTCAGTATATCCCTCTGTATTATTGAGAAGGCCTCTGAAGAATCCGTTTCCCAAATTAGGAGACTCTGGTGTTTTCATTTATTTTTGTCATCTAATTATTTTTCTAACCATTAAGTGAAGTATAAAGGATGCAGAAAGACCTGATTTCCTTTTTTGAGCAACAAGTTAAAAGACCTAATTAGGGTATATTTATTTTACTACTTAACCCTTTTATATTTCTTGAATCTTTTCCAATCATATAAAAGTTGCTGAACATGCTCAATTTTATTTACTAGCTTATACGATGAAAAAGAGTAAAATAGGAGTGTGTTGGACACAGTGGTGAGTAGACAGTGTTTCCAATTAATCTCAAAGTTTGGGATTAATTTAGTATTAATTCTATTCTTTGGTGTCTTCCTGTTTTTTCTTGTGTTTTATTTTTTTGTTTCTTGTGGAGTTTCTTTTTGACATGGTGACCTTCCATAACAAAGAGGAAATAGCAGGAAACTTGGTACCAATTAAAACCAGTCTCCTTCCACCAAAAAACTGAAATGTCAGCAAATGTAATCTCAAATTCAAATAGTGATAAGTGTTTTAGAGTGAAACAGGAATAAAGGAACAAAGCTATTAAATTTCAGCATCTGCTGGAAAACAATTAAAATGCATGCCAGTTTAATTAAGTTTGGTATTTAATAAGTTACAACTTGCGCAGCGGTAGTATAAATAGATACCTGATGCATGGGGTAGATGTTTGGGTAGGGTCTCTTTCCAGCAAGATTGAATACACTGGGATGAATGTCTGCATGAATATTGTTTATATATTCACCTTTCATATTCATTCCAGCTATGAGTTATTCAACCACTGTGATGAAGTTTGTACCAAAAAAAATTCCAAGTTAAGTTTGCATCTGATTAGCAGTGTTTGAAGCTTGAATTTTTCTAGGATGAGTCAAGTGTAATAACAGGTTTCTGGATCCAAACCAGTCTTCAACCTTATCTGGAAAGAAACTTGAAATTCGAACTATCTGTTCTTACCATAACCAAGATGCTCTGGATAATCCTAGACACAATGCACTGACTTTGGTTCCTTCTATCACAAAGTCAGTTGAATTACCTTCTAAGGTTAGGGGTCTGAATACTCTGTGCCCATTGATTCAGGTCGATGGCTAACATGATGTGCCTCTAGCAGCTTTCTTTTAACTAAAATAGTACCCATGCCAGCTTGGTTTGTCACAGTGAGAACAGAACCAAAATTTGATAGCAGATTTCTCTCATATTTTTTGTGTGTTTCTTATTAAAATTAAATATGTGACTTTACTCTTCTACAGTGAATAAAAGATGTCTTTAGGAAAATTCAGAAATCTTAAACTTATAGCTATCCATGATATAAGCATTTCAAATAGAAACAGAAAACTTGGTGTTTATTTCTAATCGGCTGGGAATACTGAAATGCTAAGACCGTTCCCGTGGGGTTGGCACACAGTATTTGGATATAGACATTTTATTGACATTTCAGGTTTGTTTATCTTCAGTGGAGCCTATCAAGAATAATCATATCTATTCTGTTTTCATTCAGTCAACAGGCAATTTTTGAGTGCCTGCTGCATACCTGTGTTAGGTTTTAAGATGGGGAGGGAAGGTAGATAAAGCATAGTATTTGCCTGGAGGGATTTTAGAAATAACTGAGCCAAAGGACAACCCACATTAGTGATAGCTAGAGGAGTTATCAAGGGAACCTAGGCTCCAAACCCCTCTGAAGTTCTTGCATTTTTATCCAGTGTGCTAAAAACATAAATGAATCATTTTTTATTGTAGTTAAGCAGTTTTTTGAGGGTTTGTTTTTGTATTTGTTGGGACCTGGATTGGAAATAAACATGTATGGGAAGAGACTTTAAACTTCTTTTTCTCAACTGCTAATTCAATGACTAGGTTTCATTTTTTTCTAGGTAATACCTTATCTATACCCGACAGTATTTTTTTTTTCTATTTATAGAAGTGTTGTGTGTTCCAGCTTTTAATATGCTTAGTCACTAAAATAAATTTCTATGTTTGAATGTGTGATTGCTAAATGTAAATCTTAAGATTGTTAGGAACCAGCAGGAAAGAGAATATGTATATGCTGTCATTCATTCCTTCATCATATATTAAATATCTACTGAGTTAAGTATTTCAATTATGACTATGAAACTGATAGACCCAACTCTTACTCTGCAAGAAGTTTAAGTCTGATGGAGGATCCAGATAGGAAATAGGTAGATATACTATGATGTGTTAAGTGCTATGATGAGGAAAAATACAAGGTGTTCTTGGAACACTCTGGAGAGCATCTGACACTCTCTTGGAAGGTCATTCAAAGTTTCCTAGAGGAAGTATTGACAACACTAAGACCTGGATAGAATATGTGAGAGTTAATTTGCCCAGAGGGGTAAGGGTAAAGAGGAGAGAGGGAAAGTTTGTTACAGTGAGAGGGACTACATGTATAAAAGCATAGGGGCAATTGAAAACATGGTATGTTAAAAGAACTATAAATTATATATATATATATATATATATATATATATATATATGTCAGTAAGAGGCTGGGACAAATGGGCATGAGAGAAAATCCCAGAGAGGCATATTCTGACAGCTTTAGGGTCATATTTGTGAGTATAGAAAGCTAAGAGGATCTGCTGAGGGTAGGAAGAAAAGGAGGTGATGGTATTGAGCACTGGGGCGTTAGTATAGAGAACAAGTAGAAGATGAACAAGACAAGAACCAAGAAGTCCTTTTAATGGACTGTTGTAGTGAGCCAGGAATGATGATGACAGCAAGAGTCATGGTAGTAAAAGTGAGAATGTGGATAATTTATGGGTTCCAGAAACAGAGAGTAGAATCAATAATACATGATATTTAATGGGATGCTTGTATGAGGGAAGAAAGAACTAAATATACAGGGTTTTGTAAGTAAATGGGTAGACAGTATTACTACCCACTAGGATAGGGAACAACATACAAGAGGGTACAAGTTTGGAGTGAAAGACAATGAACTCACTTTGGGATACAGAGATGACTAAGAGACTACTGCAAATTCAGACTGGGACTCTGTGAGGACTCGAAGTGGAGATCTGGGATTGACCTACCCCTGGAGCTCATGGGATGTAAATGGATCATCTAAAAAATGGTGATCTCACTCTTTCTGGCCATTTCTTAGATCACTTTGCTGTCTTTTCTTTCTCTTTGCAATCTATAAATTCTAGAGTTTTCTTAGCCCCAATCTTAGGCCATCTTCTCTAACTGTACCCTCACTCAGGAAGATTTCATCCAGTCCTATGGCTTTAAATAGCACTGACAGTCTGACACGGTTTGAAGTTACCTTCAGCTTAGACTTCTTACTTAGCCTTGGATGTTTATACGCAAATGTCTGTCTAATATACCCACTTGAGTGATACCATGCATTACAAACAGGTTGTTGAAGACAGAACTTAGAATTTTCCCATCAGTCTTATTACTCCCGTTCACCTCTATCTCAGTAAATGGTACCATCTTCAACCTTGTAGCTAACCCCAAACTATGCATTAGGTTGGTTTCTTCCCTTTCATTTATTTAGTCCCTCACATTCAGTGTAATTCCAGGTTTTGTTTCTGTTCTGTCTCCAAAATGTATCCTAAATCCATCCATCCACTTTTCTTGGATTATTACAATCTCCCAACATTTATGCTTAATGCCTTCAATTCATTCTGTACAGACCACCAGAGTGATCTTTTAAAAGTTCAAGTCAGAGCATGCAACTATTCTATATATAATGTTCTGATGGCTTCCCATTGGATTTAAATAGTAATTTAAGTCCCTTACCCCTACTTGGCTTTTGCATACCTCTAATCTCATTTTAAAATCACTCTCCCTATCTTGCTGAGAACCAACCAGACCAGTTTCTCTGTTCTTCAGATTGCCAAGCTCAATTATGCTTTGGTGTCTTTGTATTGTCTCTCCCTTCAGATGGAATAGTATCTCCCAAGCACATCCTACCTGGATAGAATAGTATCCCCCCGCCAGCACATCCTACCATTGGCTTTTTTAGTCAGCTCAGATAGATGTCACCAACTCAGAGAGTCTTTTTGCTGACTTCTCTGTCTAATTAATCCCATTTCAGTTCTCTATCCTGTCATTCAGATGTATTTCCTTCGTAGCACTTAAAAACCTGCAGTTGTCTTACTGGCTTAAGTGTTTGTCTCAATAAGCTTCACTCAGGGACTTGGGTGGCTCAGTGGGTTAAAGCCTCTGCCTTTGGCTCAGGTCATGATCCCAGGATGCTGGGATCAAGCCCCACATCAGGCTCTCTGCTCAGCAGGGAGCTGCCTCCTCCTTTCTCTATTTCTGTCAAATAAATAAAATCTTTTAAAAAACTTTAAAAACTATAAATAAATAAATAAGCTTCACTAATGGGGGAACCCAGACTATCTTGTTCACTCATACTACCCTTGAACTCAGAATGATACTTTGAATATAGCTATCTGTTAAATAAGAATGAATAGATGAATGAGTATTGGGGAGGGTCTATGCTAGAATCCTGAAGACACCAGCCTTTAAGGAGTAAGCAGAGGAAGAAGAGCTTGGTGGGACTGAGAAAGAGCAATGAGAGATAGAGGACCACTAAGACCAAGGTGTCACTAAAGTGATATGCCCTACTGCAGGTCTGCAGGAAAAGAGAGCTCAGAAGACAGCAGTCCTTCTGGCTGACAGGGAGCAGGAAAAGCTGTGTGGAGGAAGAGAATTTTTATTGAACCTTGGAAGTTAGGTAAGGAAATCTTGTAAGAAGGAGGGGCTAGAAGCCCAAAGGCTTAGGTACAGAAAATGCATGCCTGTTTGTGGGAATAGAGTCATCTTGTTTGTCTTTCACATACCTCATTTAATATGTAGAGTAACCCCTTTAGAAGCCTCCATCAAGATCACAGAGTAAGTAGAAGAATGAGAATTTAAATTCACATCTGTCTGACTATGAATCCTACTCTTACTCCAACTTTAAGCCATTGAATTTCTATAGATAATCATATTCACCCTGCAAATAATAGTATGCCAGTGATGGAATGAGGTGTGGACAAGCATGGTGGAAGTAAAACAGATAAGCTTAACTTTGAATATTACCATTATGGCCTTAAGGGAAATTGAGGTTGAGGATAAAATGAACTATAGGCATACATTGGAGATACAGTGGGTTTACTTCCAGACAACCACAATAAAGTGAGTATCGCAATAAAGTGAGTCAAATGAATTTTTTTGTTTCCCAGTGTATATAAGAGTTATGTTCACACCATACTGTGGTCTATTAATTATGCAATAGCATTATAGGTAAAAAACTGTATATATATATGTATATATATATATACACCTTAATTTAAAAATACTTTATTGCTAAAAAATGCTAACCATTATCTGACCTTCCAGCAAATTATCATCTTTTTGCTGATGAGGGTCTTTACCTCAGTGTTGATGGCTGCTGACTGATCAGGGTGGTGGCTGCTAAAGGTTGGGGTGGCTGTGGCAATTTTTTAAAAGAGGACAACAATAAGGTTTCCAAGCTTGATTCTTCCTTTCATGAACAATTTCTCAATAGCATGCAATGCTCTTTGATAGCATTTTACCCATAGTAGAGCTTGTTTCAAAATTGGGGTCAGTCCTCCAAAACCCTGCCACTGCTTTATCAACTAAGTTTGTGTCATATTCTCAATCCTTTGCTGTCATATCAACAATCTTCACAGCACTGGAACACGTGGGTGGCTCAGTTAGTTAAGCATCTCTTAATTTTAGGTCAGGTCATGATCTCACTGAAATTGAGCCCAGCATCTGGCTCCATGCTCAGTAGGGAGCCTGCTGGAGATCCTCTCTCCCTCTCCCTTTGCCCCTCCCCCTGCTCGTGTGTGCTCACTCACTCTCTCAAATAAATAAATCTTAAAAAAAAATCTTCACAGCATCTTCACAAGGAATAGATTCCATCTCAAGAAACCACTTTCTTTGCTCATCCAGAAGAAGGTACATGTCTGTTTTGTCATGAGATTGCAACAAATCAGTCACATCTTCAAAATCCACTTCTAATTCTGGTTCTTTTGCTCTTTCTACATGAGCAGTTATTACCACCACTGAAGTCTTGAACCTCTCAAAGTCATCCATGAAGGTTGAAATCAATTCTTCCAAATTCCTGTTCATGATGATATTTTGACCTCTTTTCATGACTCATGAATGTTCTTAATGCCATCTACAGTGGTGAATCCTTTCCAGAAGATTATCAGTTTACTTCGCCCAGATCCATTAGAGGAATCACTGTGTATGGTAGCTTATGAAATGTATATCTTGAATAAGATTTGAAAGTCAAAATGACTTCTTGATCCATGGGCTACAGAATGCATGTTGTGTTAGCAGGCATAAAAACAACATGAATCTCATTGTACATCTCTGTCAGAGCTCTTGGGTCAGGTACATTGTCAATGAGCAGCCATATTTTGAAAGGAATCTTTTTGTTCTGAGCAATAGGTCTCAACAGTGGATTTAAAATAGTCAGTGAACCATATTGTAAACAGATGTGCTGTCATCTGAGCTTCGTTGTTTCATTTATACAGCAGATAGATATTTAGCATAATTCTTAAGAACCTAGGGATTTCGGGGATAGTAAATGAGCACTGGATTCAACCTAAAATCACCAGCTGCATTAGCCCTTACCAGCAGAGTCAGGCAGTCCTTTGAAGCTTTGAAATCAGGAACTGACTTCTCCTCTCTAGCTATGAAAGTCCTAGATAGTATCTTCTCCCAACAGAAAACTGTTTCATCTACATTGAAAATCTGTTGTTTAGTGTAGTCATTAATGATCTTAGCTAGATCTTCTGGATAACTTGCTGCAGCTTCTACATCAGCTCTTGTTGCTTCACCTTACACTTTGATGTTATGGAGATGGCTTCTTTCCTTAAACCTCCTGAGCCAACCTCTGCTAGCTTCCAGCTTCTCTTCTGCAGCTTTCTCACCTCTCTCAGCCTTCATAATATTGAAGAGAGTCAGGGCCTTGCTCTGGATTTGGTTTTGGCTTAAGGGAATGTTGTAGCTGGTTTGATCTTCTATCCAGACCACTCAGTAACTTCCTCCATATCAGCAATAAGGCTGTTTCACTTCTTACTCACATGTCACTGCAGTAGCACTTTTAATATTCTTTAAGAACCTTTTCTTTGCCTTCACAAGTTGGCTGTTTGGTGCAAGAGGCCTGTTTCAGCTTTCCACATACCTTCCTCACTAAGCTTAATCATTTTTAGCTTTTGATTTAAAGTGAGAGATATATAACTCTTTCTTTCATCTGAACACTTAGAGGAGAGGGAGAGAGACTGGGAATGACTGGTTAGAGGAACCTTTAAAACACATACATTTGTTGTTCAAGTTTACCATCTTGTGTGGGTGTGGTGCATGATGCCCCAGAATGATAACAGTAACATCAAAGATTACTGATCACAGATCACCATAACAAATATAATGGAAGAGTTGAAGTATTGTGGAAATTACCAAGATGTGACACAAAGTGAGTAAATGCCATTGGAAGAATGGTGCTGATAGACTTGCTCTACACAGGGTTACCACAATTTGTAAAAAATGCATTAACTGCAAAGCATAGTAAAGTGAAGTGCAGTAAAACAAGGTGTGCTTGTATTTTCATTTCAGCACTATATCTGTCCCAAAATATGATAAATTCCGAAATATTTGAACCGTGCAGCTTCCATTGGTCAGATGGTTGACAGATCCAATTTACTTGTAATGAGAAGCATCTCCTCTTTATCATTTTTTGTTCTGTTTTGCAAAATAACCTATACAGATCACTTGATATTTGATATATACCACATTTTCTTTATCCATTCTGATATCCATCTGTTGATGGACACTTAGTTGTTTCCATGTCTTGGCTATTATAAATAATGCTACAAAGAACATGGGGGTACAAATATTCCTTCAACATCATGTTTTTGGTTTTGTTTTTAATTTTTAATTATTTTTGTAGTTTCAAGTTTGTATTTTTTTTTAAGATTTTATTTATTTATTTGTCAGGGACATAGGGAGAGAGAGCGAGCGAACACAGGCAGACAGAGAGGCAGGCAGAGGCAGAGGGAGAAGCAGGCTCCCTGCCAAGCAAGGAGCCCGATGTGGGACTCGATCCCAGGATGCTGGGATCATGACCTGAGCCGAAGGCAGCTGCTTAACCAACGTGAGCCACCCAGGCATCCCTCAAGTTTGTATTTAAATTCAAATTAACATATAGTGTGACTTTAGTTTCAAAAGAATGAAACTGGGCCACTTTGTTACACCTTACAAAAAAATAAATTCAAAATGGATGAAAGACCTAAATGTGAGACAGAAAACCATCAAAATCCTAGCGAAGAACAGAGGTGGTAACTCTTTGACAGGCTGTAGAACTTCTTACTAGTTATGTCTCCAGAAGCAAAGGGAACAAAAGCAAAAATGAGTGATTGGAACTTTGTCAAGAAAATAATTTTCTGCACAGTGAAGGATACAGTCAACCAAACAAAGGCAGCCTTGGAAATGGGAGAAGGTATTTGTAAATGACATATCTGATAGATGGTATCCAAAATCTATAAAGAATTAATCAAACTCAACATCAAAAAAACAAATAATCCAGTGAAAAAATGGACAGAAGAAATGAATAGACATTTTTCCAAAGAAAACCATGGTGTTTTTGTTTGCTTCAAGTATATACCCAGAAAAGGAATTGCTGGGTGATATGGTAGTTATGTTTCTTATTTTTTGAGGAACTGCCATACTGTTTTCTGTAGTGGTAGTACCAACTTGTAGTCTCACCAACAGTGCGCTAAGATTCTTTTTTCCTCACATCCTCAACGGCATTTGTTCTCTCTTGTCTTTTTGATGATTACCATTCTAACAGAGGTCAGGTGGTACTTCATTGTGGTTTTGATTTGCATTTTCCTGATGGTTAGTCATATTGAACACTTTTTAACATACCTGTTGGCCTTTTGAACCTCTTCTTTGGAAAAATATCTATTCAGGCTCTCTGCCCATTTTTAATTGGGTTGTTGTTACTGTTGTTAGCTATTGAGTTTTATGAGTTCTTTATATATTTTGGATACTAACTTCCTATCAGAAATATGACCTGCAGATTTTTTTCCCCAATCTGTAGGTTGTTTTCACATTTCATTATTTCTTTTGCTGTTCAGAAGCTTTTTAGTTTGTTTAGTAGTCCCACTTGTTCATTTTTTATTTGTTTTTTGTGTTTTAGGTTTTATCAAAAACAGCATTGCCAAGACCCATGTCAAGGAGATTTTTTCCTATGTTTTCTTCTAGGAGTTTTATAGTTTCAGGTCTTTATGTTCAAGTCTAATTCATTTGGAGTTAATTTTTGTGAGTGGTGTAAGATTGGGGTCTAAGTCCACTCTTTAGCATGTGAATATCCAGTTTTCCCAGCATCTTTTATGGAAAAGACTATTTTTTCTCCAGAATTCTTAGCTCACTTGTCAGATATTGATTATATACGCATTGGTTTATTTCTGGGTTCTTGGTTCTGTTCCACTGATGTTTGTGCCTGTTCTTTACCAGTACCATATCATTTTGATTACTGTTGCTTTATAATATTGCTTAAAATTAGAAGTGCATTGATTCCCTTTTTGTTCTTTCTCAGATTGCTTTGGCTATTTGAGGTCTTCTGTGGTTTCTTACAAATTTTAGGATTTTTTTGTCTTCTGTTAAAAAAAAAAAAATGCCATGGAAATCTAGATAGGGATTGCACTGAATCTATAAATGGCTTTGGGTAGTATGGGTATTTTAATAAGAAGAATTCTTCTAATTCATGAATACAGATAATTTTCCATTTATTTTTGCCTTCTAATTCTTCCCCCAATGTTTCATAGTTTCCAGTGTACAGACCTTTCATCTCCTTAGTTAAGTTCATTCCTATGAATTTTATTGTTTTTGATGCTATTGTAAGAGGAATCATTTTCTTTATTTTTCAGCAAATTCATTGTCAGTGTATAGAAATGCTACTGATTTTTGCATATAATTTTGTATGTGCAATTTTATTGAATTGATTATACCTAACAGTTTTTTGGTGGAGTCTTTTGTATTTTCTATATATAAAATCAAGTCATCTGCAAATAGAAACAGTTTTACTTCTTCCTTGCCAATTCTGATGTTTTTTATTTCTTTTTTTGTTTTATTTTGGTTTTTTTTTTTTTTAAGATTTTATTCATTTATTTGACAGAGAGAGACACAGTGAGAGAGGGAACACAAGCAGGGGGAGTGGGAGAAGGAGAAACGGTCTTCCCACAGGCCTCAATCCCAGGATCCTGGGATCATGACCTGAGCGGAAGACAGGTATTTAAGAACTGAGCCACCCAGGTGCCCGTTTTGTTTTAATTTTGTTTTTTGCCTGAATGCTCTAGCTAGAACTTCCAGTGCTATGTTGAATAAAACTGGTGACAGTGAGCACCCTTGTCTTCTTTCTGGTATTAGAGGAAAAGCTTTCAACCTTTCACCATTGAGTATGATGTTAGCTGTGAGCTTGTCTTATATGGCCATTATTAAGTATGGTATGTTCCTTCTATATTCACTTTTTTGAGAATTTTTAATATGAACAAATGCTGAATTTTTCAAATGCTTTTTCTGAATCTATTGAAATGATCATGTGAATTTTATCCTTCATTCTGTTAACATGATGTATCATTTTTTTTTTTATTTGAGTATGGCAAACCATCTGTGCATCTCAGGGATTAATTGCACTTGATCATGGTGTATGATCCTTTTAATGTGCTGCTAAATTTGGTTTGCTACTAGCAAGGCATATTGGCATCAGGCATCAGGCATATTGGCCTGTAGTTTTCTTTTCTTATAGTATTATTATCTGACTTTGATAACAGAGTAATGCTAACCTTGTAAAATGAGTTTGGGAGTGTTCCCACTTCAATTTTTTGGAAGCATTTGAGAGGTATGGGCTTCTAATGTTAATTTTTCTTTCAATGTTTGGTAAAAATCACCAGTGAAACCATCTGGTCCTGGGCCTTTCTTTCTGGGAGGTTTTTTATTACTGATTCGGACTCCTTATGCATTATTGGTCTGCTCAGATTTTCTATTTCTTCATCATTCATACTTGGTAGTTTGTCTGTTCCTAAGAATTTACCCATTTCTTCTAGTTTGTTGGTGTACTGTTGTCCATAGTAGTCTCTTACGATCCTTTGTATTTCTGTGGTATCATTTGTAATGTCTACTCCTCCTTTTATAATTTTATTTAATCGAGTCTTCTCTCTTTTTCTTGGTTAATCTAGCTAAAAGTTTGTCAATTTTACCTTCTCAAATAACCAACTCTTAGTTTTGTTAATATTTTCTATTGGTTTCAGTTTTGTTAATATTTTCTATTGGTTTTTAGTTATTTTATTTTATTTTATTTTATTTCTGCTCTAATCCTTATTGTTTCCTTCTTCTGCTAACTTACAGGTTTTTTTTACACAATTATATTTTAAAATAGAATAAAAGTATTCCTTTGAGCACATTAAATTGAAATTTAGGATTCCCAAAATTCTAGAAGCTAACACTGTGAAGGCTGTCTATGTTTTCTAGTACTGTTTTTCCCCCAGCTTAAGTACATTAAAAATTGAATTTTATTAGTCTTGATTTTCTAACTTTATGTTATTTAAAAAAAGAAGAAAAAAGGCATTCTTTCTGCACCCCACTACCCCTGCGCCAGAAGACTCCATAGAAGTTTTAGTTTACAAATGCATCTGCCCATCTAATTTCTTTTTATCTGCATAGAGCAGTTTTGCAAGTCTGAGTTTAAATCTTGACTAAACTCTTCCACCCTTCTTCTGAAGTGGAAATGAACAGCCACATTATGAAATAGCCTACAGTGACTACTTTTTAGAACTAGATGTCAGTATCTGTAAGCATATTGACATAACTTGCTGAAATTTGATAATATAGTTACTTGGTTTTCCGGAGGTCACGGAAATAGAATTTGAAAAGATTCTCAGTTTTTTAAATATATTCAGAAGTAAAATCTAGAAGCATACTAAATTTTTAAGCCAATTTTAATCAAGTTGAGTGATTATGCATCAAAGCTTGTAACAATCATAAATAGCCTTTCTAAAAATGACATCCTAATTATGATCACATCTATACCCTTCTCACTCTATAAAGTTTTATATATACCTATGCAGAGCTGAATGGATTTCTTGTTATTTTAAGATCTCTGTGTTTTAAGTCTTCTGTAAATTTTCTCAAGCATTTTCCTTTACCTAGAATGGTATTCTCTCACTGCAACTGAAGAAATCCTTATAATTCTTAAGGTCTTCTATCAATCATCCTCATTTTAATATTACTATAGTTCATGTTTATATGAGCTTTATGGCACATAGCTTCTTTTAACTCCATATTCTACCTTTAAATTAAATGTAAGCTCCCAGAGAGCACTATGGCCAGTCACCATCGTGTTTTTCATGGCATCTAGCACGGTACTCAACTAACAGGCTCAATAAACAATGAGCTAAACTACAGTTCTGAAAATAGGTGTCAAACCTACCATTAAACGTTTGCCATGTTTAGTAATAAAGGTGTAATGCTTACTTCCACAGAAAATGCCACATGAAACCTTTTATAAAATCCAACTTTCTTGGACTAAATAGCATTTAAACTGAAGAGAATGGGTTATTTCATTGTGTCTTTATAACAGCATCTTATGATCACTTGCTAGATTGTAAAATATATATTCAGGAAAATTAAAGAAAGTGCTTTTTAAATTTTGTGCCATTTGACTTGTATTTATTACCAAAATAGCTGAATTCTTATCCAGCACATTATAATATCAATTATTTTAAACTTAAATTAGCTAGGAGATACTTGAACTCTTTACGAGATTGATAGCTCTCTGGCAGTTTCCAAAGCTGGAAATGTCAGAGCGGATTCTGAGGAAAGATTTGGGGTTTTGAAAGTGTTTTGAATAGAGAAAGAGAAAGGAATACAACATTTTCTGAGCATTGCTTCAGCAATGCCATTTTAATCGTCCACTTAAAGCATTAACTGCAGTAAGGACGAGATCAGCCAGTTGTTCTGTTTTCTTGGCTGCAGTAATTTCACCATGTCTTCATGCTGCATTTTGCCACAAAGAGAACATTTGCCTTGAATTATAGGAAACGGAAAGGGGACTGGAATGCCAACTTCGTTCTGGGATTCTAACCCATAACTTCTTTCAGCAGGCACTGTTGAATTTTTATGTAATACTGTAAATGAGTGGCATAAGCAGTAAATTTTAACTGTAAGTCAATGCCTTTGAATAGAAAAGTCTGACGATTCAGAGTTCTGTTTTCTCCCCATGTGAATAAAGTAATTTTCCTATTAGGTGACTACCTACCATTTCCTTCTATCTGTTGTTTTCCCCTCAAATAAAATTATTTTAGCTTCAGAGTCTTTTTTTGGTTTAAGTTTCTGGGGCAGACGGAAGAGGACAGGTAGAGTAGAAATTAATATTTTTAAAGCTAAAGAGTAAAACAAATGAATGTTTAAAATGTGTTTATTTCTCTTTAATTCTTTGCAAGGATTACTTGCAGGTAATTAGGTCTTATTTTGAATTCAAATGGTATTTTTAATATAGACATGTATGGAAGGATATTTTTAGTTTTTCTTAATGCTTAGATTTAGTGAGTTTATAATCCTTTTTTTAACTTTTTTTTTTCAAAAAAATAAATTTTTAAAAAGACATTATTTTTTTCTTCTTTTCCTTTCCTGCATACTTTATAAAGATATATCATTGTAATGGTATATTAAAGGAACGATCACTTAGATTACACCCTGAGAGCAAACCTTTCTCTTAACTTTAAAAACATAACTTCAGTGGTCTATTTTTCTCAGATAAAAAAATGTTTTTAACAATTTCTTATGTATTTGGGCAAAGTAAAGAGTTACATAGGATAGTTTAATATGAATAAAATTTCTGCTGTGAATCTAAATTTCCCTGTTTCTCTTAATTTCATTTTAAAAATTATGCTTCAGGGGCGCCTGGGCAGCTCAGTGGGTTAAAGCCTCTGCCTTCAGCTCAGGTCGTGATCTCAGGGTCCTGGGATCGAGCCCCACATCGGGCTCTGTGCTCAGCAGGGAGCCTTCTTCCTCCTTTCTCTCTGCCTGCCTCTCTGCCTACTTGTGATCTGTCTTGTCAAAAAAATAAATAAAAATCTTTTTAAAAATTATGCTTCAGGATTATTTTATATTATATTCAACACTAGCGCTAAATACTGTTTTATCTAATATAGGGTGTATTTGGAAAGATTTAGAAGAAAGAAGTTTAATCATTTACTTCAAGGCTGACAAAATCTTTGATAGAAATTTATTTCTCTTTCATATATGAGCATAGTAGCATTTCTGATTCAAAAAATAATCATAGGGGTGCCTGGGTGGCTCAGTAGGTTAATAAGCCTTTGCCTTCGGCTCAGGTCATGATCTCAGGGTCCTGGGATGGAGCCCCACATTAGGCTCTCTGCTCAACGGGGAGCCTGCTTCCTCCTCTCTCTCTGCCTGCTGCTCTGCCTACTTGTGATCTCTCTCTGTTAAATAAATAAATAAAATCTTTTTAAAAATTCATAAAAAGCTGTTTTCTCTTCCTGTTTTATTCGGTAGTACCCTTTATATCATTGTATTTTCTCAACTCTAATCTGATTTTTATTTCTATTATTTATACTTAGTATATAAAAATTTACCTTATGCTAATCCTTATGCTTCCATTCCATTTTGATGTGATCTGGTATTGGACAATTAAGAGTAGTTTTCTTGATGTGGCAGGTGGGAACATAGAGATCACAAAGACTATTTTTACAAAATTTAAAACTAAGTGCTCATTTGTCTCTTAAAATAAGAATATATGATGAAAATCATTTTTGGCATTAATTAAATGGCTGCCACTCTTAGAATTATCAAGGAAAAATGTTACTAATAATTACAGAATGAATTACTGTTTTAAAACTCTTATTTCAGTTTTAGACTTTATTACCACTTTGAACATTTCTACCAGTACAGAAGAGGTTTTAAGCTAAAAACAAGAGCCGTTTCTAAGGAAGAGTTTGAATAATTCGAATGGTATTATAATTGGAAGAAATAAGATGAAGAAAATAGTTCAGTGTTTATATGTTATTTTCAAGTGAAAGCAAGAATGGCATATATACATGCCCTTGGCTCTTGAAGATGGACTCAGAGCTCTTTATAGCTAAATTATGAGTGGTGACATGAATTTATATTCTCCGAGGACAAAGGTTCTCGCCAAAGCCTTAAGATCCATGTACATATAAAATCTGCATATCATATGCATCTGAATTAGGGTTTTCCACTATGTGCTATTCCATGGGATGCTGGTTTGTAAGATACTCCAAAATGGCACATATCACAGTGCCTTTTTAGAGATCCCATCATCCTATTAAAGTCTTTGAAGACTTTCATTAAAGAAAGTTTTAACGTACTTTTAACTTCATTTCTCTACTTGTTCTCCCTCAGCCTGGCTCTCTCTTTTTACAAATACATAAGAAATCCATGTGATGTGACTCTATTCCAATAACAGGATATGTATTTGTGCTCATCCAGCTGTACATACAGACTCATCTTTAGTTTATCAGCAGTACACTTAGAAAGAGACTTCATAGGGATATCAGGAAGATCTAACTTTGGGGTGGACACCATTACCCAAGATCTGTATCTTAATTTGAAAATCCAGTAATCCAGTTTTATCTTCTCCTGAGAGTTGATTGGATTGAAGGAATGGAATTTGTTTTCATCAGACTCACATGAAGTTAGTGTTTGAACAGATTTATATATTTGTCAATTTATAATCAGGAACTCATATTTCCAGTGATCAAAATATGATTTACGGGGCGCCTGGGTGGCTCAGTGGGTTAAGCCTCTGCCTTCGGCTCAGGTCATGATCCCAGGGGCCTGGGATCGAGTCCCGCATCGGGCTCTCTGCTCAGCGGGGAGCCTGCTTCTCATCTCTCTCTGTCTCTCTGACTACTTGTGATCTCTCTCTCTGTCAAATAAATTTAAAAAAATCTTAAAAAAAAAAAATATGATTTACATCCACTATCCAAAGTGCTTGCATTAAGGGTACTCAGTGTTTCTTGGAGGTGGAGAGACTTAAGGAATATTTTATTATATAACCTTTAGCAACGACAGCTTCTTAATCATCCCTGTCCCACAGAAGAATTTGCTGGCCTATTGACTGTATTCATATCAGCCAATCCAGTGTTTCACTTCCCAAGACAGTATTGATAAAGAGTGATGAATCTTCTTCTCTGCCCTGAACTGACCTCCCCTCCATCTGTTCACACTAGCTTAGAAGTTGAAACAGGTCTGCATTTCTTATTCACCTCTGCCTCATATCAGCAATGCAAATCTACTTTACTCTTTTACCTTCTGTTTACTTATGTGTAAAATGAGATGAAAATTATGCCTTCCAGACCAAGAATAGTCTTTGTGATGACTTATTTCAATAAGACACCAGTAGATATTTGTCATTGCCAGTTTTAGAAGTTGTAGCATTTTAGAACTCAAAAAGACCTTAGATATAATCGTGTTCATTTCCTTCATATTACATTATAGACTTTTTTTTTAATTGTGATGTGTAGAGGTTGTGACTTGCACAGAAATCCATATCCAGGCCTAGAAACCAGCTTTCTTATTCTGAATAGCCATTCCCATATGTATATGTCTTGTCTTGCCATTTAAGTACTTTTTAAAACCCTTAAGGATGGAGACCATGTTTGATACTATTTCTGGATCCCATAGATTGTGCTTCCAGAAGTAAGAAACTTTTTTGAGGAAAAAGAAATTTAATAGTCTTTCTCCTTTTATTTTGATAACATTTAAAGTGTGCATTGTAATTTCGGGTGATCTAAAGTATTTATCAGATCTTTTAGCAGAACACAGATGGTCAAAGAAGAGAGTAACACCAAGGGTGTTTGTCTCTTTTGTTCAGGGTAATACAGTTTTGGCTACAAGAGTGCCTAGCACATAGGATGTGTTCAATAAGTATTTGTTGAAAAGAAGAATGAATAAATTGACATGTTAGTTTTATGACTGTACCACTGTCATTGTGTAAAAACATTGAATGATTACGAACTGGCAGAATTTATATAAAGTTCTTATATGTTACTAGAAATGGTTTTATTGGATTTATGTAACCCTTTTATTGGAAAAGCCATACCTCAGAGTATAAAAAGGAAAGCATTTTCCCCTATAATTGGCCCTGAGATATATTATGATAGTCTCTCCCCAACCTACTCTCCCTGTGGTGTCTTCTTGACTAGATTCCATGATTTTTATAGCATCTTTTGGTTATTGGAACAATCTCATTCCAGTATTTGAAACTCAGTCCTATTCATTGTAAACCACTCAAGTCAAGCCTGATTCAGTATTCTTCTTCCCCAGCACAGGCTGGACCTCAGGTTCCAACACTTGCAGTTGAGAGTAGGAGAGTCTCACTCCCCCTGCCACCTACTTAACTTCTAGCCACTGGAAGGTTGAGCAGGGCCGGGAAGAGTGAAAAAAGCTTAGGGCACCAGGGCTCCTTATTGAGTGACTAAGACTGCTAGACTTTTTGGTCCTACTATTTTGGTAGCTAACATTGACTGACCGTGGGATACCCTCTTTGGGGCAAGCATTCACATACTGGCTATTTTGACACATATGGGTTCTTCAGAGGGGCTGTGGGGCCTCTTACAGCACAGCTCCCTCCTTTCATCTCTCACCTCACCCACTTCTGCTTTGCCTACAGTATACCCTGCAGCCTCCTTCTGCTGGGTCACTTGCCCACTGGACAGATTCTACATGTGAGGTCAAGCCCAAACAACTACAGTTTCTGTCGTGTGTCTGCTTTTAATTGAAAGTGTCAAGCTTTGGATAGTGTGTAACCTAGTAAGTTAGAGTAAGTAGAGTAAGTGTACTCTGGAGGGTATCCTAGTAGGAGCAGTCAGCTCACAATTAGCCATTTCAGTGATAGGAATGGACTGAAACTGAAAAATCTGAATAGTTTTTATAACTTATGAGAAACAGATAATGCTTGTGACAAATTACATATTGAATTCTGTTTGGGGATCTTCTCCCTCAGCACATATTAATTTGGGGAGAGTTAGATCAGGAGCCCAAATTTGAGCCTAAATTTGAGAAACAATCCCAGAATGTGGATATTTGGAAACTGACAAGATGATGCTCATTTTACCCACTGGGAACTAGGTTGAGTAGAGTTGCAAACTATAAGCAGGTATGTTTCTAAACTGTAGTTGTCTCTACATCTTAAATGCAGACTTCTGTCTGTAAGCCTCTTCTGTAATCATCAGTGACATTCCTCCTGAGTCTCCTCCCTCAAATAATCTATACATTATTAAATTTTGTCTCTACTGTTATTTTAAGATAAGGAACAAATTTTAAAACTTCAAGCATTGGAATTAGATAGTCTCCACTGAGGATTATGAAAAACTTGACAAGGTCTCCCCTCTGAGCAGGCAGCACACTGCAGGAGCAACGCACATGCTTGTCATAGGGGTACTTCCAGAAAGGCGAGAACTTTCTTTGTGATTTTTATATGCTTATGTGTTCATGGGTCCTTTTTCAAAAAATGTGAAGGTTATCTTCACAGAGTTCTTAGTATGAAGATTGAAAGTTCTTAAAGGATGAAAAATATAAAAATCATTTTTACCGTGAAAATACTGATTCATCTCATTTTTTCCATACTTAATGCATATAGGAAGCATTGTATTCCAGTCTTAACGGTATTGTGCGGACACATTAATTTTGCTCTTGGAAATATATATTTTGGATTGACTATTTGCCTTTGAATTTTTTGTTTTACTATTGAATTAACATTAAGCTAATAAAGAATAGTTTTTAATTCATTAGGAAAGCCCTATAAAAAACACATTGCTTGGGGCGCCTGGGTGGCTCAGTGGGTTAAAGCCTCAGGTCATGATCCCAGGGTCCTGGGATCGAGCTCCGCATCGGGCTCTCCGCTCAGTGGGAAGCCTGCTTCTCTTCTCTTCCTCTCTCTCTCTCTGCCTGCCTCTGCCTACCTGTGATCTCTGTCTGACAAATAAATAAATAAAATCTTTAAAAAAAAAAAACACTTTGCTTACTACGTGAGTGGTACTTAACCATACTAATATTGTCTGTGAAGGAAGAAAGTCAAACTGAATAGAATTTCATAAGTGCAGAAGATAGGAATTGAAACCAACATTATGGTTAGGATTTTAGAGCCCTATGCATACAGATATTTTAATAGACAATACTGAGGCCCATTGTCCTCATATCCTGAAATAAATGTATAATTGACACAAGTTATGTCCCATTTTGGTAGAAAGATTCTAAAATAGACCTGGAGATAGTACCATCTATGCAAGTAGAGTCAAATACCTCATCTTTATTCAGCATTTTCTATGTCAAGAACGAATTAATTTCTTACCACCAGATTACCTATAGGGTTTGCAGAACCTGCCAGTGAAGGTGTTGGAAACAAGTCCAGTCATCTCCTAAGGTTGATGCTGAAACATGGACTTCAGTAGATACAATCCTTACAAGTACTGCTTTTAAGAATTTACTCCAATAATTTGCTTATATCAGTAAATAGGACTCATCTGATAATAGCAGAATATTTTACGTACTTTGGGTATTAGTACATGAAGTCAAAGGTTTTTTATAGAAAAAACTTTTCTATAGGTTTTTTTCTGTGCTGCTTTATACTATGGCAACTATGCAGATCTATAAATTGACTCTTGTCTCCTTGAAGAAAAAAACTGACATGAGATTTAAATGATGTGTTTTTCTCTCTTGGAACAGTAAAAGACACACCACCAACAAAATAAACCAAAAAATAAAAGCAAAAACAAAAAGCCCTCTTCACAAATGTTGAGCACCATCTACAGCTTTCTGTGATGAGAGATACAGCTACCATTCTTGAGTGATTCAAAAGGAGTCAAATGGTGTTGAGCTAAATTACAGCCCTAAATGCATATTGGTGAAATGAGATACTGATCCATTTGCACACTAATGTGCTATTTTTAAGTCATGCATCATAGCATCTTCAAAGAGGCCTGTCATAATTATGATGGATTAGACTGCAGAGTCAGTCCTAGATGCAGTAATTGTTTCACAGATGCTGCCGATGTGACTTGAATTCATAATAAATTATGTCAGAGAGGCGGGAGAAGGAGCAAAATCAAACACCAAAGGAAAACTGCTGTGGCTAAACCTGTTTTGGTTTTAGGAAACCAAAATGTTAGCCGCTAGTCAAAAGACAGTATTTGCAGCTGAGTATAAATTTGTACCTCTGACATAGAGGATGAAGGTTGACACGTTTGGCATTTTTTATTTAAAGTTCTCAATCAAAAAAAAAACAAAAAACAAAAACAAAGTTCTCAATCTCTGTCTCAATATCTTTCTTTCCTTCCCTCCCTCCCTCCCTCCTTTCCTATTTCTTTCTGTCTGTCTGTCTCTCTTTTCTCACTCATTCACTCTCATAGCTTATGAAAAATTATTTTGGGACATTAGCTGAAATCAGTATGGTGACCGTAACATACTTTTGTGTGTTCCTGTATATTTTACATTATCTGGTTATAATTTGACCTTAAGAATTTCAAACAAAATTGGTGGTCTTTATGGCTGATAGAAGTATTCTTTTTCATTCCTTAGAAAGCCATACTTTATAGGAAATAAATGGACTATTAAAATAAAGGGATATGGGCACCTGGGTGGCTCAGTGGGTTAAGCCTCTGTCTTCAGCTCAGGTCATGATCTCAGGGTCCTGGGATTGAGTCCCACATCGGGCTCTCTGTTCGGCAGGGAGCCTGCTTCCTCCTCGCTCTCTCTCTCTCTCTCTCTCTGCCTACTTGTGATCTCTCTCTGTCAAATAAATAGTCTTTAAAATAAAGGGATAAGCATAAATAATATGACTAATAGGATCTAAATTACAACATTTTAAGTTGTGGTTTAATTGACATCTGTCATTTAAGTAAATAATTTCTGAGTCTGTCTCTTTAGTCTTTAAAAAAATGTCAGGGGCACCTGGGGGGTAAAGCTGGCTAAGCATCCAACTCTTGGTTTTGGATCAGATATTGATCTCAGGGTTATGAGGTCAAGCCCTGTGTCAGGCTCCATGTTCAGTGCAGAGTCTGCTTGAGATTCTCTCTCCCTTTCCCTCTGCCCCTCTTGCTCATGCTCTCTCTCTTCCTCAAAAATAAATAAATAAATCTTTATTAAAAGTTCCAAATCTGGTTTTAGAATTTGAGTGTTATATTTTGTGTATTCTTAACATTTAAGTCACATTGTTGCCTTTTTAGGGATGAAGAAACCTCATACTGTACCACATAATCAAAAATCCTGTGTGTGGGGGCACACACACACGTGCACAATCTAAATATTGAGCTACTTACTGCATCTTGATGAGCAAAGATAACTATTGAAGCAGATAAGCATATGCCATGTCTTTTCCTAGGTTAAGAGTTCAGTAGTTAGAAAAGTTTCCATAAGTCATTTGTTGAATATCACTAGTTTTTTTAAAAAAATGTACTCTACCAGATTTTTTACAGTCTTCTCTATACTTGATGACTGCTGTTATATTCTACTTAAGACACTAGTCCTTCTGCCTCAGTGATGTTGATAGACATGTTTAATGAGCATTGATTATTAACCTTTTAAAACTAACTTTGACTTAGTGAGATACCTGTTTGTCTCTTATGAAGGCAAGAGGGAATGAAGCTAAATTTCATGAAAGATTTCGATTGATGGTATGCAGACCTTGACAGCTAAGAGCGTGTTTCCTCTCTCCTATAGTCCCTTGGCTCTTAAACAGTCCACTGCCTTACCACAGTCCAGGGCAGTGCAGGATCTGTACATCTTTGTGTTAGCTTTATTCCATAACACTTGCCCTGAGCAGGGATTCAACTAATGCTTGGCTGAATGCACAAATGCACTAAAGACTCAAATGTGGGCAATGTGAATTTATTAGTAAAGTAAAACATTTTCCCTGAATTATGTATTTTTCTTGATGTTACGGAGCCACCAGTCTAGCCCTTGTGGGAGAGAGTATTTTGATGCCTAACCTCAAGCAAATTGCTCAGTTCTTACATCTATAAAGTGAGAGAATGGAACTAGATCCTTTCATATACTCTGAAATGTTTTATATATTATTAGGACCATCATCACCTATTATCACTTGTTTTGGATATGTCACTGTAAAATTTCTTAGCCTTCCAAAGGTTTAAAATGCAATTCACTTATTCTGTGAACAAGAGTTTTGTTGTCCAGTATGACTCTGGATTGAAGACTATCAAAATGATATGGCACGTACTTGATCTTAGGGAACTTTCATTCCGTTGCATTTTTTAAAAAAAGAAAAGAAAGGAATATGATTTGTTAATATTTGGGTAGCTCTAATCAGTAGTGTGTTGGATCCAGCTTGTAACAGTTTGTGAGAGCAGATTGTAAAATTTTCAGGAATTTTCTGAGCTGAAGGTTGATAGCCTGAAATCAGCCATGACCCATAAGAGCATCTCTTCAGGAATATGTTAAAATCTCACTTATTCATTTTTAAGTTGTAGCTAATTATTGCAACATGAAGTGTTGGCACCATGATAAACATTCCTGGGTAAGCCTAACCAGTCATCCTTACCAGGTTTACCAAAAGCTTTTCTGCCTTTACTCTTGCATATAAACTTCACAACAGTTTTAGGGGAAAAACTGCCTTAATTTTGATCTGACAGTATCCTCTTAAGTGAGTCGTATCCCTAGTGAAAAATTGAGACCCCTAAAATAAAAATTCTCTCTCCTGATTTTTACAGATACAGTTTTATTTGGCATAAATTACCATACACAAACCTCCAAGAGCGAGCATTACTTTAAAAAACATTTGAATATTCAGTTGCCCAAGGGAATAGTATCCTGATTGGTACTGTACATTATAGTAATTAAGTGTTCTCTAGTATAGGACAAAATAAAAGATATTTAATATCAATCTCAAAACACTCAGCTGTGAAAATTCAAAATATTTCTGATATCACTTACTTATAAGAGCACATATGAATGAATAAAAACGATTTCTACTCCTAGTATCTGAAAAGCAAAAGGAATGTCACACAAAAATCTCTATAGCAAAAATTTACATTCATTGAAAAAACAGTTTAACTTCAGAAAAAGTTTTGGTTTTTTCCCTAAACTTGTGAAAACAACCTTATTAACTCTAATTTCACTGATCAGCACATAGCTACCTACAAAAAGTTATCTTGGATTTTTTCTTTTATATACAAATTATTGATTTTCATAAGCTTGGGAAAACTACATAAAGGACACTGTAAAGATGATAGCATCAATGCTTTTTAAAATATTTCTACAATGAGCAACAAAAACAGGTCTCATTTCTTTCTTCCTTTTATTAAAAATAAATAGTGCTTGCTAGTGTCAGTATAAAATTACCAGTGTCGGTATAAAATTAAAAGTGTTCTTTTAACAACTAAATTACTGGATCATGTAATTTTCTGGGGTATATACACAAAAAGTGGTTTAGGATATATTAATTATAGAATATATTAGAATATATAGAATATATTCCTCTTCAATGGCACTTTATTGGTTAAAATTTTCTGAATCAGATCCATAAACCAGTAATGAGTGATCCTCAAAAAAACTATCCTCATCCTAAAATAAAAAGATAATACATAATTTTCCTGCTCTCCTTAAAAAAGTTAACCGTTTAGCTTTTCATATCCAATGGTTGTACTCACTAAGGAAATTGCTGTCACAGACAGAATAGTTCTGTTAATAGTTTAAATTAGTATTTAAAGATGGGTATTGTGTTTAAAGTTCCATATGAAATAAATTTCATTTTCAGTCACCTTCATTTGTTCTTAGGCGCTATTATGCTCATAAAAGATTTGCAAATTCCATCTATTGTAATTCTGCCCTTGACACTTTAAAGAATGTCCAAATTATGTGGAACGGACCATAATAGAGAATAATGTGTTAAATGCTTACAGTATTTTATATCTAGAAAACTAAGTTGAACAATATATACTGTATATGGAGCCTGCAAGTTTTATATAACATAACATAAATGTACATATGTGTGTATATATAAATATTTTGATTGGTATGAATGTGAAATGATTTTACAGTTGCCAAAAGAAGTTGTTACAGTATTTGGAAAGCTAATTGGCCTGGTCCCTAAAGAATTTATCTAGGCTTATTTCTGTCCTCCTTACTTTTAAAAAGTGGTAGTGACCCTGATTTTGCAGAAACCCCTTACATTAAAGACTACAAATCAATTTTCATTCATGATTCCAGAACCTTAAGTTTTTTATTATTAAGGATTATTGATGATTAAGAATATTAGTCTAGCTCAGAGCTGTCCAATAGAAATACAACATAAGCCATGTATGAAATCTAAAATTTTCCACTACTTACACTGAAACAAGTAAAAATTTAGGAGTAAATGAAATTACTTTAATGATATATTTTATTTAAAATATCCAAAATAGTATTCCTTCAACATACAATAAATGTTTTTAAAAATCAAGTGTTTTGTTTTGGTTTTGGTTTTTTTTTTTTTTATCCACACTAAAGGCTTTGAAATCCAACGTGTATTTACACTTAGGGTACATCTTCATTTGTGCTCACCACATTTAAAGGGCCCCAGAGCCATATGTAACTAGTGGCTATGTACATCTAACCCAACTCTTAACATCTGTAGGAAGTTGGTCTAGCAGAAATAAATCACTTTGCTCTTTTGTTTTCTTTGTCCAATAGGAATTGTGACTTTGCAGTTTAAGTTTTATTCACTAATTAAGTAATATACATGCCTAAAAGTTACAAATATAATAATAAAATGTAGTTTCTTTCCCAGTGCTATTCTCCAGACTCTTCAGTCTTTTTTCTGGATGTAAAATGCTATTACAGTTGTGTTGTATATCCACCCAGAGCTGATTTTATATTTATTTTTGTAAATGCACACTTGTAGCATTCTTACACATACTGTTCTGTAGCTTGCTGTATTTCATTTAATTATGTGGAAATACTTACACCTGAAAATGTAGGTTGTTTCCAACCATTTACTATTACAAGAGATTGTTCGTACATCACTTAACATATATATATTTGTTAGATAACTTCTTAAAACTGAAGGGTCAAAGAAAGTTTCTTTGAAACTCTGTAGATTATTACTTAATTGTCCTCCATGGTATTTGTACTTGTTTTCACTCCCCTGAACCACACAAGGGAGTGTCTCTTTCGCCATGTGCTTGCCAGTATTTCGTATTATCAAACTTTTTGATCTTTGCCAGTTTGAGAAAAAAAAAACACTGTATCTTGCTGAGGTTTTAATTTACATTTCTTTTTATGAGTTGTACTAGACATCTTTTTAAACATTTAAAGGCCACTTGCATTTCATTTTCTGTGAACTGTCCATGTCCTTTGCTCATTTTTCTATTCAATGATTGGTTTTTCCCTTGTCAATCTCTCAGAGTTCTGTATATTAAGAAAGGTTTATATGATTTTTAATTTTACTTATGGGTTTATTTTTGCATGCATAAATTTTACTGAACTTTCTCATTTTTTATGGCTTCTAGAATTTGTGTCATAAAGAATTTACCCAGTCATTAGATTATTTTTTTAAAAAGTTTTCTCAGACTGTTATAGATTTTTTAGGGTTTTGTTTTACATATTTAACTGTTAAATCTATCAAAATTCATTCTGGTATAAGAGGTTAGGGGTAGATCCAACTTCATCATTTTTTCAGAAGACTATCCAGTTCCAATATCATATTGATTGGCAGTGCCATCAGGATGCCACATTTTTGTGTGTTATAATTGATTTCTGTACATTCTGTTCTGTTTCATTGGTCTTATTAACACTCTTTCATTTACTGATTTCCAGGTACAAGCTGTGTGAAGTACAGTAGCCTTTGTTCCTTTTTAGTATCTTTTAATTTGGTTACTGCCCTGCCCAGGCCCCTTTACAATCCTTTTTCAGGTTATTCCTGGTTATCCAGTTTGTTTATTTTTCCACATGAACTTTAGAGTCAGGTTCTTTAATTCTTCACAACATTCTGCCAGTGTTTTCATTGAGAATATATTAAATTAATAAATTCATTTGACAACTACCCAAGAATAGTATACCTTTCTCCTTGTTTTGCTCTTGTGTATCTGTCAATACTGTCTAAAAGATTTAAATAGTCCTTCCATGTTTCTTGTTATATTTATTCCTACTGTTTTAAGAATATTTTTTTCTGTTACAGTATTTTATTACACTAAAGCTTCTGACTGGTTGTTGCTTTTATGTATCAAAGCTATTGATTTTCTTATTCAAGTACTTTTCTCATAAATTTAACAGTTTTTCAGTTGATTCTCTTGGTTGACCAATATACAATCTTATTATCTGTAAATGATAACTTTATTTTGGCTTTCCAATATTTATGTCTTATTTCTTCCTCTTTTTCACTTGTCTTGGTTAGTAGGCGATGGCTATTTTAATAGTTTTTTATAGCCCAAAAGGAAAATAGCCTAGATTTTTTATTTACATCCTTAAAATAAATGTAATGAGAAAAACTGTGGGAAAATAAAACATGACTGTACCGTGAATGGGGCAGCATTCACTTTATAGATTATTTATATTTTTTAGTGCCCATTTCTCCCTGCACTCCAATCATTTAGACTTTGAAATCTCTATCAGTATTGGTCTCCAAAATACTTGAATTAATGAGTGAATGAAGAAATGATTGTAAGATGAGCAAATTCATATCAGTTTTGTGAAACTGATTGGATGCTCACTCTATACAAAACACAGTAGATTATTAAGAAGTTCACAGTCCAGAGAGTATAAACAAAATAAATTCAAGTATGATATGTTCAGCAGCAAACCATATACAAGATATAGAAATAACATAGAAATGGGAGTGATTAATTGCTTTGGAAAATCAAAAAAGGAATCATAAGGGAAGTAATAACTTGAGACTGTTTCAGACACATATGAGTCACTGGGCAAATCAGGGGACTAAGAAGACATTCTAGCCGGACAAAACAACAGCATGGAAGCCCGAAACCATTTACCATGTTTGGGTATTTATAAGCTGTTGTTATATTTGGAGTATAAGCTGTGAGAGGAAATAGAAGGAAAGAAGAACAGAAATCTGCCTATGAAAAACCATTTGGATCAGGTAGGAATTCTCAGTAGAAGTGGGCAGTCAGCCTTTATGGAGGAAGACCCAGAATCACCTAGAAATGACATTTTATAAATGATACTTCCTTTTTTTAAATTAATATTATAATGTATTATTTGTTTCACGGGTACAGGTCTGTGTCTCATCAGTCTTACACAATTCACACCACTCACCATGACACATACCCTCCCCAATGTCCATCACCCAGCCATCCCATCCCTCCCATGCCCCTCCCCTCCAGCAACCCTCAGTTTGTTTCCTGAGATTAAGAGTCTCTTACAGTTTGTCTCCCTTCCCGGTCCCATCTTGTTTAAATAGCACTTCTCACCCCATTCCATTTGCTGGAATATTAACACTTAAGGGAGCACCTCTTGTCCTGCAGGCATGTGGGTGAAAAAGTTTGAGAACTCCTAATACAGGAAATACGGAGCCAGAAAAGCATGTTAAGGAGGATATGACATCAGATTTGCACTGAGAACATTCCCTTTGGTAATGATTTGAAGGAACCTTGAAGGACTAGGGAGAGGACAGTCTGGGCTGGGGAAGAAACCCTCTAAAAAGCTACTGTAACAAATAAGCAAAATAATGTAGGTCTGGTTACCAGGTATCAGTGGGGATAATTCAAGGAACATATAGGAAATGGGATTGATAAACCTTAGCAAGTGATTGGATGTATAAGATACTAGAGAAGGTAGAAAGGAGGTAATCCTTCTCTATTCTTCTTAGCATTTTGACAGAAAGAATTATTTGAGAAGGAAGCTGATTCTCTTCACTAATACAGTATGAACTTCCCACATTAGCTCGTGATTTTGATCATATTTCTTCTCCATGACCATTAATATTTGAGAGTTGCTCGGAAGACAAGAATAATCAGTTCCTGAGTCGCTATTGGTTTTCACTCTGAAACATGAAAATGAGTATCTCAGTTTGCTATGTCTAGGAATTTCAGTATCATCAATGCCATCATTATTCTTCCAGATTTATTATTAGTGCTAATGGGTATTAATGAACTTCAATTTCTGTTTCCCTGCTCTTTAGAATTCATTCAGAGGGCAGCCTCGTGGATGGCCCCGAAGCAAGCCTGATGGAACAGGACAGAACCAACCATGTTGAGGGCAACAGACTAAGTCCATTCCTGACACCATCTCCTTCTCCCTTATGCCAGACAGAACCTCTGGTTCTAAAGCTCCAGAATGGAAGCCCATTAACTGAGCGACCTTATGCAGAAGTAAATGGAGACACCAAGTGGCAGTCTTTCAAGAGTTACTATGGAATACCCCCTATGAAGAGAAGCCAGAACAGTCGCGGGAGTCCGGACTTTATACAAGGAGGTAGAGGGTATTCCAGATGCTTACAAAATGGAGGAATCAAGCGCACAGTTAGTGAACCTTCCCTCTCTGGGCTTCACCAGAACAAGAAATTGAGACAAGACCAAAAGGCTAATGGAGAAAGAACGAACTTCGGGGAAAGCCAAGAAAGAAATCCAGGCAAAGGCAGCAGTCAAATGAATGTCTCCGATTTGAGTGATGAGAGAGAATCTGTGAGCTCTGTAGCCCAAGAAAATGCAGTTCAAGATTTCATCAGTTTTTCAGCACGTAACTGCAGTAGGTCTGAAAAACCAGAGCTTCAGATTCTGAATGAGCAAGAAGAGAAGAATGCGAACTACCATGACAAGAATATTGTATTACTTCTTAAAAACAAGGCAGTGCTAATGCCTAATGGTGCTACAGTTTCTGCCTCTTCCATGGAAAACACACATGGTGAACTCCTGGAAAAAACACTGTCTCAATATTATCCAGATTGTGTTTCCGTTGCGGTGCAGAAAACCACATCTCACATACATGCCATTAACAGTCAGGCTACTAACGAGTTGTCCTGTGAGATCACTCACCCATCGCATACCTCAGGGCAGATCAATGTCCCACAGACCTCGAACTCTGAGCTGCCTCCCGAGCCAGTTGCAGTGGTGACTGAGGCCTGTGATGCTGACAAAGCCAGTAAGACAGGTGCAGTGATAGGGACCTGTCCCTTTCAGAAACCAGAAAAACAAGAATCGGTTTTCGACAGATGCCCGTCACGTGCGGAAAACAGTACCATCCAAGGAACCACAGAGCTGGTATCTGGTGAAGAATTCTGTTCAGGTTCCAGCAGCAATTTGCAGGCTCCTGGTGGCAGCTCTGAACGGTATTTAAAGCAAAATGAAACAAATGGTGCTTACTTCAAGCAAAGCTCAGTGTTCACTAAGGATTCCTTTTCTGCCCCTACCACACCACCACCACCATCACAGTTGAGTCTTTCTCCCCCTCCTCCTCTTCCAGAGGTTTCTCAGCTTCCTTCAGAAGGAAAAAGCACTCTGAACGATGGAGTTTTGGAAGAACACCATCACTACCCCAACCAAAGTAACACAGCTTTTTTAAGGGAAGTAAAAATAGAGGGTCAACCCGAGGCACGGCCATCCCCAAGTCCTAATCCATCTACACGTGCATCCAACCACTCTCTGATGCTTCCAGAAAGGCCTCAGAATAATTGTGTTAACCAGAATGACATACAAACTCCAGGGACGATGACAGTTCCAGCATGTTCTGAGAAAGCGAGACAAATATCAGAACACATCATGCATAACCCACCAATGCTGGGTAGCAGCGGGGATCCACAAGACCACTGCCAGCAGTTGATGGGACACAAAGAGCAAGATATTCCGAAAGGTCGAGACAAGGAACAAACACGAGGCCTTGTGCTCCCAGCACAGCCCTCTCTGAAACCGGGGTGGATTGAACTGAAGCCCCCTCATTTTCATCAAGCAGAATCCCACCCAAAATGTCATGAGGTATCACTGCGGTCAGTTCTTCAGTATCAGTCCAACCCCTCCAGTCAAATGACCTCCAAACAATACACTGGAAATTCCAGCCTGCCTGGGGGACTCCCAGGGCAGGCTTACATCCAGAAAATAATGCAGCCAGAGCAGAGGCCACAAAGGTACCAAGGTGAGATGAATCGAGAGCAGTCTCAAGGTACATTGGACCAGCAGCTCCAGTTCCAAAAACCTTCACTCCAGGTGCACTTCTCCAAGACAGACCCTTCATCCAAAGCTCACGTGCAGTCATTGTGCACCCACAGGTTTTATTTTGAACAAAGACCAGATTCCCAAACTGAGAAACTCCTACCTGCATCGTTAAAACAGCACTTGAATCAGCAGGCTTCGGAGACTGAGCCATTCTCAAACTCACACCTTTTACAACACAAGCCTCATAAGCAGGCAGCACAAACACAAACACAACCATCCCAGAACTCGCTTATCTCTCAAAACCAGCAGCAGCAGCAAACATTACAAATGAAAAATAAAGAACAAATGCCCCAGACTTTTTCTCATCCCCAAGGCAACAATGATCAGCAAAGAGAAGGATCATTCTTTAGCCAGATTAAAGTGGAAGAATGTTTCCATGGTGAAAATCAGTATTTGAAATCCAGTGAGTTCCAGATTCATACTACTCAAATGGGATTGGAGCAAGTACAGAATATGAATAGTAGAAATCCCCCCTATGGTCAGATCTTGAAATCAAATCCAAGCAAACTACAGATTCCTTGTTCAAACAATACACACCTAGTTCCAGAAAATAAAGAACAGACTATAAATCCTGAACTCTTTGCAGGAAACAAGACCCAAAACTTGCATCACAGGCAATATTTTCCAAATAATGTGACTCCAAAGCAAGACGTTCTTCATAGGTGCTTTCAAAAACAAGAGCAGAAGCCTCCACAAGCTTCAGTTCTACAGGGATATAGAAGTAGAAACCAAGATACGTCTGGCCAGCAAGCAGCACAGTTCCCTCAGCAAAGGTACCTGATGCAAAACCAGGCAAATGCTTTCCCTACATCTGACCAGGGAGGAAGTCACATTCAGACTCCTCCCCAGAAGGACCTTCAAAAGCATGCTGCTCTAAGGTGGCACCTCTTGCAAAAGCAAGAGCAGCAGCAAACACAACACACCCATACGGAGTCTAGTCAGATGCACAGACCAATTAAGGTTGAACCTGGATCCAAGCCCCATACCTGTATGCGCTCCACGTCAGCACAGCCAGAAAGCAAAACGTGGAAAAAGATAACTAAGCAAGAGATTCCACCTCCAAGTTGTGATAATGTGCAGCAAAGGAGCATCCTTGAGACCATGGAGCAACATCTGAAGCAGTTTCAGGTCAAATCATTATTTGACCATAGGGCTCTGACTCTCAAATCACAGAAGCAAGTAAAAATTGAAATGTCAGGGCCAGTCACAGTTTTAACTAGACAGACCACAGCTGCAGAACTCGATAGCCACACCCAAGCTCTAGAACAGCAAGCAACTCCTTCTTCAGAAAAGACACCCACCAAAAGAACAGCTGGCTCTGTTCTCAATAATTTTTTAGAGTCACCTTCCAAATTACTAGATACTCCTATAAAAAATTTATTGGATACACCTGTCAAGACTCAGTATGATTTCCCATCATGCAGATGTGTAGGTAAGTGCTAGAAATGTACTGAGACACATGGTGTTTATCCAGAATTAGCAAATTCATCTTCTGATATGGGATTTTCTTTCTTTAAAAAAAAAAAAAGAAAGAAAGAAACCCTGAGTCTGGCAGCAAGTTGTAAAGGCTCATAAAAAACCTGAAGCTTACATTTCTTGTCTTTAAATTACAGATGCTTGTGCTGTGCAAGAGAGAACTTCACTTACATTCAGTTTTTCAAAAAAAAAAAAAAAAATTAAAACCATGTGCATGCTCATATCTTCCTCTAATCAAACCCTTTAAAATGTAAAGGTTTCTGTTTTAGATTAATCAATCTGTTTAACTCTTTGTATATCATCTCCTGGAGAGACACCTAGGCATCTCTAAAAACATCTGTTAAAATGAGAAAAATAACTGCTATCTGCAACTTACTGTGGGAGCTTTTTCCTATGTATTAATTCAAGGTTGAACGTATTAGTGGTTTTACAACATTAATTTCTTGATGGGGGGAAATTATCTTCAATCTTGGTGAGTTGGGGAAAATTGTAATGCTGAAGTTCGAAATACTCATGACATTGCCCTTCATTTACACACTTGAAATATTGTATGATTTATATTCATTTTGATTCTATTTTCTCTTTAAAGTGTCATCTTTTTGATAGAAAATATGTAATATGTTTTTTTTTTCCCTCAAACACATTTTTGTTAAAATTCAAGATATGTGATAGGGAAACATTTGGCTGATAGATGCATATGTATATATATAATACATATAAAATATATATAAAGACTTTATTAGAGTCCCTCAGTGTGGATACAGTAGAAGACATTTGAAAAGACAAATATTAAACTGATATGGCCAGTGGTCCACCCACCTCATGTTCTTCCTCCTACAATGGACACCCCACACTTTATAGAAGAATGGAGGGAGGAGTCATACCGCCCCTTTGTGTGGTTAATATTAGGTTGCCTCAGGGGCGCCGTACCACACATGTTATAGATAACATTAGGTAAGTTCTAATCCTCTACAGCCTTCTCCGATGACCCTAACTTCTCTTCCCACTTTCCATCTTCAGTAGTCTATAAGAACCTCTTCCTCTTACCTGACCCTCTCTCCAGTATTTTCCCTCATCATCAATTTTTCTTAAAGTACATACAAATATGGGTCTGGAATTAATATTCTTATTTTCAAAACACAATTAAATGTTGGGGAGAAACAAGAGGAGAAAAAGGTACCTTGACAATAAAAACAGCAATATCCTGGGGATATGATAAAACAGGAAGCTTTATTTTTAATCTTTTAACATCCAAGTATCAGGCAGGCTTCTAGTCAGCTATAATTTTTTTTTTCAGTTCAAAAAAAACGGGATTGTAGTCGGTATTACATATAATATATTCTAATTCCCTCGCCGTTTTGTTTAGTTCCACTTATTTTGTTTAAAATAAATAATTTCTTATTCCGTATCTGAAATGTAATTTAATATTTTTTATCCAACAGCCAGCATGTACATATACTTAATTATTTGGCACATTTTCTAATAGATTAGTCCATCAATTTATTCATTTTAAAGAAAAAAAAATGTTTAAAGTCACATTTAGGGCCCTTAATGTGCAGTTGGGGGATAAGCTTTGTGGATGTAGCCTTTATATTTAGTATAATTGAGGTCTAAAATAATAATCTTCTATTATCTCAACAGAGCAAATTATTGAAAAAGATGAAGGTCCTTTTTATACCCATCTAGGAGCAGGTCCTAATGTGGCAGCTATTAGAGAAATCATGGAAGAAAGGTAATTAACGCAAAGGCACAGGGCAGATTAACGTTTATCCTTTTGTATATGTCAGAATTTTTTCAGCTTTCACATACAAAGCAGTAAACAATTGTAAATTGAGTAATTATTAGTAGGCTTAGCTATTCTAGGGTTGCCAGCGCTCCACACTGTGCTATTCACCAGAGAGTCACAATATTTGACAGGACTAATAGTCTGCGAGCTGGCACAGGCTGCCCACTTCGAGATGGATGCCAGAAAACCCAGGCACGCACGAGAACCAGCCAGCCTGCCTGCCAGGCACAGGGGTGCTGGCACGGGCTGCAAAGAGAGGCCCCACTCTGGCTTTCCCACTTGGTGATAAAGTGTCAGAGAAAAAAGAGAGGGGAGATGTGGTTTAAGAAAGGAACCATCGAGTTAAATGCACCTAGAGCTGTAAATGAGTAGTTATCTCTAAGAGAGTTGTCCCTTAGTATGAGCAGAGGGTAAGTGTGAGATGCTGAATAGAAATAGAGACAGATTCTATTTATAGCTACATTTTTTTTTTTTTTTTTACTGTCAGTCACAGGTAGGCAAGTATTTACCTCAATCTACACAGTTAGTCTTGCATGTAGAAGACTCTTATGAGTGAGACAGTTGATGCAGAGAGAGACTTTGAAATAGGTATCCACAGATGTGAGCTGTTAACTATGGTAGGGGGCCTTTTCTTTAGGAAGCAGACAGTGTTATCATTAAAATACGTTAGACATTGTGGGCAGCAAGGACATATTTTGTATCATTCTTGCCCAATTTACAAGTTACCCATTTCTAAATTAGTATGTAGAAATTCACAAATAATCCTCTAGTAGCCTGGCAGATACAGTGAATTTCCCTAAATGCCTTTTGTTATTAGCAAGTAGTAAATGGTCATAAGGGAAAATATAATCTATCTCTAGAACTATCCTGTATTTTCAAAATTGCTGAATACTAGTTATTTGCAAGCCATCTTTAAAAAATGGTAGAGATTCTGTGAGGAACAGTTCTAACTAAAATCTGTTGTGATTCCCCAAGTTTTAAAATAGCTAAATTTAGTAAAGGACAAAAATCAAATAGTATCTATCTTAGAAGACTGAATTTAACAAACTTAAAATAAGTTTTGTGCTTTGTGAAATTGTTTAAAAATAAGCTTTCCCATTTATTTTCACCCAACATATAATTTCAAAATAGTTCATTACGGTTATCAGTATATTTTGATACCAAAGAAATACAAAGCTTAAAGTCTGTTATCCTGTTTGCTTGGCTTAGACTTATTTTTTAAAAATAAATTAAACCATTCATTTCTCAGGGTGTGGTCATAGAATAAAATTATGCTCAAATGTTCAGTATTTTGTTTGCCTCAGTTTCATTTGCTAATTTTATGTGTGTGTGTTTCTGTGGATTTCTTTTAAGGTTTGGACAGAAGGGTAAAGCTATTAGGATTGAAAGAGTCATCTATACTGGTAAAGAAGGCAAAAGTTCTCAGGGATGTCCTATTGCTAAATGGGTAAGTGTGACCTGACAGGGCCTTTGGTTTTCAGTCTTGGGAGTTTTGATTCATTAATCTAACCCTGAGAATTGGGTTACCAGATAAAAGTCATTTATGCCGGTTTAAATGAATATTGCTTATTTTTATTTTGTGTTAGCTCTTAAGAAAAAGGTAGATTAGCTTTTAAAGCACATACGAACTATATTTAATTGAAAGAATTTAATGGGGAGGATGAGGTCCATTCAAATTGATAAAAAGTATGATTCTTCCTGGAACGTGAAGTCATCCGTAATCTTCTAAATACCTTCCGTTAATCTTTATATTGTCATTTTTGAAAACCTTGAAGTTTGTGAAAAAGACCTGCATGTCTTCCATATAGCTCTAGGTTTAGTGCAGGGGTCATTGCCCCTCCAGCACTGGTATAGTCTGCTAAACATTGAGCAGTTTTGCCTCTCTCCGGGTTCTAACCCCATTTTACAGATGGGTGGCAAAAGGCAAGTTGCACGTGCTGGCAAATGTTGCCCTAATTGTGACCCAGACATGAAAAATATGCATACATAAATCGTTGCTCTCCTCTGCCGCAATTGACCCTTGTTTTGTTTTGGTTGGGGTGGGGGTGTTGGGGTGGAATGGGGACCCGCACAGGTGGTTCGCAGAAGCTGCAGTGAAGAGAAGCTGCTATGCTTGGTGCGGGAGCGAGCTGGCCACACCTGTGAGGCTGCAGTGATTGTGATTCTCATCCTGGTGTGGGAAGGAATCCCATTGTCCCTGGCTGACAAACTCTACTCCGAGCTCACTGAAACCCTGAGGAAATACGGCACTCTCACCAATCGCCGGTGTGCCCTGAATGAAGAGTAAGTGAAGCCTCCCCTCTCTTTTCACTGACAGCAAAACCTGATCATGGGTCTGACTCAAGGGAGTCGAACCTGCATTTTTACATTTATTTATAAAATGGGGACCAAAACGCCTGTTTCACAGTCATGCAGAAGGAAGTTGGATTTGCTAACGTGCGTAATTTGAGGTGATTTCGTTAACCATTTCGTACCTTCAGGCAGTGTAGACATTTCGTTAGGAGCAGCTTGCTGAAAGTCTGAATGTCTGTACCCATATCATGAACTCGATCATGCCATAAACTTGAAAATCTCTGTGTGTCCACTTGCTACAGTGACAAGTCTTGTGTGCCTGGCCACCACACTAGTAAGTATTGACACCATTTCTGTGTTGCAGTATCTGAAACAGATACATAATTGTAAGGTAACAAACATCAAAATAGAAGGCTTACAGAATTTCTGTAGAACGAACTGATTCATACATCAGTTCAATCTCCTTTATTATCAACACAATAGTAATAAAGATTGCTTTCATTTTTACTGCTACTATATAAGCAAGAAGTTAGTGGCTATGGACATGCACTATTTTCGAGGACTATAAACATGTGGCATAGGAGAGCAGGGGTACCCTGTTAAACATATTTAGCGCATCCAAGTGCTACTATGTTTTTGTTTGTTAACCTCATCCAGTTTAGGATGTTTAACTCTTCACTTGGAGAAAGCTTCATTATTAATGTTCCTCTGCTATGCTATTCCTGTGTAACATTAGAATACAGAAAGATTCATAGTGCTACACTGAAATCCTACAGGAGTTATTTTACTCACAATTGGTCCTAAAATAATTTTAATTTTGCACTTCTACCTTTAGTCTCTTTTCCTCTGCATTCACCAAACTACAATATAGTTAACTGAATTTATGGAAACACTGTGCTGCTCTTTGCGACAGCCCATTACTACCCTAATTTGTTCCTTTGCTGACTATTACTCTGACTGGTACTGCTTTGCTAACTTCATGTTGACGTGGGTTTTCTCTGGGTCATGGGGTGTGCCTAAATCAACTATAAATAATATGTCTAGGAAACTTACTTTTCATATATGAAAGTGTGACTTGGCTTCCTGTGGTAGTTATGATCCAAAAATGTCGTGGTGTGTACCTCACTGTAAACCCACTTCTACAAATCTAACACATGACTCATAAACTCACGTGACTGCTTTAGGTATATAATACTATTCAGTGTATCCTAATTTTCCTTGTTCCTTCTTAAAAGATGTATTTAAATGCCTTTAATCAGAAAGAAAGTGAAAGTTAAGGCAACTTGAGATGATGTTGGTGATAGCATTTTTCTCAGGAATTAAGTATCTGCTTTGTTTGTTTGTTTTAAGCAGACTTCCTCTTAGACTTGATAGCTTGAACTTCTGAACCACGGAAGAACTTCTTGTGAAAATAACAGTTGTTTATTTAAATTTCTTGAGGTTTCATGCAAACTTTATTTCACATTCTTGATAACTGATTTAATCTTTAGTTATTCTATATCTCTGGTATTTTTCCCCTGTAGGCTTTTCTATAATTTCTATAAATGCTATTGCCTGAAATGGAATCTGACATATAGAAAGAAATTCTATTTTAAGAACTTTTGTATTATTTTGCATTTAAAATCCGTGAATAATGGTTGGGCCAGGGTCTAAGAAAAATTTTAGTTTAACTGGTCTGAACAGGAGGTGAGTACAAAACCGTTAAAAGACGTGCTTCAAATATTAAGACATTTTAAAAGCCAGTCTGCATACTTTTGCTTCTCTTTGTCTGGAATTTCAAAAGGTAAGGGTAATTATTTAGATGAAGTTTTAGATTTGGGTTATGCATATTTAAAACAATTCTCCAAAAACAAAACAAAACAAAACTTACACAATTAAAACATACACTTACCAGTGGCAATAGAGACTTCATTCAGATGTAGTTTTTGAAGTTACTAATACCCCATAAAATAAATTTTATGTCTGGCAGAAGTTAAACTCATGACTTTGCCAAGAACAGAGGATAATCTCAAATTGGGGCTGCTGACTCAGTTTAATATTCAAAGCTGTATGAACCTCATCTCCGAGTTCTTACAAATCCCAGTGCCTGCATGCACCATAACCACCCACTGTGAGTCCAGAAAAGAACTCTGAGAGCATCTTTCAGTGGGAAAGTCAAAAACAGATTTTTACGTTTCCTTTGAGCCTAAGCAGCTGTTTCTTCTTTAAAGATTTCCCTTTGAGATTTCCATTTTATGACTAAGCCTAACCAATATTTTTTTGGCAAGTAAGAGTTATGGGAGTGTATCTGTCATTATAAGAAGTCAAAGCCAGAAACATGTTCTGCCATGCTGGGTGATGTTAAATTTTTAAGTTAACATTATATTATAAAAATTTTCAAACATGCTTAAATTGGAGGAATGCAGTGTAATAAATCCCCATGGACCCATTATGCAGCTCCAGTACATACCAACATTTTATCAATATTGTTTCACATATTTCCCCTACATCCTACCCCCACCGCCACCTACCAGTGTTTTAAAGCAAAGCACAGATACCGTCTCACCTATGTACATTTCAGTGTGTGTCTAACAGATAAGGACTTTTTTTTAAATACAAAACCTAGTTACAGTGCATGTCAGTGATTCGTTAATATCATTTCATGTTTAGATTCCCTAAATGAATCCTCTTTCAAAATAATAATAATAATAATAAATAAAAAGATATTGACAACATGAAAGCCCATACCTTGTATTTGAGACTTTTGAGTGGTCCCGGATCATGCCTATTGTCTAGCATAATTATTAATAGAACTTCCTTTAAAAAAAAAAAAATAGAACTTCCTTTTCACTCTCAAAAGTATCCTCATTTGGAAGATAAATTATATGATTCATAAGCCTCTTTTGGTTTATAACCGTTCCCCCTCTCTTTTTAATGAATTTATTGTTAAAACAGACGATATCATTTGCTCTGCAAAATTTCCTGCATTCTGGATTTGGTTGATTGCACACTCGTTTTGTTCACTTCACTCCTCTATCCCAGCTGTCTTTTGCACCTGACATTACGAGACTGAAACAAGTTACGTGTGTATACATACGTGTATATATTGGCAGATGTGCTTCATAAGTGGTGATGAAATAATCTTAGTTCTTCATATCCAGCATGAGGGTTATAATGTCTGCTTTGTTTCATTCTTAATGGTGTTAAGAGTGTTTAGTGAGTTCAGGAGTTGCCAGCTTGATCTGTCCATCATCAGCTTTCCCAGAAAACTTTCACCTAATGGTGCAGCATATTCATTGAGGATCGTTGCCTGTTTCCATTATTTTGAGTTTGCAAATTGATAATTTTTCTTATTTTTTGAAGTATACATTTATTTGTCAGGTTTAACAAGTTTTTGCTGGGTGTTTCTAAACTTACATAAGGTTGAATATGTGAACTAATTTTTAGTTTAAAGTGTGTTTGTTTTTTTCCGTTAGAAGTCCAGATGGTAACTCAAAGGTTGAGAATGTTTGTAAAAATCTGTTATATAGATGAATATTTTGATTACAGTTGCTTTACTGATTTGTCATTTAACCATGAGCCAAATTGAGTCATGTTAAATGAGGCTGCCATGTGCTAATTCTAATATTATTTGAAAGGGCCCTATAGAAATAAAAATGCCTTTTAATAGCCATTTCATGTGGGAAATCATCTTGACGTTGCTCCACCTTATTATGCAGGGGGTTTTTCTTAAGATTTTATTTATTTATTTGATAGAGAGTGAGATCACAAGTAGGCAGAGAGGCAGGCAGAGAGAGGAAGGGAAGCAGGCTCCCTGCTGAGCAGAGAGTCCAATGTGGGACTCGATCCCAGGACCCTGAGATCATGACCTGAGCCAAAGGCAGAGGCTTAACCCACTGAGCCACCCAGACACCCCTGCAGGGATTTTTTTGAGATATAATTCACATACCATAAAATTCACCATTTTATACAATCAGTGTTTTAGTATACTCACAAAGTTGTGCAATGTTTTTTCACTCACAGAAGAAAATCCCATACCTATTAGACAGTCGATTCCCATTCTCCTCTCCCCTAAAATGGCAACTACTAATCAACTTTCTGTCTCCATAGATTTGCCTATACAGGGAGTTTTGTATTAGTGGAATTATACGATATTTGGCCTTTCTGTCTGGCCTCTTTCACTTAGTGTAATGTTTTACAGGTTCTCCATGTCCTAATGTTAATCAGTATTTTATTCCTTTTTGTGGCTGAATAATATTCCATTGTGTATATGTACCACATTTTCTTTATCCATTCATCAGTTAATGGACACTTGGATAGCTTCCACTTTAGGGCTATTATGAATGTTACTGCTGTGAACATCTGTGTACAAGTTTTTGTATGGACATATGTTTTCAGTTCTCTTTGAGTGACATTGTTAGTCATAAGGTTATTCTGTGTTTAACTTTATGAGGAACTGCCAAACCGTTTTCCAGAATAACTGTACCATTTTTCATTCCTACCAGCAGTACATGGAGGTTCCAAAGTCTCCATATCCTCATCAAAACTATTTATTGTCTGTTTATCTTTTTTATCATAGTCCTCCCAGTGGGTGTGAAGTGTATCTTATGGTTTTGATTTGCTTTTCCCTAATGACTGATGATGTTAGCCATTATTTTCTGTACTATTGGCTATTCAAATATCATCTTTGGAAAATGCCTACTTGATTCTTTGCTCATTTTTAAGTTGAGTTCATTGTTTGAGTTGTAAGAGTTTTTTATAGACTCCAAATTCTTGAACTTTATCAGATATCTGTCTTCTAGATATTTTATCTTATGCTGTAGGTTGCCTCTTTCTTGATCATGTCTTTGCAGCACAGAATTTTTCAATTTTGTTGGAATCAAATTTATATATTTTTTTATTGTACTGTTATCTAAGAAACCATTGCACAATCCAAGGTCTTGAGGATTTACATCTATGTTTTCTTTCCAGCGTATTAGAGTTTTAGCTCTTACATTCAGTTCTTTGATCACTGCTGAGTTAATTTTATGATTTTAAGAGTCTAGTACCATTCTTCCGCATGTGGCTCAGCCCCATTTGTTGAAGAGATTATTTTCTCCATTAAATGGGCTTGTCACTCTTGTTGAAAATTAATTGACAAAGATGTATGGGTTATTTTGAGACTTTATTCCATTAATCTACCTAAATATCTGTCCTTATGGCAGTACTATACAAAGTTGATTACTATAGTTTTGAGGTAAGTTCTGAAATTGGAATTCACCTCTTTTGCCCATTCTCTCCATCACCTCCCCTCTGGCAACCGCTACTCTGTATTTATGTAAGTCCTCCAATGTTTTAAAAAGTTTTTTTTTTTTTTCTAATCCGAATTCTTTTCATGTCCTTGAGAATTTTAAGATCAATCTGTCAATTTTCCCATCTGGGATTTGACAGGGGCTCTGTTAAATCAGTAGACCAAAAGGCCAAGGCTTGTCAGCTTAACAATATTAAGTCTTCCAATTGGTTAACTAAGGATGCCTTTACATTTACGTAGGACTTTAATTTCTTTCAGTGATGTTTTATAGTTTTCAGTATGCAAGTCCTACACACTTACATTAAATTTCTAAGTATTCTTTTTGATGCTACTAAATGGAATTATTTTGATTCCATTATTGGATTGTTCATTGTTAGCATAAATTTAGACAATTGTTTCTTATGGTTTTTTTATTGAGGTATAGTTGACATACAATGTTATGTTAGTTTCAGGTATATAACATAGTGATTTGACAGTTCTATATATTAAGCTCTACCCACCAGGAAAAATGTAATTACCATTTATCACCATACAATATTATTACAGTATTACTGACTATATTTCCCATGCTATACTTTTCATCCCCATGACTTATTTTATCACTAAAAGTGTGTACCTCTTAATCCCCTTCACCCATTTCACCCATCCTTCCACTTCTCCCCACCCCCGGCAATCAGTTTCTTCTCTGTATTTACGGTTCTGTTTCCTTGGGGTTTGTTTGCTCATTTGTTTTGTGTTTTAGATTTTATATATAAATAAAGTCATACGGTATTTGTGTTTATCTGATGCATTTTACCTATCATAATACCATCTAGGTTACTCCATGTTGTCACAAATGGCAAAGTCTCATTCTTTTTGTGGCTGAATAATATTCCATTGCATATATATGCCGCATTTTATCATCCATTCATCTATTAATGGACACTTAGGTTGCTTTCATATCTTGGCTATTTGGGCAGGTACCCAGTAGTGGAATTACTGGCTCATATGGTATTTCCAGTTCTATTTTTGACATAACTTCATACTTTTTTCCACAGTGATAGTACCAGTTTACATTCCCACCAATGGTGTTTGAGAGCTCCCTTTTCCCCACATGTGCACCATTTATTTGTGTTTTTTATTCTAACCACCTGACTGGTGCAAAGTGATATCTTATTGTGGTTCTGATTAGCATTTTCCTGATGACTTATAATGTTGAGCATCTTTTCAAATGTCTGTTGGTCATCTCTATGACTTCTTTGGAAAAATCTCTATTTAGGTCCTCTTCCCAATTTTTAACTTTTTTTTTGTTTTGAGTTATATAAGTTCTTTATATATTTTGGATATTAACCCCTTATTGTATATGTCATTACAAATATCTTCTCCCATTCCATAGGGGTCGTTTTGTTTTCTTGATGGTGTCCTTTACTGTGCAAACCTTTTTAGTTGATGTAGTCCCAATAGTTTTGTTTTTATTTCCCTTGCCTGAGAAGACATATCTAGAAAAATATTGCTAAGGCTGATGTCCAAAAGATTATTGCTCATTTTTTCTTTTAGGGATTTTATCATTTCAGTCTCACATTTAGGTCCTCAGTTCATTTTGAGTTTATTTTGTGTATGCTGTAAGAAAATAATTTCATTCTTTTGCCTGTAGCTGTCCATTTATTGAAAAGGAAGTCTTTTTCCTAGTGTATATTCTTGCCTCCTTTTCATAGATTAATTGACTATGTATGTATGGTTTTTATTTCTTTGTTCTGTATCCTATTCCATTGATCTCTCTGTCTATTTTTTGTGCCAGTTCCATACTGTGTTGATGATTATGGTTATCTATAGTATGTCTTGAAATCTGGGATTGTGATAGCCCTACCTTTCTTCTCAAGATTACTTTAGCTATTTGTGGTATTTTGTGGTTCCATAAAAATTTCAGGATTATGTGTCCTACTTCTGTGAAAAATGCCATTGGTATTTTGACAGGAATTGCACTGAATCTCTACATTGCTTTGGGTAGTATGGACAATTTAACATTAATTCTTCCAATTCATGAGCCTTCTTTGTGTTGTTGTCAATGTTTTCATTAACATCTTATAATTTCCAGGGTATAAGTCTTCCACTTCTTTGGTTAAATAGATCCCTAAGTGTTTTATTATTTTTAGTGCAATTGTAAATGGAATTGTCTCTTTAATTTCTCTTTCTGCTACTTCATTATTAGTGTACAGAAACACAACACATTTCTGTATACTAATTTTATATCCTGTAACTTTACCGAATTCATTTATTTGTTCTCCTAGTTGTTTTGGTGGATTCCTTAGGATTTTCTCTATATAGTATCATATCTGCAAATAGTGACCGTTTCAATTCTTCCTTAAAACTTGAATTTCTAAAATTTTTTTTTCCTTGTCTAATTGCTGCAGGTAGGACTTTCAGTACTATGTTGAATAAAAGTTGTGAGAGTGAACATCCTTGTCTTGTTCCTGATCTGAGGAGAAAAAGCTTCAGTTTTCCCTAATAGGGTTTGTTGTATATGGCCTTTATTATGTTGAGGTGTATTCCCACTAAATCTACTTGAGTTGTTATCATGAATGGATATTGTATTCTGTCAAATTATTTTTCTGCATGTATTGAGATGATCATATGGCTTTTATTCTCTCTCTTATTAATATGATATATAACATTTATTGATTTGTGATGGTTGAACTACCCTTGAATCCCTGGAATAAGTCCCCCTTGATCAAGCTGAATGAACCTTTTAATGTATTGTTGAAATTGGTTTGCTAATGTTTTGTTGAGGATTTTTGCATCTGTGATCATCAGAGATATTGACCTATATTTTTCTTTTTTTTTTTTAATAGTGTCTTTGTTTTACTCTCAGAATAATGTAGGCCTCGTAGACTGAATTTGGAACCTTTTCTTCCTCTTCTATTTCTTTGGAATAGTTTGAGAAGGATAAGTATTAACTCTTTTTTAAATGTTTGCTAGAATTTGTGTATGAAGCCACCTGGTCCTAGATTTTTTTTTTTTTTAAGATTTTTTTTATTTATTTGACAGACAGATCACAAGTAGGCAGAGAGGCAGGCAGAGAGGGAGAGGAGGAAGCAGGCTTCCCACTGAGCAGAAAGCCCGACGCGGGCTCGATCCCAGGACCCTGAGATCATGACCTGAGCCGAAGGCAGAGGCTTTAACCCACTGAGCCACCCAGGTGCCCCTGGTCCTAGATTTTTGATGGGAGTTTATTACTGATTCAATTTTGTTGCTAGTAATTGGTTTCTTCGTATTTTCTATTCCTTTCTGATGCAGTTTGGGAAGATTTTATATTTCTAGGTATTTATCCATTTATTCAAGGTTGTCCAGTTTGTTTGCATATAATTTTTGTAAAATTGTCATAATTTTTTGTATCTCTTTTATTTTAGTTATTTCTCCTTCATTTCTATTTTGAGTCCTCACTCTCCTTTTACTTATGAGCCTAGCTAACGGTTTATCAATTTAATTTCTCTTTTCAAAGAATCAGCTCCTTGTTTCATTGATATTTTCTAGTATTCTTTAGTCTCTATTTCATCCATTTCAGCTCTAACCTCCTTATTTCTTCCTTCTACTAGCTTTGGGCTTTTTTCTTTTTCTAATTCATTTAGGTGTGAGGGTAAATTGTTTGAGATTTTCATTTTTTGAGGTAAGCTTGTAATGTCATAAACATTCTTCTAAGAATCGCTTTAAATGTGTCCCAATGATTTTGGACTATTGTGTATTAATTTTCATTTGTCTCCATGTATTTTCTAATCTTCCCTTTGATTTTCTTGTTAATCCATTAGATTTTCTTTTAATATCTGAGAGAGAGACAGCATGTGCACACATCAGTGGGGGGAGGGACAGAAGGAGAGAGAGGATCTCAAGCAGACTCCCCACTGAGTGTAGAGCACAATGTGGGACTTGATCTCGTAACCCTAAGATTATGACCTGAGCTAAAACCAAGAAAGTCAATCATTTAACCAACTGAGCCACCCAGGTGCTGCTGCACCATCAGTTATTTAATAGTATGTTATTTAGTTTCCACCTGTTCGTGAGGTTTGGGTTTTTTCTTACAGTAGATTTCGTTTCATACCGTTGTGGTCAAAAGGTACTTGATACGATTTCAGCCTTCTTAAATGTATTTAGATTTGTTTTCTGGCCTCACATGTGATTTATCCTGGAAACTGTTCCGTGGATAATATCCACACTTGACAAAATAATTTGTTCTGTAGTTTTGGATAGAATGTTCTGTATGTATCTGTTAGGTCTATCTGGCCTAATGTGTCATTCAAAGCCACTGTTTCCTTGATCTATCCGTTTATGCAAGTAGAGCTACTATTACTGTATAACTATCAGTTTCTCCCTTTCTGTGTATTAGCATTGGCTTCTTGTATTTTGGTGCTCCTGTGTTGGGTGCATAGATATTTATAATTGTTATATTTTTTATGGGATTGACCCATAGGTCAAAGGATTGACCTTTATCATTATGTAGTGCCCTTCTTTGTGTCTTTCTACGGTCTTTGCTTTAAAGTCTGTTTTGTCTGACATAAGTATTGCTACCCCAGTTTTTTCTCTTTTTTTCCACTTCCATTTCCATGGGTTATCTTTTTCCATCCCTTCACTTTCAGTCTGTGTGTGTCTTTAGGTCTAAGTCAGTTTTCTGTGGGCAGTATATAGATGGGTCTTGTTTTTTGGCCATTCAGTCACCCTGTGTCCTTTGGTTAGAGCATTTAGTCCATTTACATTTAAAGTGATTGTTAATAGGTATGTACTTAATGCCACTTTGTTAATGTTTCCTGGTGTTTTTGTAGTTCTTCTCTGTTCCTTTTTTTTCTTTTGCTTTCTTCCCATGTGGTTTGATGGCTTTCTTTAATGTTATGCTTGGATTAGTTTCACTTTATTTTTTTGTATATCTATTACAGGTTTTTCATTTGTGGTTACCATTGGGTTCATATAGAACATCTTGTGTGTATAGCAGTCTATATTAGGTGGATGTCACTTAAATTTGAACACATAAAAGCACTAAATTCTTGTTCCCCTTCCATATTTTATGTATATGATGTCATATTTTACATCTTTTTATCACTTGACTAATGTTTGTAGAGATAATTGATTTTACTGGTTTTGTTTTCACCGCCACACTGACTTTATGAGCGATTCCTCTACGACCTTTACTATATGTTTGCTTTTACTTGTGAAATTTTGCCTTTCATAATTTTCTTCTAGTTATGGCTTTTTCTTTCCACTTAAAGAATTCCCTTTAACCTCTTTTGTAAGGCTGGTTTAGTGGTGATGAACTACTTTATTGTTTGGGAAACTCTGTCTCTTCAATTCTGAGTGATAATCTTTCTGGGTAGGGTAGGTAGAGTATTCTTAATTGTAGGCTTTATCCTTTCAGCCCTTAGAATGTATCATGCCTGCAAAGTTTCTGCTAAAATATCCTCTCATAGCCTTATGGGGTTTTCTTTGTATGTAACTTTTCTCTTGCTACTTCTAAATTTTTCTCATTATAATTACTTTTTGCCTTCTTGGTTTTTATGTATCCTAGTATAGATATTCTTGGGTTCACCTTTTAGGCACTCTCTGTGCTTTCTGACCTGGATTCTGTCTCCTTCCCCAGACTTAGGGACGTTTACAGCTCTTATTTTTTTCAAATATATTTTCTGCCCCCTTCTTTCTTCTCCCTCTGGGATTCCCTACAACATGAATGTTATCATGCTTGATGATGTTGCAAAGGCTCTTAAGTTATTCTCATTTTTAAAATGCTTTTTCCTTTTTGCTCTTCAGCTTGGTTGCTTTCCATCTCCTGCCTTCCAGATCACTGATCTGTTCTTCTGCACCCTTTAGTCTGCTGTAGATTCCCTCTAGGATATTTTTCATTTCAGCTACTGAATACTTCAGTATTTAGTATGATTTGGTATGACTGGTTATTATTTTTTTTAAGATTTTATTTATTTATTTGACAGAGAGAGGGATCACAAGTAGGCAGAGACGCAGACAGAGAGAGAGGGGGAAGCAGGCTCCCTGTTGAGCAGAGAGCCCAATGCAGGGCTCGATTCCAGGACCCTGAGATCATGACCTGAGCCGAAGGCAGAGGCTTAACCCACTGAGCCACCCAGGTGCCCCATGACATGATTTTTTTATATTTTCTTTCTCTTTGGTGTTCTCACTGACTTCATCTGCCCTTTTTTCAAGTCCAATATCTATGACCATTACTTTGAATTTTTTATAAGGCATATTGCTTATGTTTCTGTTAGCTCCTCATTAGTCTTTATGGAACAATTGATTTTTATGTATTCATCTTGTATTCTGCAAACTTACTGAACTAGTTTATTAGTGTTATTTTTTTTTTCTCTTTTGGTAGATTCTTTAGGATTTACTACATGCAAGACTGTGTCATCTACAAATAGCGATAGTTTAATTTTTTCTTTTTGAATCTCGGTGCCTTTATTTTTTTCTTGCTTAATTTTCCTTGCTAGACCTTGTAGTAGCTATTGAATAAAATTGACAAAAGCAAAGATTTTTGTCTTGTTCCTGATTTTAGGAAAAAACTCATTTTTTCACCATTAAGTATGATGCTACCTGTACATTTTATAGATGTTCTTTATCAGGTTGAGGTGGTTTTTTTTTTTTTCTTTTTCCCTATTCTAGCTTGTTATTTTTATCATGAAAAGATGTTGGAATTTTTGCAAATACTTTTTCTGCTTCTAATGAGGTGATCATGTAGTATATTACTTTGATTTTTGCATGTTGGCCCAACATTGTATTTCTGAGATAAATCATCCTTGGCTGTAATGTACAGATCTTTTGTATGTGCAGATTTGTTTGCTAGATTTTTATTGAGGATTCCTGCATTTATGTTAATAAAGGATATTGATATATTGCATTCTTGTCATCTCTTTGTTTTTGGTATTAGATTCATACCTCCTTTATAGAATCCATTGAAAAGTTTGCCTTCTATTTTTTGGGAGAATTTGTAATGGATAGGGGTTAATTCTTTATTTTTTTAAAAAATATTTTATATAGGGGCGCCTGGGTGGCTCAGTGGGTTAAAGCCTCTGCCTTCGGCTCAGGTCATGGTCACAGGGTCCTGGGATCGAGCCCCGCACCGGGCTCTCTGCTTGGCAGAGAGCCTGCTTCCTCCTCTCTCTCTCTGCCTGCTTCTCTGCCTACTTGTGATCTCTGTCAAATAAATAAATAAAATCTTTAAAAATATATATTTTATATATTTATTTGAGAAAGCATGAGCGGTGGGGAGAGGAAGAAGTGGGGCTCAATCCCAGGACCTGGGATCATGACCTGACCTGAAGGCAGACACTTAACCAACTGAGCCAGCCAGGCACCCCAGTGCTAATTCTTTAAATGTTTGGTGGAATTTGGCAGCAAAGTCATGTACTTCTGGGCTTATCTTTACTGGCAGTTTTTTTATTATTAACTCAATCTTTTATTAGTTATAGTTCTATTAATCTCTATTTCTTTTTGAGTCAGTTTCAGTAGTTCGTGTCTAAGCATCTCATTTCTTCTAGCTGATACATCATTTTTACAGTATTCCCTTGTAATTTATAAGGTATGTTTTCTTTTTTAATGCCTAATTTTAATAGTTTGGGTCTTCTCTTTTTTCTGATTCCATGTATGTAGCTTTCTCAAGCTTGGATCCTTCCAAAGAACTTTGGATTCCTTAGATTTACTCTATTATTTTTCTATTCCTTATTTCATTAATTTCCACTCTAATCTTTAGTATTTCCTTCATTTGTGTTGTGTTTAGTTTTCTCTTTTTTGAGATTTTTAAGGCAGAATATTATTTTATTGGTTTGAGGACTTTCTAAATATAGGTCTGTAAAGCTATAAATTTTCTTGTAATACTGCAGTAGATGCATCACATAAAGTCTTAACATTTTGATTTTTCATTTTCATTTATCAGAAAATATTTTCTAACGTCCCTTATGATTTTATTTCACCCATTATTTAGCAGTATGTTGCATATACATATTTATATTAATTACCCAAATTTGCTTCTGCCCCATTTATAATTTCATCCCATTGATTTTAAACATTAAAATTTAGATAGGCTTGTTTATAATAGGACATACAATCTGTCCTGGAGAATATTCCATGCACACTTGAGAATGCATTCTGCTGTTTGGCAGAGTGTTCTCTAGATATTGTTTAGCTCAGTTGATTTCCAGTGTTTTTTTTCCTTAATTGTTTCTAGTTGTTATATACATTATTGAAAGTGGATTATTAAATAATCTGCTTTTCCTTTTACTTCTGTCATTTTTTACTTTATGTATTTTGGTGCTCTATTTTTAGACTCATATGTATTTATAATTGTTACATCTTAAGGAGTGACCCTTTTATAAAAATGTACTTGTTTAAAAAAAAATGTACTTGCTTCTCGTAATAATATTATCTTAAATCCTACTCTGTCTGATATTAATATTGCCATTCCAGTTCTCTTTTGATCACTGTTACATGATACATATTTTTCTGTCCACTTAGTTTCAGCCTATTTGTATCTTTAAAACTAAGTCATGTCTCTTAAAGATGACACATAGTTGAAATTTTAATCCATTTTCCAGTTTTTGCCTTTGAGTTGTATTATTTAAACCATATACAGTATATGTAATTACTGTTGAAGTAGGATTTATATCTGCCAATTTATTATTGGTTTCTGTATGTATTTCATTTCACTATTCTTCCCTTAAGGCATTATTTTGTGTTCAATAGATGTTTTTTAGTGTACCATTTCCACTCCCTTGTCACTCTTTTACAGTATTTCTTGGAGTTATAACAATCTAAATTAGAGTAATACCAATTTAATTATAATACTGTACAGAAACATTATTACTATATAGTTGCATTCACTCCTTTTCCTTTGGGCTTTTATTGTCATACAGTTTTATGCATTGTATGTACATTAACAGATTTATAATTACTGCTTTACAGTTACCATTTTTATGCTTTTTTTAATTTTTATTTTTTTAATTAACATATAATGTATTAATAGCCCCAGGGGTACAGGTCTGTGAATAATCAGGCTTCACACTTCACAGCACTCACCACAGCACATACCCTCCCCAATGTCCATAACCCAACCACCCTCTCCCTACCCCCCTCCTCCCGGCAACCCTAGTTTCTTTTGTGAGATTAAGAGTTTCTTATGGTTTGTCTCCCTCCTGACCCCATCTTATTTCATTTTTTCCTTCCCTACCCCCCGAACCCCATACATTGCCTCTCAAATTCTATCAGGGAGATCATTTGATAATTGTCTTTCTCTGATTGACTTATTTTGCTCAGCATAATACCCTCTACTTCCATCCACGTCGTTGCAGAAGCCAAGATTTCATTTCTTTTGATGGCTGCATAGTATTCCATTGTGTATATATACCACATCTTCTTTATCCATTCATCTGGTGACAGACATCTAGGTTCTTTCCATAGTTTGGCTATTGTGGACATTGCTACTATAAACATTCGGGTGCACATGCCTCTTTGGATCACTACCTTTGTAGCTTTAGGGTAAATACCCAGTAGTGCGATTGCTGGGTCATTGGGTAGCTCTATTTTCAACTTTTTGAGGAACCTCCATGCTGTTTTCCAGAGTGGCTAGAGGGTTCCCCACTCTCCACACCCTCGCCAGCATCTGTTGTTTTCTGACTTGTTAATTTTAACCATTCTGACTGGTGTGAGGTGGTATCTCACTGTGGTTTTGATTTGTATTTCCCTGATGCCAAGTGATGTGGAGCATTTTTTCATGTGTCTGTTGGCCATCTGGATGTCTTTGCAGAAATGTCTGTTCATGTCCTCTGCCCATTCCTTGATTGGATTATTTGTTCTTTGGGTGTTGAGTTTGATACGTTCTTTATAGATTTTGGATACTAGCCCTTTGTCTGATATGTCATTTGCAAATATCTTCTCCCATTGTGTCAGTTGTCTTTTGGTTTTGTTGACTGTTTTCTTTGCTGTGCAAAAGCTTTTGATCTTGATGAAGTCCCAGTAGTTCATTTTGCCCTTGCTTCCCTTGCCTTTGGCGATGTTTCTAGAGAGAAGTTGCTGTGCTGAGGTCGAAGAGGTTGCTGCCTGTGTTCTCCTCAAACACTTTGATGGATTCCTTTCTCACATTGAGGTCCTTCATCCATTTGGAGTCTATTTTTGTATGTGGTGTAAGGAAATGGTCCAGTTTCATTTTTCTGCATGTGGCTGTCCCAATTTTCCCAACACCATTTGTTGAAGATACTGTCTTTTTTCGATTGAACATTCTTTTCTGCTTTGTCAAAGATTAGTTGACCATAGGTTTGAGGGTCCATTTCTGAGCTCTCTATTCTGTTCCACTGATCTATGTGTGTGTTTGTGTGCCAGTAGCATCCTGACTTGATGATGACAGCTTTGTAAAAGAGCTTGAAGTCCGGGATTGGATGCCACCAACTCTTGCTTTCTTTTTCAACATTCCTTTGGCCATTCGAGGTCTTTTCTGGTTCCATATAAATTTTGGGATTATTTCTTCCATTTCCTTGAAAAACATTGATGGTATTTTGATAAGGATTGCATTAAACGTGTAGATTGCTTTAGGTAGCATAGATATTTTCACAATATTTGTGCTTCCAATCCGTGAGCATGGAATGCTTTTCCATTTCTTTGTGTCTTCCTACATTTCTTTCATGAGTACTTTCTAGTTTTCTGAGTACAAATTCTTTGCTTCTTTGGTTAGGTTTATTCCTGTATCTTATGGTTTTGGGTGCTATTACAAATGGGATCAACTCCTTAATTTCTCTTTCTTCTGTCTTGTTGTTGGTTTGTAGAAATGCAACTGATGTCTGCATTGATTTTATATCCTGACACTTTACAGAATTCCTGTACAAGTTCTAGCAGTTTTGGACTGGAGTCTTTTGGGTTTTCCACACAAAGTATCATATCATCTGCAAAGAGTGAGAGTTTGACTTCATCTTTGCCAATTTGAATGCCTTTTATTTCTTTTTGTTGTCTGATTGCTGAGGCTAGGACTTCTAGTACTATGTTGAATTGCAGTGGTGATAGTGGACATCCCTGCTGTGTTCCTGACCTTAGGGGAAAAGCTGTCAGTTTTTCTCCATTGAGAGTGATATTTCCTGTGGGTTTTTCATAGATGGCTTTGATGATATTGAGGTATGTGCCCTCTATCCCTACACTGTGAAGAGTCTTGATCAAGAAAGGATGCTGTACTTTGTCAAATGCTTTTTCAACATCTATTGAGAGTATCGTATGGTTCTTGTTCTTTCTTTTATTGTATTGTATCACATTGATTGATTTGTGGATGTTGAACCAACCGTGGAGCCCAGGAATAAATCCCACTTGGTCATGGTGAATAATCCTTTTAATGTACCGTTGGATCCTACTGGCTAGTATTTTGGTGAGAATTTTCGCATCTGTGCATCAAGGATATTGGTCTATAATTCTCTTTTCTGATGGGGTCTTTTTCTGTTTTGGGGATGAAGGTAATGCTGGCCTTATAAAATGAGTTTGGACATTTTCCTTCCATTTCTAATTCTAAAACAGTTTCAGGAGAATTGGAGTTAATTCTTCTTTAAATGCTTGGTAGAATTCCCCTGGGAAGCCATCTGGCCCTGGGCTCTTGTTTGTTGGGAAATTTTTGATGACTGCTTTACTCTCCTTACTGGTTATGGGTCTGTTCAGGTTTTTTATTCCTTCCTGGCTCAGTTTTGGTAGTTTATATATCTCTAGGAATGCATCCATTTCTTCCAGATTGTCAAATTTGCTGGTATATAGTTGCTTATAATATGTTCTTATAATTGTATTTCTTTGGTGTTAGTTGTGATCTCTCCTCTTTCATTCATGATTTAATTAATTTGGGTCCTCTCTCTTTTCTTTTTGATAAGTCTGGCAAGGGCTTATCAGTTATTCTTTCAAAGAACCACCTCCTAGTTTCATTGATTTGTTCTACTGTTTCTTTGCTTTCCATTTCATTGATTTCTGCTAAGATCTTTATTATTTCTCTTCTCCTGCTGGATTTAAGCTTTCTTTGCTGTTCTTTCTCCAGCCTCTTTAGGTGTAGGGTTAGGTTGTATTTGAGAACTTTCTTGTTTCTTGACAAAGGCTTATATCACTATATATTTTCCTCTCAGGACTGCCTTTGCTCTGTCCCACAGATTTTGAACACTTGTGTTTTCATTTTCATTTGTTTCCATGAATTTTTTGAATTCTTCTTTAATTTCCTGTTTGACCCATTCATTCTTTAGTAGGATGCTCTTTAGTCTCCATGTATTTGGGTTCTTTCCAACTTTCCTCTTATGCTTGAGTTCTAGTTTCATAGCAGTGTGATCTGAAAATATGCAGGGAATGATCCCAATCTTTTGGAACTGGTTGAGATCTGATTTGTGACCCAGGATGTGATCTATTCTGGAGAATGTACCCTGTGCACTAGAGAAGAATGTTAATTTTGTTGCTTTGGGATGGAATATATCTGTGATGTCCATCTGGTCCAGTGTGTCAGTTAAGGCCTTTATTTCCTTGTTGCTCTTTTGCTTGGATGATCTGTCCATTTCTGAGGGGGGTGTTAAAGTCCTCTATTATTATATGTGCTGCCGAAGCAAGCACTAAAGTTCTCTATTATTATTGTATTATTGTCACTGTGTTTCTCTGATTTTTTTTTATTAATTGGTTTATATAGTTGGCTGTTCCCATGTTAGGGGCATAGATATTGAAAATTGTTAGCTCTTCTTGTTGGACAGACCCTTTATGTATGATATAGTGTCCTTCCTCATCTCTTATTATAGTCTTTGGCTTAAAATCTAATTGGTCTGATTTAGGGATTGCCACCCCAGCTTTCTTTTGATGTCCATTAGCATGGTAAATTGTTTTCCACCCCCTCACTTTTAATCTGGAGGTGTCTTTGGGTCTATAATGAGTCTTGTAGACAGCATATTGATATTTTGGGGGGTGGGATTGGTTTTTTGTTTTTGTTTTTTTTTTATCCATTCTGATACCCTGTTTCTTTTGATTGGGGCATTTAGCCCATTTACATTCAGGGTAACTATTGAGAGATACGAATTTAGTGCCATTGTATTGCCTGTAAGGTGACTGTTACTGTATATTGTCTTTGTTCCTTTCTGGTCTACTACTTTTAGGGTCTCTCTTTGCTTAGAGGACTCCTTTCAATATTTTCTGTAGAGCTGGTTTGTTGTTTACAAATTCTTTCAGTTTTTGTTTGTCCTGGAAGCTTTTAATCTCTCCTCCTATTTTCAATGATAACCTAGCTGGATATAGTGTTCTTGGCTGCATGTTTTTCTCATTTCCTGCTCTGAATATATTACGCCAGTTCTTTCTGGCCTGCCAGGTGTCTGTGAATAAGTCGGCTGCCAATCTAATATTTTTTACCATTGTATGTTACAGACTTCTTGTCCTGGGCTGCTTTCAGGATTTTCTCTTTGTCACTAAGACATGTAAGTTTAACTATTAGATGACAGGGTGTGGACTTACTATTGATTTTGAGGTGGATTCTCTGTGCCTCCTGTATTTTGATGCTTGTTCCCTTTGCCATATTAGGGAAATTCTCTACAGTAATTCTCTCCAATATACTTTTGCCCCCCTCTCTCTTTCTTCTTCTTCTGGCATCCCAATTATTCTAATATTGTTTCATCTTATGGTATCATTTATCTCTCAGATTCTCCCCTCGTGGTCCAGTAGTTGTTTGCTTCTCCTTTGCTCAGCTTCCTTATTCTCCATCATCTGGTCTTTTGTATCACTAATTCTCTCTTCTGCCTCATTTATCCTAGCTGTAAGAGCCTCCATTTTTTACTGCACCTCATTGATAGATTTTTTAAATTTCAGCTTGGTTAGATTTTAGTTCTTTTATTTCTCCACAAAGGCCTTTTATTTCTCCAGACAGGGTTTCTCTAATATCTACCATGCCTTTTTTGAGCCCAGCTAGCACCTTGAGAATCGTCATTCTAAACTCTAGATCTGATATATTACCAATGTCTGTATTGATTAGGTCCCTAGCCTCTGGTACTACCTCTTGTTGTTTTTTGTTTGTTTGTTTGTTTGTTTTTGTTTTGTTTTGTTTTGTTTGTGGTGAGTTTTTCCACCTTGTCATTTATCCAGATAAGAATATATGAACAAGAGATGGGGCGCTTGGGTGGCTCAGTGGGTTAAGCATCTGCCTTCCACTCAGGTCATGATCCCAGGGTCCTGGGATCGAGTCCCACATCAGGCTCTCTGCCCAGCCAGTCACCTGCTTCCCCCTCTCTCTCTGTCTGCCTCTCTGCCTGCTTGTGATCTCTCTCTCTGTCAAATAAATAAATAAAATCTTAAAAAAAAAAAAAAGAATATATGAGAGAGAGAATAAAATACTAAGAGGGTGACAAGCCCCCAGAAAAATGTGTGTTAACCAAATCAGAAGAGACCCCAGATTGGGGGAAGAAGAAAGAGGGTAAAAAGTTCAAACAAGAATTTTTTTAAAAAATTTAAAAAATATATATATTAGATTGGTGAATAGAACAGAGCCACCTGCTTGATTTTGGGTGTATTTTAGTCTCTTAAAAGAAACTACCTCCCAAAATTTTTAAAGAAAGCAAAACTTATGTGTACACAAAAATAAGGGTAAACATGATGAAGGGATGCAGTATGATTGTAAAAATGAAAATTTAAAAAAAATTCTAAAAAAGGAGTTGATAAGTTGGCTGAGAAACGAAAGAAAAAGAAATTAGAGCTAATTTGCTTAGGCTGGAGACTAGAACAAAGCCATGTGCTAGATTTAGGGTATATTTTGATCTATTAAAAGAAGTTGTCCCCAACCTTTTTTAGAAGAAAAAACCTTATATGTATACAAAAAATAAAATTAGATACAATGAAGGATAAAATATGACTATAATTATTAAGGTTTAAGAAGATTTTTTTAAGTTATTGTTAAGATAAACTAGTTAAAAAAAACATTAAAAGAGGAGAGAGTAAAAGTTAAAAAATTAAAAAAATTTTTTTAATTAATTAACTTCGCAAGACTAAAGAATCATGGGGAGAAAGCCATGAATTCCATGCTTTGCTTTCCCCTCCTCTGGAATTCCGCTGCTCTCCTTGATCAGTGAGCTTGATCTTGCCTGGATGTTCTTGCTGATCTTCTGGGGGAGGGTAGTGATTCTCAAGTGTTTTTGCCCGAGGCAGAATTGCACTGCTCTTGCCAGGGGCCAAGCCATGTAATCTGCTCAGGTTTGCTCTCCAGAGCTTTTGTTCCCTGAACGCTTTCCATAGAGCTCTAGAGGATGGGAATGAAAATGGCGGCCTCCCAGTCTCCAGCCTGGAGAAGCTGAGAGCACAGGGCCCCATTCCTTAGTGCGCCCTTGGAGAAAAGCACTCAATCACTCCCATCTCCTTGTTCTCCAGTCACATTCCGAGCTCACCCGGCCTGTGACCAAACGTTTCTGTCTCTGGCACACAGCCCCTTTTGGAGTCTCCAAACCCAGCAGATTCCTTCTGCTCTTCCGGCGGGTCTCCCTGGATCTGCCACTTGTGTGGTCCCTGCTCAAAGAGCAGTGGCCTGACTGTGCCTCGGATCACAGTTTAAGGTAACCCCAAGCTAAGAGCTCACTCCTCGGCTCCGTCTCTGTAGCTGGTTTCATCGCTCCAATGCCAGGAAGCTCTGCTACACTCAGACACCCCCGATCCCTCTGTGACCCTGCAGAACCTGAGACCTATGAGCGCTCTCCCTGTGAGAGCTCCACCCCCGCTGAGCCTCTGGAGCAATGTCCTTCAGTGGAGCAGACTTTTAAAAGTTACGATTTTGTGCTCTGCTGCTCTGCCACTTGCTGGGAGCCAGCCCCTCCCCCACAGTCTGTCTTCCAGTGGCTTCAGATTCACTTCTCCCCACATCTTACCTTTCAGAAAGTTGTTGATTTTCTGTTTCTAGAATTGCTGCCCTTCTTCTCTTCAATCTCCTGTTGGATTTGTAGGTGTTCAGTATTGTTCGGTTTGATAACTATCTAATTGAACTCCTGCGACCTGATGTCATCTCGGTCTGCTACTCCTCCGCCATCTTGACTTCTCCTTCAAGTGTCAATCTACAGTTGCCTTTAAATCAGATATAAAGAGTTAAACACAATACACATATAAGGTCTTTTTGTTTAACTATGTATTTACTTTTACTGGTATTCATCTTTTCATATGGATTCGAGTTACTGTCCAGCATCCTTTTCTCTCAGTCTGAAGGACTTCATTTTAGTATTTATTATAGAGCAGGCCCAAAACAATAAACACTCTCAGATTATTTATCAAGACATACCTTAGTTTATTATTCACTCTTAAAGCATAGTTTTACTAAATACAGAATTTCTTAGTTGACAGTCTTATTCTGGCAACATTTAAGTATGCCATACTAATACCTTCTGGCCTCCGTTGTGTCTTATGCATCCTCAGCTGTTAATCTTACTGAAAAGAGTTCTTTGCTGCTTTCAAGATTCTTTCTCTTTGGCTGTTATAATTTCTCTAGGTGTGGAGCACCTTTTTATGCTACTGGGAGTTATCTGAGATTCTTGAATGTTGTTCATCAAATTTGAGGAGTTTGGGCTTCATACTCTCTTACTCTCCCTCCTTTACTTTGGGGATGCTCATTATGAACATGTTGGTATGTTTGACATTATCCCCACAGGTCTCTGAGGTTGTGTTATTTTTTTCTTCATTCTTTTTTCTTTCTGTTTCTTGGAATGGATGATCTCAATTGACTTCAACTTCTCTCTCCACTGCTTTTTCTGTCCCTTCCTCAAATCTACCATTAAATCCTTGTAATGGAGTTTTTTTTTTTTTATTTCAGTGATTTTTACTTGTTAGTTTCAGAATTGCCACTTGTTTTATTATTATGGTTTCTACTTCTTTCATCTCATCTATTTGAGAAGACATTGTTTTCATACTTTTAGTTCTTTAAGCATGACTTCATTCAGTTCTTTAAACATACTTGAAATCATAACTCAAAGTCTTTGTTTAGTAGTCTGACACCTGGACTTCCTCACTGACAGCTTTCTTCCTGTGTATTAACCATACTTTGTTTTCTTGTATATTTTATAATTGTTAGAATTATATAGTTAGTTACAAGGCTAGATTCTCTGCCCTACCCAGGATTTGTTATTGTTACTGGTATTGTTTGTTAGTTTAGTGACTCTTCTAAACTATTTCAGTAAAATCTATATTTTTCTCATGAGCAGTTGTGGAAGTCTGTGCTTGGTTAGCTTAGTGGTCACCTAATGATTATACATAGATCCTTACTTAAAATCAATAAGTCTCCCAGTCTTGGGCAGAGGATTTCTGTATGTATATTAGGGCATGCCTTTAACAGTCAGCGAGGCAATTTACAATTCTGCCTTACCCCTTTACTCCCTGCTTGTGCAGAGCTTCAGAGTTAGCCAGTTTAGAGCTTATGTCTTTTGTGAGTGAGCATACAGCCTTAGGTATGTACATGGCTCTCTGGATTCCCAGGCACATGTCAGAACTTTTTAAAGCTTCCTACAGACATCTTATTTCCCATCTTTTAATTTTAAGCTTTTGAATAGCCTTTTTTTTTTTTTTTTTTAATAGCCACCTGTTAACTGCTACCTCAGGCAGCCACAGTGATTAACAATTAACACCTCCTGACTCCAAGTCAGGTAAATGAAGACAGCTTTGCTAGTAGGGTCTTGTAGAGAACTATCAAATAGGTAAAATAATGGTACTTTTCTGGGAATGGAGCATTAAAGGATATCTAGCCTAATTCTTCCCCTTCCAGTGGTCCCCAGGTTGCTGATTTTTACTATAAATGTGGGTTGTTGGTTTTGAAAGCTGTCGTAGAGTTCTGGTAACAGTGGGAATAGGGCAAATGAAAACACTATGAAGTTTACTCTTCTTATTGAAATTCCATTGCTTTTCTTGAATAAATATTCCCTGGAATGCTGCAAGTTGTTGTTAATTTGCAAGTTTCTGAAAAGTTAATTTTGACAGTATTTACCAGTCAGTATTCTCAGTGCTTTTATGGAGGAGTGAAATTTCAGAGATCCTTATTCTGCCATTTTTGCTGACATCTCTAAAATGATAATTTCTGATTATAACATTCCTTCTGCATTTATTAGCTAGAGTTCTTTAAAGAATTTTTTCTTATAAACTGATTGCCATTAAATATAGTTTGTAAGCAAATTAATAGATAAATATATGGTACATACCTTTAGTTGTGAAATTTGAGAATGGGGATTTGGTGTCTTAGTAATTACCCAAAATGACCAATTTGTCAGTTCTTTCTTTTTGGTATCATTATTAACTTGTGGGTTTTAACCTATTTCCTTTTGATGAGAAGTGCTTTTAGAGGTCACTCTTTGTGCCCAGATATATTCATTACCACTGAGATATTGTTATTTTATGACATTTTCAGTGGCAGATATAGTAATTATTTTTTACAAAGAGTGATTTGGGGCTATTAAATCATGAGTTTATATTGTTATTTCCTTCTTGTAATTAAGGTTACAGGATATCCACTTAGCTTTTACACTTACCTTACATTGAAATTTTTTTGACATTAACAATAACTTCTTCATGTCACAATATACATAAATAATTTCAAAATACTACTCCTAAGATTGTGATGTTCACTGAGGTCAGAACAGCAATATATAAACAAAACAATTTTAACAAAAAGAAAATATTTTTAAAGTACCAAACATAAGTCACAGAGCTGAAGAATAACTAAACTAAAAAATCTACTGGAGGGGTTCAAGTGAATGAAAAAGAGTGACGCTAGCTTAAGGAATTTATGGGACACCCTAAGAGGACCAATATACACAATATAAAGGTCCTAGAAGGAAACAAAAGAGAGAGGTGCAGAAAGCTTATTCAAGAAATAACAACAACAACAAAAAATCTTGAAACAAATATACCAAAATTTATGGACTATAGCAAAAGCAGTTTTAAAAGACTTCATAATAATAAATATCAACATTAAAAAAAAGAAAGAAAATTTTCAAATAAACAACCTAACTTTACACCTCAGGGAACCTAATGAACCAACAAAGCCTAAAGTTAGCAGAAGGAAGGAAATAACAAGAATCGGAGTGGAAATAAATGAAATAGAGACTAAAAACACAATAGAAGAGATGAATGAAACTAAGTTACTTTTTTGAAAATATAAACAAAATAGTAAACCTTTTTACCAAGAAAAAAGGAGGGACTCAAAGAAATACAACTACAAATGAAAGAGAAGGCATTTCAATAGATACCACACAAATATAAAATGTTAAAACAAATACTATAAACGATTGTACATCCACAGGTTGAACAACCTAGAGAAAGTGGCTAAATTCCTAGACACATTCAACTTACCAAGACTGAATCATGAAGAAATAGAAAATCTGAATAGACCAATTACTAGTAAGGAGATCGAGTCAGTAATCAAAAATCTCCCAACAAAGAAAAGCCTGGGATCAGATGGCTTTAGTGGTTATTTCTACAAAACATCTGAAGATGTGTTAGCAATCCTTCTCAAACTCTTTTGAAAACTTGAAGAAAAGGAATTACTTCCAAACTCATTTTACAAGCCCAGCGTTATAATTATATCAAAACCAGACAGACACCCCAAAAAAAGAAAATTATCTGCCAGTATCCCTGATGAAAAGTTAAATGCAAAAACTTTCAACATAGTATTAGCAAACCAAGCCCAATAGTACATTAAAAGGAGCATATACTATGATCAAGTGGGATTTACTCCACGGTTGTAAGAATAGTTCAATATTCCCAATCAACGCAATATTCCACGTGAACAAAATTAAGCATAAAAATGTTATGATCATTCATGAAGTCCAGAAAAAAGTATATGACAAAGTTCAACATCTTTCCATAATAACAACTGAGTATAGAAGGAAGGTACCTCAACATAATAAAGGCCATATATGAGTAAGCCACAGCTAACATCATTCTCAGTGATGAACAGCTCTCTAAGATCAAGAACAATACAAAAAAAGGCCTACTTTAAAATCTTTCATTCAATATGTTATTTGAAATACTAGATAGAACAATCAGGCAAGAAAACAAAATAAAGGGGATCCAAATCAGAAAGGAAAAAAGAAAAGCTATCACTATTTGCAGATAACTTACGTACAGAAAATTCTAAAGACTCCAAAAAGTGTTAGAACTAATAAACAAATTCAGTAAAGTTGCAGGATACATCCATATACAAAAATTGGTTGTGTTTCTGTATACTAACAGTGAACTAACAGAGAAAGTAAGGAAATAATCCCATTTACAAAAGAAACAAAATACCTAGCAATAAATTTAAGCAAGGAGATGAAAAATCCGTGTACTGAAAAACACAAAAGATTGATGTCTCAAAAAAAGACTGATGAAAGAAAAAAAGACACAAATAATTGTAAAGATGGTCTATGTTCATGGACTGGAAGAATCAATATTGTAAACATTCCCACAGTACCCAAAGCAATCTGCAAATTCAGTGCAATCCCTATCAAAATTCCAATGGCATTTTTCATGCTAATAGAAAAAAATAATCTTAAATTTATATGGAGTCACAAATGACCCCAATAGTGAAAGCAGTCTTGAGAATGAAAAACAAAGTTAGAGTCATCATATTTCCTGATTTCAAACTATATCACAAAGCTATAGTAATTAAAACAATATGGTACTGACGACAAAACAGATTAATGGAGCAAAATGCAGAACCAACAAATACATGTATGCAAATATGGTAAAAAAAATTTTTTTAATAACCAAAACTGTACAATGGGGGAAGGATCATTTCTTCAATAAGTGGTATTGAGAAAAGGAGGGATCATACCTATAAGAATGAAACCAGGCCTCTCTTACACTATACACAAAACTCAAAGTGGACCTAAGTTTTGAACACAAAACCTGAAACTAAAACTGCCAGAAAAAACATAGGGGTAAACTTCTTGGAACTGATCTTAACAATGTTTTTGGGGTTTTTTTTGGTTGTTGGTTTTTTTTTTGTTTGTTTGTTTTTTTTTTTTGCATTCCAAAAGCAAAGGCACCAAAAGCAAAATAAATAGGACTACAGCAAACCAAAAACTGAACAGTAGAAGAAACCATCAACAAAATGAAGAGGCAATCTACTAAATGGGAGAAAATATTTGCAAATAACGTATCTAAAAGAGGTTAATATCCCAAATACACAAGAAATCTATAAAACTCAATAGAAAAAAAAAATCGGGTAAACGGCCTAAGCAGACATTTTTATAGAGAATGCATGCAGATGGCAAACAGGTACATGAAAGGGTGTTCAACACCACTAATCATTGAGGAAATATAAATCAAAACCACAGTTGAGATATCTCCTATCACCTGACCCTGTTAGGTTATCTAATACCAAAAAGACGAGAATGTTAATACGAAAGTGGAGAAAAGAAAAATCCTATTAGAGCATAAACTCTTAGAACTGCTATGGAAGGGGCCCCTGGGTGGCTCAGTGGGTTAAAGCCTCTGCTTTCGGCTCAGGTCATGATCCCAGGGTCCTGGGATCGAGCCCCGCATCGGGCTCTCTGTTCAGCAAGGAGCCTACTTTCCTTCCTCTCTCTCTCTGCCTGCCTCTCTGCCTGCCTGTGATCTCTGTCAAAAAAAAAAAAAAAAAAAAAAAAAAAAAAAAAAAAAAAAAAAAAAAAGAACTGCTATGGAAAATAGTATAGAGATTCCTCAAAAAGTTACTAATAGAACTTCCATATGACCCAGCAATCCCACTTCTAAGTATATATCCAAAGGAAATGAAATAATTATCTCAGAGATTTTTGCACTTCAGTGTTCATAGCAGCATTATTCATAATAACCAAGGTGTAAAGACAACCTACGTGTCCACCAGTGGTGAGTGGATAAAGAAAATGTATTATGGAGGGAGAGGGGAAAAAAGTTGTTATTCAGCCTAAAAAGGGAGGTGGAATCTTGTCATTTGTAACAACATGGGTGAACCTAGAGGACACTGTGCTAAGTGAAATAAGCCAGACAGAGAAAGACAAATACTGCACGATTCCACTTTTACATGGAATCAAAAAAAGAAACAAAAAAAGTTGAACTCTGAAACAGTAGAGAAGGGATTGTGAGGGCACCTGAGTGGTCAGTCCGTTGAGCATCCGACTCTTGGTTTCTGTCAGGTTATGATCTCACGGGTCATGAAATTGAACCCCACATGGGGCTCTGCACACTCACCATGAAGTCTCCTTGGGATTGTTTCCCTCTTCCTCTCCCTACCTCCTGCCCCTCCCCCAACTTGTGTGCTCGCTCTCTTGCTCTCCCTCTCCAATAAATAAATCTTTAAAAAATAACTTAAAAAATAAGGTGGTTGGGAGGCTTGGGGGTAAGGGAAATAGGGAAAGGTTTATAGAAGTGTACAATCTTGTATGTGCTGTGGTGAGTGCTGTGAAGTGTGTAAACCTGGCGATTCACAGACCTGTACCCCTGGGGAATAAAATATATGTTTATAAAAAGTAAAATTAAAAAAAAATCTTTTTTAAAAAAATAAAATAAAATGAATAAGGAGGGATGCCTGGGTGGCTCTGTCATTAAGCATCTCCCTTCAGCTCAGGTCATGATCCCAGGGTCCTGGGATAGAGCCCCACATTGGGCTCCCTGCTCAGTGGGAAGCCTGATTCTCCCTCTCCCCCTGCTTGTAGTTCCTCTCTCTCTGTCTTCTCTGTCAAATAAATAAAATCTTAAATAAATAAAATGAATAAGGTCTGTGAATTTAATATATAACATGGAGACTATAGTTGATAGTATATATTTGTTTCTTACTCTGGGTCTTATTTGTGTTTTTGCGGGGGGGTTTGGTGAGCATTTGTAAGCTGTAAAATTTCTATGTATTATGCTATAGTAAAAAGTTTGTTTAAATTGGTTTGTTTTAAAATGAGTTAAAATGGTTCTTTTCTGATGTAGTTATGGCAAGCTTAAAATAAACTTCTGTTAAAACTAATTTGCACTCGTTTTTGCATGCAGACATCCAGAATACAAGATTGGTAGCCTAGAGAAATGTTCGATATCGTTATCTATGAACTTGGTCCTTTGATTCCTCAGGAGAACCTGTGCCTGTCAAGGGCTGGATCCTGAGACCTGTGGTGCCTCCTTTTCTTTTGGTTGTTCATGGAGCATGTACTACAATGGATGTAAATTTGCCAGAAGCAAGATCCCAAGAAAATTTAAGCTGCTTGGGGATGACCCAAAAGAGGTTTGTTTACTTCTTGATATATAATCTCTGATTTTCATGGAGAATTGATGAGTACAGATGAAGTAAACAGTATAACATACTCTGTTAAATTCTCACTAACATAGAGAATTTCATCTCAGAGGTACATCAAAATTTTAGCTGAACTGTAGATATACATTATATATTTGATAAAATTAGCATAATAATAACTATGTGATACCAAAGTAGTAAAGTCTGAACATAAACTACTCAAACCTATGGCCTTTTGTACTTACCTTTTATGTTAACTGTTAACTTTTATGTTAAGCAGCCATCACTTTGGTATTAAAACCAAGTATTAACATTTCATTGTTAAAACTTTCATTTTTCTCAAACCTGAGTTGCAGAAGTCATGTTCATCACTATCCCATTCAATAAAGACCATTTCTCATCACATTGTCATACCATGATATTTGATAAAGTTATCATAATGAATGCATTCAAGTAACTAAAACATATTTAGATATTAATATAAAATTTTAATTGATATTATATATTTCTCAAAATATAACTTATAAATGGATATCAATTTTAACAACTTTTGGGTATAGCTTTTAGTGTATGCTAATTGAATAATCAAAAAACCCCTGAATGCTTACCATTTAGATATGACCAAATTTTTAGTGACTCTGTGAACCTTATAATTATCTTTTCAAACTTTAAGTGCAATTGAAATACAGTTATACTATATATATTATTGATATGTCCCTCTAAATGAAAAATGTGCTAGTGTTATTATTTGTGACTATAATAGTAAGTGGAAATTTAGTAAAGTACAAAAACTCTTGAAGAGATGATAAAATTTTTTTCACAGGATTGTATTTTTTTTTTAAAGATTTTATTTATTTGACAGAGAGACAGAGATCACAAGTAGGCAGAGGCAGGCAGAGAGAGAGGGAAAAGCAGGCTCCCCGCTGAGCAGAGAGCCCGATGTGGGGCTCGATCCCAGGACCCCGAGATCATGACCCGAGCCGAAGGCAGAGGCTTAACCCACAGAGCCACCCAGGCGCCCCACACAGTATTGTATTTTTAATAAACTATAGTGAATGGGCTACATATCCCTCTTCATAAGAAAAAAATACAAACAATAAGCCTAATGAAGTGTAGCAATTTTACATAGCTGATGATCCACTTTAATTTTCCACACTGCAGAGCTTTTTTACTACTTTTTTATAAATGTTTATCGCTTTTACTAGATTTAACATAAAGCAAATCCAAGGGATAGCTAGGAACATCCTCCCTCAGGTAGGTAGGAGAGGTTGGCTTAGAAACCTCCTCACCTTCTAAATTATAAATAAGTATAACTCTTCCAGGTAGTTACATCTTTTAAGGTTTTGGAGAAAAAAAAAATGTTACTGTGAAATGAGAACTTCTAAATATGAATGGAATAACTAGGTATTATCACCTACCATTTTACAAGTATCTTACCTAGAAAATCTTTTTTTTTGTAGGGAGGAAGAAAGGAGTGTAACTGAACATTTTTCCTTTAAAGTAAACTTTACAAAGTTCTGCATATAAACTCTCAACATTTCTAGTTCTGAGAGTTTTATCCATATGTGAAGCATCTACTAACTTTTAGTTCAGTGGAAAGATCTTTTCAAATTTTGAATGCTATTTTTATAAACATTTAAAAATACAAAGATTGAAAATAGATGAACCAAACAAATCCTTTCAATAGCTCATCTTCCATGGCAGATGACTGGAGAAGGAGTGGAGAATGTGACCTCTTTAAAACCATATGGCTTCATTCTCCTTATCCTACTACTAGCATAGTCTTATATTTATAAAATGCCAAATATCTACATGGGGAGTACAAAATTGATTAATATAAAAACACCAAAGAGCTAGACATTCTAATAACACATACAAAAATAGATGATGTATGGTTTATACTTTTTACTTAGAAATAATTGTGTTAAGGAACTTTAATAAGAAAGACACTATTCTCATTTTGATCTAAGATGTAGTGAGAAAAATTAACTGATAGCCTCTCTTACATATGGAAAGGATTTAGGATTTAATACATAGAATTATTCATTTTATACAGGAAGAGAAACTGGAGTCTCATTTACAAAACCTGTCCACTCTTATGGCACCAACATACAAGAAACTTGCACCTGATGCATATAATAATCAGGTAAGTTTATAAAAAAATCATTGACAATGACTGGAACAGTTTACTTATTATTGATGACCTACCTATTTCCAAAATTATTTTTGAAGCAATGATTTTCCTTTATTTTTCTAATTTTTCCTCTTCCCAATTAGAGAACCCACAGTGTTCTGTTTCTGGTACATAAGAATTATATCATCCAAAAGAGCATATTTTTGGTCCTTTAATCTGTAAAGATAATGAGCTTTTAAGTCTCACAAGCTGTTCTATCCACTAATCTTATTTTCATATCTCTTCTGTAATCAGACTTTGGTGGTTAATTAAAATTATGTGGCGCAAACTATAGGCTCTAACCACCTATTAACTTTTCACATATATGTCTATATATATTAAGCTGTGAGTGTACTGCTTTGTAAGTGTACATAGAAATGTCCAAAAATGTCAGATTTTGCTGGATTCTCTTCTTTTTAATTGGCCTTGGCTCCATGAACCAAGCAAAAACATCTTTTTCCTATTTTTTGGGTGTGTTGTAGACTGTACCTATTTGGAAGGCTAGGTGATTTGTTCAGAAATGCTCATGAAGGGGAAAAAAAAAACTGTGAAGTCTTCCCTGTCATTATAACATCAACAACAGGAGCATTAAATGGATAAGCTAGATATCATATTTAATATATGTTATATATATTAAATATATACATATTTATGTTATAAACTAAATATTTAGTCACTGTGGACATAAAGGTAAACAATGTAGGGTTTCTGTCTTTAAGCAGTTCCTTCTTTAGAGGAGACAGAGATATGTAAAATAGCAATTATAGAATAATATGTTAACAATTGAAATAGAGGTATGCACATTTCTGAAGGAACAAAAACGTTCTCCCTGAAAGTAGAGAATTAAGAATTAAGGTCACAAATGGCCTTGGAGACCATATAAAAATCTTTGAACTTGACCCTGTACTTAAGAAGGCTACCATTGGGGTATTTTAAGTGTGTGTTGGGGGCAGAGGAGGGTGATTTAATTTATAAAGAACACTGCATCAAAAACTAATGATGTACAATTGCAGGGTCATAGGGTAGCTCTATATTTAATTTCTTGAGTACTCTCCACACTGTTTTCCAAAGTGGCTGCACCAACTTGCATTCCCACCAACAGTGTAAGAGGGTTCCCCTTTCTCCACATCCTCTCCAACACATATTGTTTACAGTCTTGTTAATTTTAGCCATTCTATCTGGTATAAGGTGGTATCTCAATGTGGTTTTGATGTGAATCTCCCTGATGGCTAGTGATGAACATTTTTTTCATGTGTCTGTTAGCCATTTGTATGTCTTCTTTGGAGAAGTGTCTGTTCATGTCTTTTGCCCATTTTTTGACATGATTATGTTTTGTGTGTGTTGACTTTGAGGAGTTCTTTATAGATGTTGGATATCAGCCCTTTGTCTGTACTGTCATTTGTAAATATCTTCTTCCATTCTGTGGGTTGTCTCTTTGTTTTGTTGACTGTTCCCTTTGCTGTGCAGAAGCTTTTGATCTTGATGAAGTCCCAAAAGTTCATCTTCACTTTGATTTCCTTTGTCTTTGGAGACATATCTTGAAAGAAGTTGCTGTGGCCTATGTGGAAGAGGTTACTGCCTATGTTCTCCTCTAGGATTCTGATGGATTCCTGCCTCACGTTGAGGTCTTTTATCCATTTCGAGTTTATCTTTGTGTATAGTGTAAGAGAATGGTTGAGTTTCATTCTTCTACACATAGCTGTCCAATTTTCCCAGCACCATTTACTGAAGAGACTGTCTTTTTTCCACTGTATATGTGTCTGTTTTTATCCCAGTGCCATGCTGTCTTGGTGATCACAGCTTTGTAGTTAAAAAAACACAAAAACAAAAACTAATTATGTATTGTATGGTGACTAACATGACACAATAAAAAAAAGAACTAATGAAGTACGATGTGGTGACATAATACAAAAAAGTGTAAAATAAATAAATATAGTTCACCAAACAAGCCAAATTAAAATACAACGTACATTAGCATAAGATTAAATCAGAGAAGTAAGCTAGTATAGTCATTGAGCAAGAGATGTTAAAGTCCTAAAGAGATGGCAGTAGTGATAGAATAAAGAAAATAAAGTGTGTGAAATATTTGAGGTAGAACTTATAGAACTTAGTGACTGATTGGATTTGAGGATAAGCAAAAGGGGGAAGTTCAGGATTCACCAAATTTCCGGCTTGGACAGATGGTTCTATTTAGAATTTGGAGTCAATGAGGAAAAGTAAGTTTGGGGTCAAAAAGGGGAAATGATACATTTCATTTTGGACAACTATGTTTGACATAATTCTGGAATAATTGGATAGAAAATCAGGAGAAAAATCCAAACTAGCACTGTAGATTTGAGACTTGTCAAAATGCAAGTAGTTGAAACTGAATACATAGGAGTGAATACAGTTTTTCAAAGTGGAGATTATAAAGAGAAGGGGCTACTAATGGCATTCTGGAACACATGGACATTTTAGGAGTGGAAGATGAGAAACCAGTAAAGTAAATGCTGGGGGTAGGCACAATATAGTAAAAGAAGTTAAAGATTTAAGGGAAAGAGAGAGACTGATAGATGGAGGAAAGCTGGAAGTGATGAAGGTAGCCAGAGAGGAGAACACAGCAGTAGGGGGTACAAGGAAGTATGAAGAAGAGTGTGTTTAGCAAACAGTTGTCATTTAATGACATTAAAGACTAAAGGGATTAGATTAGCCTACATAACAGAGACAGATGGGGAGACCAATACTAATTTAATGATTTAGCTACTCTTGTTTCAATTATGGACTTTTAACACTTTCCTCAAACCTCAACCCTTTCTTTTTTAAGTGGGAGCAAAAGAGGCAAATTAAATAATGATCTGTTTATAAAGTTGTTTCATGTCACAACTTAGGTTTTTAGAAATGTATACGTTGTCTATGAAAAATATTTTAGATGCTGTTAATAGTAGTTGGAGTAATACTGTTATTTTACAACCTTATCTACTTTGGTAAGTATCACAGAAAAATCTATGGAATGCTTTGGTACTGTTGTAAAATAATTCTGAGTGAGAAATACAATATATCAAGCTATAAAAAGAAAATGAATAAAATCTGTGTTGCTAGATTTCAGGTTTGACCATTTTCTGTTGAATAAATTTTTTTTATAGGTGCTATTAATCAAATGGCTTTAGCGGGGAAAGAGGACAGAATAACAAAGCATTAATGTTCTTTTCACTCTACTCCTTTTATTTTTATTATAGATGGTGTCATACACATGTGATTTTCTAAGCATTGATATTCTACCCAGTTACATTATGTTTGGAGTATTTTATGCATTACCTAAACCTAGAATATCCAAAATACAACAGTACCCCAAATTTAGTTATAACAAGATGATTCGATATGACTCGTTAGGTGTGTTTCAGTATTTGTATATGAATAAACGTACTGAAAAATGGGCAGTTTCATTTAAGCAAGATGAATAAGCTCTACAGATCTGCTTTGCAACATGTGCATCTACAGTCAACAATAATGTATTGGACACTTAAAACTTTGTTTAATGGTCGATCTCATGTTATGCATTCTTACCATAAAATATAAATGTGTGCACATAATGGGATATTACTCAGCCATCAAAAAGAATGAAATCTTGCCATTTGCAGTGATGTGAATGGAGCTAGAGTGTATTAGGCTAAGCAAAATAAGTCAGAGAAAGACAAATACCTTATGATTTCACTCGTATGTGGAGTTTAAAAAACAAAACAGATAAACATATGGGAAGGGGAAAAAAAGAGAGAAGCAATCCATAAGAGACTCTTAACTATAGAGAACATACAGGGTTGATGGAAGGAAGTGGGTGGGCAGTGTACTAAATGGGTGATGGGTATTAAGGACGGCACTTGTGATGAGCACTGGATGTTATATGTTATATGTAAGTGATGAATCATTAAAGTCTACTCCTGAAACCAATTTTACCATCTATGTTAACTACAATTTAAATAAAAAATTGAAAAGGAAAAAAAATTAAAAATTTAAATACATACATATACTCATACATTAAAAAAAAAAACGTAAAAAATAGATATAAGATCTACCTAAATTAAATCAGTCAATAGCTGTGAATGGATAAGGTGTTTTCTGTATTGCATGGTAGTTCCTATTAGTAATGTTCATCCATATGTTTTAATATGGTTTAGAGATCCAAAACATAGCCTTGTGATCTTTCCACACAGTACAGGGGAAGACCTGTTAAATTTATGGATGCTGTCAAAACCTACCATTTGATTTTTATCTCCTCCCCCAACTGAATATATTATCCTCATTTCTCATTTCTAAATGCTCTTCCCTGGCTTTGTTCCTTGATTTTGTAAAGTTTCATTTCTAAAGTTAAACTTCTCATCAGAGAAAAATGTAAGAAAAAAGGAGGAGAAACATCTTTTAAGTACTGAAAGAGAAAAAAACTGTCAACCTAGAAATCTCTCCCCAGTAAAAACAACTCTCAAAAGTAAAAGCAAAATCAAGTACATGAAATTCTTGGGCATAAAAATTTGACATTTTACAAAAATGTACAAGACCTGTGCACTGAAAACTACAAACTTGCTGAAATTTAAAAAGACCCAAACTGGAAAGATATACTGTGTTTATGGATCACAGGACTAAATATTTTTAAAATGTCAGTTTTCCCCAAGTCAATCAATGGATTCAGTACCTTATCTGTCAAAACATTGCCAAGTGTTTTGAAGGAATCGATATTCTAAAATATAGAGATAGAAATGCAAAGGATTTAGAATAGAGAATTTTCAAAAAAGATCAGAATTTGATGATTTCTACTCCCTGATTTTAAGATTACTAAAGATCCATATTTACTAGTAATCAAGATAGTGATATTGGCATATACACACATACCTCCCAACATACCATTATATACCAAAAGATCAGAGTTTTGTGTCATTCCACTGTATTTCCAGATATAAAATATGCAACATTTTTTTAAAGTTCTTAATAGACAAAATACTAAGGAGTCTTTTTGACCTTTTCAGTGCACAGGTCTTACACTTTTTTCTCAAATATATGCCTGAGAATTTCAGATGCCTAAGTACATCCCCATTCACACACACGCTTTTATTTTTCAGATTGAATATGAACACAGAGCACCAGAGTGCCGACTGGGTCTGAAGGAAGGCCGGCCATTCTCAGGGGTCACTGCATGTTTGGACTTCTGTGCTCACGCCCACAGGGACTTACACAACATGCAGAATGGCAGCACATTGGTAAGTGGGGCACAGAACAGGTTAGCAGCACATCCTGTGAAACAGTGGAAAGCTGGAAGTTAGAAGCATGTGATTAGAGTAACATGTTCTCTGCAGGTGTCATTGCACAAGTGTTTTCATGAATGAGTTGCTGTTGCAAAGGTGACCATATTTGGCATATCTAGTTCTCTCATAATGGGTTGGCATATTACTGGAAATCTGCTGACAAGCACAGGAAAATCATGGAAATGCTGATGCTAATTAAACCAGTGACTATGCGTTGCCAGCTACCATTAGCTACCAAAAGTCTTCAAAATTCAGTGTCAGGTATCTGGTAGGTTATAATCAGTATAGTAAAAAGCCATATACAAGCCAAGGCACCAGTCCACCTTGCAGAGAGAAGAGCAAATGAAACATGCATCATCTGTGGCACAGTAACTACTGTAGAAAATTCAAAGTACAAAAGAGCCCACTATAACTACATAGTATAGTGGGTGAAGTGGATTGGGCTGTATAATTGGAGGTTTTGGTAAGTGGAGAAAATGAGTATGGGCGTGGCCTTGCATGGAGAGAGAGAAACCAGAGTGGAGATAAAGAATGAAAAAGTTCAAGTGAAGAAATTATAAACTAATCCACCTAGTGAGTCATCAACATGGATATAATAGTGTAGTTGAGAAAGATGACCAATGAGACTTGAGTTGAAAAATAGAATACAGAGAGCAGTCATAGTCTAGGGTAGAGAAGAACCCAGGGAGGTGGTTAGCAATAGTGGAAGTAATTCACGGAACCTGGTATGAAGTTTTTGAGAGGCAGAAAAGGTATTGGTTTAATGGTTTAAACAGATGTCAGAAGGTTTTTTTTTTTTTTTTTTTTTATTAAAGGAAAGATAGTAAATATTTTAGGCTTATATAATATCTTAGACCACATTCTTTGTTTTGGGTTTTTTTTTTTTAATTAAAAATGCAAAAAACACTCAATTCACTGGCCATGCAGAAACCGGCTGTGAGACAGTTTGGCTTGCAGACTTCTGACCCAGGAGGGCCAACAATGAGGCTTATCATCCACAATATCTGAAATCATCATTAATCATGTGTTGTACACTTGCTCACTATTAGAAGGCTAGGCTAGATTTGGGGAAGAAGAAATAAATGATAATCAGAGCCATAGTAGGTCTAAACATAGCCATGTTTCTCTAGCAAGGTGATGGAGAGAAGACAGAGATGATTAGGGTTCCGCGTAAAGGGGACTTTGCGTCTAACAGGTCATGGTTTTCACAAGGTAGAAAGAAAAGCAACACTAGGTAAGAAGAATGGAGTAGGGACAAACATGTGAGAAAAGGTGATAGGTGCTCAAAAGATGTGGATTTGGAAGACTTTTATGTACAGGAAGTGAAAACCTCGTTTTAGTCCCATCTCATGTTAAATTTATCTGTCAAGGTAAGTCTGTTATGTTCATATTCCTTTCAAGAGTATCTTCCAGTAATTTTATTTTACCTGCACTTTAAATGACTATGATCACATTGTTTTCTGCATCAGCCAAAAACACAAATTACTAAAAGCTAGTATGTTAACAGCCAACAAATAACCTCTCCTCAACACCAAGAGGATTGTGGCTAACAAAAGAGAAAAAGTACCATTAAATTAGCAAAGCAAGAGAAGTAGACTTTTCCCCTTTTTGGAACAGCCCCTCATATGGTACAACAGCTTAGAAGAGAAACAAGAGAGGAACAATAGTAAGTTAGTCTTAACGAGTACAGAGACAGAAAGAAGAGGAAAATAGACACAGTGTTGAGTTATATATTCCCTATAGCAACCACATCTTCAATTTCACATTTTTTTTTAAGATTTTACTTACTTATTTGAGAGAGAATGAGAGATTGACAGCATGAGAGGGGAGAGGTCAGAGGGAGAAGTAGACTCCCCACCAAACAGGGAGCCTGATGTGGGACTTGATGCCAGGACTCCAGGATCATGACCTGAGCTGGAGGCAGTTGCTTAACCAACTGAGCCACGTAGGGGACCCAATTTTACATTATTTAGATTTCACTTTGGTATTTTGTGGAAATTTCTTAAGCACAATGAAGGAGAATTAAGAGTCTGGTGTGGGGGAAGATGTGAAATGTCTTTGTGTACAAAAGTATGAGATTAGGTGACTGATAACTAGCAAAACAGGAAATCATTTGGTGGAAGAAACTTATAGCCTCTTCTTAAAGAGGTTTCACATCTTTTGCATTTATGTTTCAAGTGTGAAAGGTGGGAGATTGCTTCATTTTGGTTCTTCCTAGAATCAGAAATATATGTGAAGAAGAAAGTTACCATGGGTAACAGTTCCTGATAGACTCAAAAAAAGAAAAGGGGAAAAAAAAAAAGTTAACGTGGACTGTCTTTTCCCTGTACCATTTTAATGGCACCTCCCTTAAGAACAGATAGACGTGATTCATGTAATATGCCTGTCACTGATCTGGTTCAGGAGACCACCACCACAAATCTAAATACTGACAGGGAGAAAATTATACATACACACACACACACACACACACACACACACACAATTTCTTTTGGACTGAAACTGAAGCAGTACTGTCTTATTTCCCTACAGGTATGCACCCTCACTAGAGAAGACAATCGAGAAATTGGAGGAAAACCTGAGGATGAGCAGCTGCATGTTCTGCCTCTCTACAAAGTCTCTGATGTGGATGAGTTTGGGAGTGTGGAAGCTCAAGAGAAGAAGAAGCAAAATGGTGCGATTCAGGTGCTGAGTTCTTTTCGGCGGAAAGTCAGGATGTTAGCAGAACCAGTCAAGACATGCCGACAAAGGAAACTAGAAGCCAAGAAAGCTGCAGCTGAAAAGCTTTCCTCTCTGGAGAACAGCGCAAATAAGAATGAAAAGGAAAAGTCAGCCTCATCTCGTACAAAACAGACTGAAAATGCAAGCCAGGCGAAACAGTTGGCAGGTAGCTTTAATGTAAAGCATTGTGCACCTGTGTTATCTGAAACTTATATTAGAAATGAGTATCGGTAATTTCAGACGATTATATTCAATCATGGTCTTAGTTTTGTACCAAAATCTTCTCTGATGTCCCAAGGACCAGGCTTTGCTCTTGGAGATGGTAATAAGATATGGCACCCTGAACCCCAGCTTAATGGAGAAGTTTGGGTTCTGTTCTATAATAGATGGCAGTTTTATGATAGGCAGGTAATATGGTGAAATTAGGGTTAATCTAGCAGCGACAGGGGGGCAGATTAGAGGCTGAGGAGCTATGAGATTGGAGATTGATGCAATAAACCAAGAGAAAAGCTTGAGTTTGGGTGGTAGCAATGAAGATATAGCAAAAATGATGGAAGCAAATGCTCCTAAAATGATTCTCAATTCATGGATGACCAAACACTGGAACGAAGACAAAAGAAAAATTTAAGATTGATTTCAACATTTTAAGCCTAGGTAATTAAAACAGTATTATTTGTTGAAATAAGAAGTTTGAAAATAGGAATTATGGGGAAGGGGCAGGAGAAGATTGTCAAAGCCCCTTGCTTTTGTCTTCAATTAATTTCTACAAAAAGCCATACCATGTAATGTCCATATCCACATCTTACAGATGGCATTGGCCTGGCCATTAACAAAAGAAAAAGGCTTATTTTTTAAGTTTAGTCTACTAGTTTGCTTAGAGCCAACCATCTTCACCAAGTCAAATTCCCCTACCAATTCATCTCAAAACCTAGAGAAACTAAATAATTTAGAATAATATGCTAAAGATTCTCAACAAAAATGTGTTGATTGGCTGACTTACACTAAGAGAAGTAAATCCTATTCACTCCTTAATCTCTCCTTTAAGTTAGCTGCAAAGTGTAATCAGAACTCTGCCTCCAGTCTTTTCTAACTGGTCTCTGTAATAATCATTTCAATGCTTAGGACTGCCATTACAGCTCCATTTATTTGTTCTTTTCTTATATATAGAATTTTAAGTGAGGTCATGAAACAGACATATGACAAAATTTTCACTTACAAAGCTGAAAATTAAAGTTTTATTGACAACTCTGTAGATAGGGTTTGCCAATTATATAAGATATGCTTGGGGTATTTCAGTGAATGTCATTCTTTTTCTAATAGCGTTGCTGAACAAATTTGTCTTCTGTAACAAATTTTATGCTACTTCCAACTATTTAACAAATTTTATTGCACACCAGGCAATGGAGAAATAAAGTAAAATAAGACCTGGGCCCTTCCTTCAAGGAACTCCTTTGCACCAGCGGGAGAAGAGGACTAAAAATGCATAATTATTATACATTATGATGCATTTTTCTATCTCACTGATGTCTGCAGTGGGTATTATACATGCACTAGGAGATGAGGTCAGAGCAGGCTTCCTTGAGGAAGGGAGGACTACGCCCAGGAAGGGCAGGGAGGTGGGATGGAGGGAGATGGGCACTTCAGGGAGAGTGTGGCATCGTCAGACGCACAGAAGCTCCAGAAAACATGATGCTCTCAGTGAAACAGCTTATGGATGTTTGTGACATTTTTCTTCACTTACCAAATTGTACTGTTGTAGAGATCTGCTGTTTTATCTAATGCTTTAAACAAAAAATCACACTGGACAATGATCAGAACCCTGACTTTGCTCTTATCCTTGTTTAATGGGTATTGCATAATCTTAGCGGGGTTCTCCAATCCATTTAAGCATCCTTGCTAGCTTCTGTAAAATAATAACTGGTCACATGTGTGTGCTTTCTCCTCTCCTGTCCACAGAGCTTTTGCGACTTTCAGGACCAGTCATGCAGCAGCCCCAGCAGCCCCCGCCCCCACCCCCACCCCCGCCGCTGCAGAAGCAACCTCCACAGCCACAGAAGCAGCCCCCCCAGCACCCGCCCCAGCATCACCCAGTGACGAATAACCCTCAGTCAGAGCCCGTCAACTCCTACTCTTCCTCTGGATCTGCCAGCCTGTACATGAGACGGCCCAATCCAGTGATCCAGGCTTACCCGAGCTCTTCACACACTTCAGATGTTTATGGGGGTGCCAGCCCTATGAACCTCTATTCCACACCATCCCAAGCTACAGGTTCATATTTGAATTCTTCTAATCCCATGAATCCCTACACTGGGCTTCTCAACCAGAATAACCAATATCCATCCTATCAGTGCAATGGAAATGTATCGGTGGATAACTGCTCCCCGTATCTGGGTTCCTATTCTCCCCAGTCTCAGCCCATGGATCTATACAGGTATCCAAACCAAGACCCGCTCTCTAAACTAAATTTACCACCCATCCATACACTTTACCAGCCAAGGTTCGGAAATAGCCAGAATTTTTCTTCTAAGTACTTAGGTTATGGAAACCAAACGATGCAGGGAGATGCCTTCAGCAGTTGTACCCTTAAAACAAATGTACACCATGTAGGGACATTTCCTCCTTATTCCGCTCATGAGATGGATGGCCACTTCATGGGCGCCGCCTCTAGATTACCACCCAATCTGAGCAATCCAAACATAGACTATAAGAACGGTGAGCATCCCCCATCTTCTCATATAATCCGTAACTACGGCGCCGCTCCAGGCATGTTCAACAGCTCTCTCCATGCCCTGCACCTCCAAAACAAGGAAAATGACATGCTTGCCCACACAGCTAATGGGTTCTCTAAGATGCTTCCAGGTCTTAGCCATGATAGAACCGCTTCTGTCCAAGAAGGCTTACACAAATTACAGGAGGCTGGTAACCAGGAAAAGCAGCCATCTGCCACCGAGGACAATGATGAAGTCTGGTCAGACAGTGAGCAGAGCTTTCTAGATCCTGACATTGGGGGAGTGGCTGTGGCTCCAACTCACGGGTCAATTCTCATTGAGTGTGCCAAGCGCGAGCTTCATGCCACCACCCCTTTAAAGAATCCCAATAGGAATCACCCCACCAGGATCTCTCTTGTCTTTTACCAGCATAAGAGCATGAATGAGCCAAAACATGGCTTGGCACTCTGGGAAGCCAAAATGGCTGAAAAAGCCCGAGAGAAAGAGGAAGAGTGTGAAAAGTATGGCCCGGACTATGTGCCTCAGAAAACCCACGGCAAAAAAGTGAAACGGGAACCCACTGAGCCGCATGAACCTTCCGAGCCCACTTACCTGCGCTTTATCAAGTCCCTTGCTGAAAGGACCATGTCCGTGACCACAGACTCCACAGTAACTACATCTCCATATGCCTTCACTCGGGTCACAGGGCCTTACAACAGATACATATGATGTCACCCCTTGTGGTGGGTACCTCATTTGAAAAGACCACAACCAACCTGTCCGTAGTGTAGTTCTCATGACGGGGGCAGTGGGGAAAGGATACAGGATTCATGACAAATGTGGTGGGAGGAACCTCAGCTCACCAGCAAAAGAAGAGGTCATCCTACCATAGCACTTAATTTCCACTGACTCCTAAGTGGTCGCAGATGGCATCTAGGCAAAAAGACCAAAGCATTCTATGCAAAAAGAAGGTGGGGAAGAAAGTGTTCCACAATTTACATTTTTAAACACTGGTTCTATTATTGGACGAGATGATATGTAAATGTGATTTTTTCCCCCCTTAGAACTCTACACATCTGTGACCACTTTTAATAATACCAAGTTTGCATAGTCATGGAACACAAGTCAAACAAGTACTGTAGTATTACAGTGGCAGGAATTTTAAAATACCATCTGGTGCTGAATATACAATGTACTGAAATACTGGAATTATGGCTTTTTAACATGCAGTTTTTACTGTAATCTTAATATTAACTTTTATTTATCAAAATAGCTACAGGAAGCATAAATGAATAGAGAGCAAAACACTGAATTTGTTCGGATGTTCTAAGAAATGGTGCTAAGAAAATGGTGTCTTTAACAATTGAAAATTTAATGCCTTTATATCATCAAGATGCTATCAGTGTACTCCAATGCCCTTGAATAATAGGGGTACCTTTTCATTCAAGTTTTTAGCATAATTACCTATTCTTACACGAGGTTTTTTGTTTTGTTTTTTTTTAATGTGGACATTTAAAGGCCTCTGGATTTTGCTCATCCAGTGAAGTCCTTGTAGGACAATAAACGTATATATGTACATATATGTATACACATATGTATATGTGCACACACGTATATGTATAAATATTTTAAATGGTGTTTTAGAAGCACTTTGTCTACCTAAGCTTTGACAACTTGAACAATGCTAAGGTACTGAGACGTTTAAAAAAAAAAAAAAAAGTTTACTTTCATTTTAGAATGCAAAGTTGATTTTTTTTTTTTAAGGAAACAAGGAAAGCTTTTAAAATATTTTTGCTTTTAGCCATGCATCTGCTGATGAGCAATGTGTCCATTTTTAATATAGCCAGTTAAATCCCCAACGGGGCTTACTGGATTCAAGGGAATACATTAATCTACAACACATGTTTTCTGGTGCTCATCTCACATGCTATACTGTAAAACAGTTTTATAAAACATTGTATGACAAGTTCATTGCTCAAATATGTAGTTTTAGGAATTTTCTCTTAACTGCAGGTAATTATTAACGACATGCTACAGATTTAACAAAGCTAGTTCACTTAAGCTGATGTTATTTTATGGATCTGTACTCTCTTCAGCAAACCGAATGGCAGTCTGCTTTTGTGTTGATAATTGTATATTGTGATGTTGTCATTTCTTAGCATAAGTGTCCTCTTTTCCAGGAAGATTGAGCAGACTGATGCCTGCATAAGATGAATAAACAGGGTTAGTTCCATGTGAATCTGTTAATTAAAAAGAAAAAAACAGGCAGCTGGTTTGCTGTGGTGGTTTTAAATCATTAATTTGTATAAAGAAGTGAAAGAGATGTATAGTAAGTAAATTAAATTGTAAACAAAACTTTTTTAACGCAATGCTTTAGTATTTTAGTACTGTAAAAAAATTTAAATATATACATATATATGTGTGTATATATATATATATATATATATATATATGGATTTGAAGCAGAATTCACATCATGATGGTGCTACTCAGCCTGCTACAAATATATCATAATGTGAGCTAAGAATTCATTAAAGGTTTGAGTGATGTTCCTACTTGTCATATACCTCAACACTAGTTTGGCAATAGGATATTGAACTGAGAGTGAAAGCTTAGAGCATCATGTACCATCATTTTTTTCCAAGTCTTTTTATTATTGTTATTATTATTATTAAAAAAGCATACCTGTTTTTCAATACTTGATTTCTTAGCAAGTATAACTTGAACTTCAACCTTTTTGTTCTAAAAATTCAGGGATATTTCAGCTCATGTTCTCCTTATGCCAACATGTCACCTGTGTTTATGTAAAATTGTTGTAGGTTAATAATTATATTCTTTTTTCAGGGATTTAACCCTTTTATTTTGAATCCCTCCTATTTTTACTTGCATATGTCCTGATGTAACTAAAACTAATTTTGTAAAAATCTGTTGGCTCTTTTTATTGTAAAGAAAAGTATTTTAAAAGTTTGGGGAAATCTTTTGACTGTTTCAAGCAGGAAAAAATAAATTACATGAAAATAGAATGCACTGAGTTGATAAAGGGAAGATTGTAAGGCAGGAGTTTGGCAAGTGGCCGTTGGCTAGAGTCTCTTGACACTCTTCAGAGTTTTTGATCCCGTAGCCAATACGGTAGAGGGCCACAATGACTTCCCTCTGCAGGCAGAACACATACGGGTGTGGCGTGCAATCGACTGTACATTTTGGTCTGAGTACATTTGTGCTTACTGACATTTCAAATAAATTCTTAAATGAGGCCTTTTGAGTTTTACTGGTCAAGTCTTTATAACAAGGCTTTCGATTTTTTAAAAAATCGCCCCACAGTTTTTGGCTGTGACCAATTTACAGACATTTCAAAAACGTCTACTTTGCATATGTCAAACCACATGATTTAAAAATTTCGCATATACCATGTATCTCACCCCAGATATTTGGCTACTACAGGCACATCTGTTGGTTTTGAGTCAGCCATCCCTCTATGAATATTTGGTTTCTGTGTCACCCACTGTCATTTGTCAAACTGCTGGCCAACAAGAGCAAGAAGTGTAGTTTGGGGTTTGCTTTGGAGAGAGGTAGGGAGGGAGGGAGGGAGGGAGGGAGAAGGAGAGGAAATTGAGTGGCATATTGTAAATATCAGATCTATAATTGTAAATATCAAACCTGCCTCAGTTAGAATGAATGGAAGCAGATCTCCAATTTGCTTATATAGGAATATCAGGTTAACTATATAGCCATACTTGAAAATGCTTCTGAGTGGTGTCAACTTTACTTGAATGAATTTTTCATCTTGATTGACGCACAGTGGTGTACAGTTCACTTCTAAAGCTAGTGGTTAACTTGTGTAGGAAATTTTTGCAGTTTGACACTAAGATAATGAACTCTGTGTGCATTTTTCTGTGCTTTTTTAAAAACTTAGTTTCATTTCATTTTCATGTTTGGTTTGTCTATAAAACCTGAGGATGGTTATAAATACTGTAAGTATTGTAATGTTATGAATGCAGGTTATTTGAAAGCGTTTATTATTATATCATTCCTGATAACGCTATGTGAGTGTTTTTAATAAAATTTATATTTATTTAATGCACTCTAAGTACTGTCTTGTTGAAGTTTCTGTTGACTGCCTGAACCACTGCTACTTCAGTGAGGCCAAAGGGAATGAAAAGAAATTGCTTTTTAAAGATACTTTTTAGATGGTTATTTGTTAAACTGTACCTAAAGTAATATCTGGATAACTAAAGCCAAAATTTATCTCTAGTGGAATAGCCTATATATATTCAACTTTTCCCCCCCAAGCCCACTTTAGCTTGTGCACTTTGTGTGTGTGTAGCCAGTACTAGGGACGGAGCGACAGCACTTCTACCTACCTTAAACAGTTGTCTCTTCTGGTGTGTGGCCTGTGAGGGCTTCTCGAGATGCAGCAGGTTCACGGAGCTGAGCTCACAGTGGCTTCGATCTGAGGCCAGCCCGGTTCACAGACCACTCTCCCTCTTCACATCCACTCTCCTAAAGGAAGATTCCTCTTCCTATGTATCTGAAAGGCAGGCGGTGTTAAGCAAGAGGAGTGGGGAGAGGTGGCCCAGGAGGCACCAGACAAATGTGCCAGTCCTCATCCCTGTCACGTGGCTTCAGGGAGCCGCAAGTTAGATTGTCCTCCTCTCCTCCCCTTGGTCAGCCCTCACACAGCACCAGTGGGAAACACTTTTTAGAAACGTGAGATACTAAACACTGATTACAATTACATGAGTCTTCCTACGATTACACGAGCCTTCAAACCTGCCCCCTGCCACTTCCCTCCCACCTGGAGCCACCACCACATTCCTCCCCACTCCCTGCCCGTCCTAAACTGCCAGAGAACTCAAGGGAATTCCCTTTCCCCATATTTCTATCTCTATTCAACTTGGGCCAACTTTGGGGTTTTTGTTTTGTTTTGTTTTTTTTTAAAGATTTTATTTATTTATTTGACAGAGATCACAAGCAGGCAGAGAGGCAGGCAGAGAGAGAGGAGGAAGCAGGCTCCCTGCTGAGCAGAGAGCCCAATGCGGGGCTCGATCCCAGGACCCTGAGATCATGACCCGAGCCGAAGGCAGCGGCTTAACCCACTGAGCCACCCAGGCGCCCCGTGTTTTGTTTTGTTTTGTTTTTTTTAAATTTTTTTAAGGAATCTCTCCACCCAACGAGGGGCTGAAACTTACAACCCTGAGATCAAGAGTCGCACACTCCCTGACTAAGCCAGCCAGGAACCACCCCCCTGCCCCCTGGGATTTGATTTAAATAGTTATTCCTGAGCTGGAGAAATGACTGCCCTGTGATGTAACCTTTGAGTTTGGTGATTCCTCCAGCATTCAGCTCAAAGCCAGGATATTAAGAAAAGAAGCAATGTCGCTGTTAAAAAGCAGCAATCCAGTGACTGGATTTTTTTTTTTTTTTTTTAATAATTTCAACTCTCTGGGGATATTGTCAACCCTCATTTCATCATCTATCCTCTGGACGAACCTTGAGGACCTCCCACATTTCAAATTTTCTAGTCATTTCCCAGGGTGAGGGAAATTTTGAGAATCTATGAGCTCAAAAGTTTCTCTTGCTAGGGCGCCATCCCACCCCGGGCTGGCAGGGGCTGGTGACACTGTAAAATGAAGATGGAGGCAGACTTGCTGCTTTGGAGCCTGCCGGTGAACTTGAATGGGAGAGAAAGCTGAAAATAACAATGACCCAGCACTTGTGAAGCTCTCCCTGCCCCTTGCCTCCTCTGCAAATACTGTCAAGAATGAACCTCTACGGGCAGGCAGACAGGCACACAGCTGCCCTGTCCCACTGGGGCACTTCTTCCTGGCCTCAGTCTCTTCAGTTGGTTTGTCATTACCCTTTCCCCTGTTTGGGGTCATTCTAGCCTAGCTTTGACCCTTTTCTGACTCTGATTCTGGACTCCATCACCTGTGTGACAACTAGACTCTGCAAGGAAAGGCCTTATTTATCATGGACCTTCTCCTCAAGCTGCTGAGAATTTTAAATTGGTTTTGTTGGGCTGGAGGGCATCTGGAGTTGAGGATACAGGAAAAAAAGGAAGGCCGGGGGAGCATCTTTTCTTCCCACAATCAGTACGAGGGGAGAGTACTTGCTGGGTGAAACACTTGCTCACGAACCAGTCACTGGACTCACCACTGAGGGCTCGAGGTGCTCTCTCCCTGCCTTCCTCCTTCCCCTGGGAGCACACTCTCTAGCTGTTAGAGTTCACAAAAGCGGCTTAGAAAAGAATTAGCTGCAATTAGAGATTGTTTCAGTGTTACCAGCACTCTTCAGTTTCAAAGAACAAAGATACTTTTGTTTCCATATATTGGCGGCCACCTGCCTACATTTCCCTCTCTTACCCAGAAATGTCTCACAAATCCTATGTTTGTCTAGTCCAACACACTCCTGAAAGGATCAGTTATTTTTCCCAGAAACACACTCAACAAATATGCTTTCTTTGGGACTTCCTTTTATACTGTTTCAAAAGGAATTTCTCTACCCAATTTGACATTTTACTCTATAACCAGTTCTTAATTCAAACTGAAATGAGATTTCTACTTGGGTAGTAAGAATAAAATAGTTACATAAAGACACTCTATTTCTTCCTTACCCCCATAAGAATGAATCCAGAGGATTTAAACCACTAATTTAAGAATTTGTGGGCATATTCACTGAGCACTTGCTTTTATTCCTGACACAGAATAGTCACATTAATAGAAATCTGGGTATTGTTGCTTGAAACTTAAGATGTCTGTGGTGCCCTAATCTTTCCCTTGTGGGTAGCTTTGATATGGCTCTAAAGAATACAATGAAGTACAAGTAACAGCATAGTAGAAGGGACCTGGTTTGGGATTCGGCCTTGAATTTTCACTAGTTGTATGCCATCAAGCCTCATCTGTAAAAATGAGTAAAATAATGCATCCCTCACGGAAATGTGACAAGGATTAATGAGAATGTAAAGCTGTAAGCACAAACTAGAATAAACAGCTATTCTCACAAACTTTTGCATCTCCCTCCCTCTCCTTTGCTTACTGCTAGAAGATTCAGTCCCCTGAGCATACGTCAGTGCTCACCTAGCAGACTCCTGCTGCCTCACTCCTTTCTCCCTAAGGGCGGGAGCCCAAATTACCTCACCTGACAAAATGGGTTTAGGTAATGGTATAACGCCTCTTGATAAAGCATCACTAGAACCTCAAAGCTAGAGAGACAGTGGCAAAATGAGGAAATAATCTCCTATCTGGTAATCTCATAAAGCCTCACACTGCTTTTCATATAAATTAACGATCCTCTAGTTATTGTGACTCCTATAGTTGAAATGGTGTCACAACTTCTAATACACCAAATACATAAAGACTAAAAAAAAAAGAAAGAAAGAAAACACCTCCAAACAACTTAAGCGTTAAGAGAAAAGAGGGGCACCTGGGTGGCTCAGTCAGTTCAATGTCTGCCTTGGGCTTGGGTCGTGATCCCAGGGTTCTGGGATTGAGCCCCAGTTGGGCTCCCTGCTCAGCAGGGAGGCTGCTTCTGCTTCTGCTCCTCCTCCTGTTCATGCTCCCTCTCCCTCTCTCTTTCTCAAATAAATTTTAAAAACCTTTAAAAAAAAAAAAAGAGAGAAGAAAAGAAAAACCAACCAGAGGAAAAAATAAATTAAGGAAACTATAGTATTTTAATTTCTATTATTTATGTTCCATGAAATCAATGTTTATAATATCCATGTTTCAAATATGCATATTACAAAATATTTTTAAGGCAGAGTATGTTAAAATGGAAGGGAGACACTGGCTGTTTTAAATATTATATTTCACTAACTTTAAAAAAAAACTTTGCTTTCATATTCCCTAGGCCAGCAATATTTCATATTCCCTAGGCCATACAATAAAGAACTACAGGTCTGTGTTCAAATTCTGTCTCTGCTGTGGGACTTTAGGCTAGGTGCCAATATATTCCCTCTTTCCTCAATTTCTGCATCTGAAGAATGAAAATTAATAGCTACCTCACAAGGCTGTTATGAGGAATAAATGAATTTATTTAAAGCAAATCAAAAGAACTTTAAAAAAGCAGCTATTATGTTAATAATAATTGTATATAATAATAGTTATTATGTTAATCAGGTTGAAGTTGTTTGTTTTTTACCTTAGAAGTTTTATTTTCTATATTTCCAAGTCATTAGTGAGAAAGGAAAAACTTATTCATTGCACAAAATCATGGATAAGCAAATTTGAATAAGACCTTAGAAATCACCTTTCCCACACCCTCATTTTATCACTCATTTACTAATTCATTCACAAATATTTTTAAGCTCCCACTCTGAAAAATGGTGCCAGGCACATTTCTGGGAGTTAGGCAGGCAACAATGAGCAAACCAGTAAGACCCTATCTTCTTGTGCTCATCTTCTACTTAGGAGAGAAAGAGAATAAAGTAAATATGGAGATAAAAGCCACGGGGAAAAGAAAAGGGATGAGGAAAGGGAGTGCTGGTTCTCACCAGAGGAGGAACGTTAGCTGATTTGTGTCTTAATGGATAACTGTGACAATGATGAATTTTTGTTGAAGTATAATTTACAGTATTATATTAGTTTCAGGTGTACAATATAGCAATTTGATAGTTATATACATTATGAAATGATTACCATAAGTGTAGTCACCATCTGTTACCATATAAAGTTATTATAATACTGCTGACTATATTTCCTAATACTGTACATTCCCATAATTTATTTATTTAATAACTACAAGTTTGCACTTCTTAATCCCCTTCACCTATTTTATCCAATCCTTCATCCCCTCTCCTTCAATACTTAATAGGTCACCTCAGTATTTTAATCTAAAACGTTCTTCCTCAAGACACTAACTACAAAACTCTAAAAACAAAGACAAAGAAAACATTTAAAAAAGAGACAAGAGAGGGGAATCTGGGTAGCTCAGTGGGTTAAAGCCTCTGCCTTCGGCTCAGGTCATGATCCCAGGGTCCTGGGATCGAGTCCCGCATCAGGCTCTCTGCTCAGCGGGGAGCCTGCTTCCCCCTCTCTCTCTGCCTGCCTCTCTGCCTACTTGTGATCTCTCTCTCTCTGTGTCAAATAAGTAAATAAAATCTTAAAAAAAAAAAAAAAGAGAGAGAGAAGAGAAAAAAAAAGTCTCTCATACAAAGGAACCCCCATAAAGCCATCAGTGGCTTTCTTAGCAGAGACCTTACAGGCCAAGAGAGAATGAGATTATATAATGAAGGTACTAAAAGGGAAAAAAAAAAAAAGCTTCCAACTAAGAATACTTTACCCAGCAAAGTTTTCCCTCAGAATTGAAGATAAAATGAAGACCTTTGTAATAAACAAATGCTGAGGCAATTCACCATCACTAAACCAGCATTACATGATAGGCTAAAATGAGTTCAAGTTGAAACAAAATGATGCTAATTAGTAACATGAAAACATATGAAAATATACAACACATTGGTAAAGATAAGCATACACAGAGTCAAAATACCCTAATACTGTCATATGGTAATGTGCTAACTACTTAACTCTAGAATAAAGGTTAAAACACAAAAGCAGGGGCACCTGGGTGGCTCAGTGGGCTAAGCCTCTGCCTTTGGCCCAGGTCATGATCCCAGGGTCCTGGAATTGAGCCCCAAATGGGCTCTCTGCTCTGCAGGGAGCCTGTTTCCTCCTCTCTCTCTCTCTCTCTGTGCCCGCTTCTCTGTCTACTTGTGATCTCTATCTGTCAAATAAATAAATAAAATCTTAAAAAACACACAAAAGCATACAAATAACTATAGCATCAAAAATTTGTTGAATACATGATTAAAAAAATGGTAAAATTTTATTTTAAAAAAGTAAAAAATTTTATTTAAAAAAGAGGGTAAAAGGATAGTGGTTTTGTATGCAACTGAAGTTAAATTGTTATTAGCATCAAATAGACCTAATATGTAAAGTGTTTTATATAAACCTCATGGGAACTACAAAGCCAAAATTTACAATAGATACACAAAGATAAAAACAAAAAAGAAAGAATCAAAACATTCCACTATGGAGAATCATCAACTTACAAAAGAAGGAAGCAAGAAATTAAGAAAAGAAAAATGGAACTTCAAAACAGCCAGAAAAGAATTAATAATATGGCATTAATACATCCTTACCTAGCAATAATTACTCAAAGTGTTAATAGATTAATTTCTCTAATGAAAAGGTACAATGGATTAAAAAAAAAAAAAAAAGACTATATGCTGCCTACAAGAGTCTTACTTCAGCTTAAATGACACACATATGTTCAAATGAAGGGATAAGAAAACATAGTCCTGGGCACCTGGGTGGCTCAGTTGGTTAAGCATCTGCCTTCAGCTCAAGTCATGATCCCAGAGTCCTTGGATCAAGTTCCACATCAGGTTACGAGCTCCACAGGGTGTCTGCTTCTCCCTCTGACCTTCTCCCCTCTCATGCTCTCTCTCGCTCTCTCTCTCTCCCTCAAATAAATAAATAAAATCTTTAAAAAAAAATACTCCCTTTAAGTGGAAACCAAGAAAGAATAGGAGTAGGAAACTAGACTCACATCAGAAAAAATACACTCTAAGCCAATAATGGTAACAAGAGAAAAAGGTGGACTTTATATAATAAGGAGATGAACTCATCAAGAAGATATAACAATTATAAATATATATGCACTCAACACTGAAGTACCTAAATGTATTAAGCAAATACAAATAGATCTGAGGGTAGATATGGTACAATAATAAAATAACAGTGGTAGATTTATATATTCCATTTTTAACAATGGAGAGATCATCCAGGTAGAAAATCAACAAGGAAATGTTAGACTTGAACCAAGTGTTAGACCAAATCAAACTAATAGACATGCACATTGATCCAACACTAGCAGAATGTATAGTCATCTCCAGAGCACGCAGAACTTCCCTAAGGAAAGACCACATGATATACCACAGAACAAGTTTTAACAAATTTAAGAATATTGAAATCCAATCATAAAAAGTGTCTTTTCCAGCCACAGTGGTATGAAACTAGAAACCAGTAATAAGAGGAAAGCTGGAAAATTCACAAATATGTGCAGATTCAACAATATGCTCCTGAACATCCAACAGATCAAACTAAAAAAAATCAAAAGGGAAAACAAAAAATACATTGAAAGAAATGAAAATGGAGGTACAACATATCAAAACCTGTGAGATGTTGCAATAGCAGTAATTATAGGGAAATTCATAGTGTTAAATGCATGTTAAGAAAATGGAAAGATCTCAAACAACCTAGCATTGCAACTCAAGCAAGTAAAAAAGGAAGAAAATAATTAAACCCAAGTTAGCAGAATGGAAGGCAATAATAAAGATCAGGACAGACATAACTAAAATAGAGACCAGAAAAATAATAAAAGAGATTGATAAAAACCAAGAGCTGCTTTTTTGAAAAGATAAACAAAACTGACAAACCTTTAGCTAGAGACTAACTCAGAAGAAGAGAAAGAGGGCTGAGGACCCAATCACAAGTGAAGAAGGAGAAATTACAACTGATACCACAGAAATACAAAGTACCATGAGATATTACTAAAACACTTTATACCAAAAAACTAGATAACTTAGAAGGAATGGATAAATTCCTAGAAACATAATTGGCTAAGACTAGTATATTAAAAAAGAGAAAATCTGAACAATCCAGTAATGAGTAAGGAGAATGAATCAGTAATCAAACTTCCCAATAAACAAAAGTCTAGCACCAGACAGCCTCACTTTGGTGAATTCCACCAAGCATTTAAAGAAGAATTAACAATGGTTCTTCTCAAACATTTCCAAAAAACTGAAGAGGGTAGAACACCTCCAAATTCATTTTACAAGGTCAGCATAGCTCTGAAGATAAACAAGGACACTCCAAGAAAATTACTGGCCAATATTCCTGATGGACATAAATTTTAAAAACACTCAACAAAATAATAGCAAACCCCATTCAAAAGTACAATAAAAGGATCATACACCATGATCAAAGTGGGATTTATTGAGGGATACAGAGTGGTTCAAAATCTGCTAATCAACAATGTGATACACCACATCAACAAAATGAATGATAAAAATCATATGATCATTTCAATAGATGAAGAAAAAGCTTAAAACAAATTTCAAGATCCATTTATGATTAAAATTTTACAATAAAGTGAGTGAAGAAGGAATGTATCTCATCATAATAAAGGCCATATAAGGGGCGCCTGGGTGGCTCAGTGGCTTAAAGCCTCTGCCTTCGGCTCAGGTCATGATCTCAGGGTCCTGGGATCGAGCCCCACATCAGACTCTCTGCACATTGGGGAGCCTGCTTCCTCCTCTCTCTCTGCCTGCCTCTCTGCCTACTTGTGATCTCTGTCAAATAAATAAATAAAATCTTTTTAAAAAATAAATAAATAAATAAATAAATAAATAAATAAAGGCCATATAAAATAAGCCCACAGCTATCATCAGACTCAATGATGAAAACCTCAAAGCTTTTCCTCTAAGATCAGGAAAAAGATAAGGATGCCCATTCTCACCACTTTCATTCAATATAGTATTGAAAATTCTAACCAGGGCAATTAGGCAAGGGAAAAAAAGCATTTAAATCAAAAAGAAAGAAGGAAAACTTACTATCACAGATGACCCATTAGATGTATAAAACCCTAAAGACTCTACCATAAATGTTAAAACTGATTTAAAAATTCAGTAAAGTTTCAGGATACAAAAATCAATATAGAAAAATCAGTTGTGTTCTATACACTAACAATAAACTATCAGAAAGAGAAATTAAGAAATTAGTTCCATTTACAAGTGCATCAGAAAGAATACAGTATCTAGTAACAATCACAAAAATCTGGAAAGAGCTTAGATGTCCATCAACAGATGAATGGATAAAGATGTGGTATATAGGGCGCCTGGGTGGCTCAGTCGTTAAGCGTCTGTCTTCAGCTCAGGTCATGATCCCAGGGTCCTGGGATTGAGCCCCACTTCAGGCTGCCTACTCAGCAGGTAGCCTGCTTCTCCCTCTCCCACTCCCCCTGCTTGTGTTCCCTCTCTCTCTCTCTGTCAAATAAAGAAATAAAATCTTAAAAAAAAAGATGTGATACATATATATATATATATATATAGAGAGAGAGAGAGAGAGAGAGACACTCAGCCATCAAAAAGAATGAAATCTTGCCATTTGCAATGATGTGGGTGGAACTAGAGAGTATTATGCTAAGCAAAATAAGTCAAATACAGAAAGACAAATACCATATGATTTCACTCATATGTGGAATTTAAGAAACAAAGCAGAGGAACATAGAGGAAGGGAAGGAAAAATAAAATAAGACAAAAACAGAGAGGGAGGCAAACCATAAGAGACTCTTAACTATAGGAAACAAGTTGATGGTTGCTGGTGGGAGGATGGGGTAACTGTGTGATGGGCATTAAGGAAGACACTTGATGTAGTGAGCACTGGGTATTGTATGAAACTGATGAATCACTAAATTCTACCTCTGAAACTAATAATACAGTATATGTTAATTAAATTTAATTTAAAAAATTTAATTCAAAAAAGTAAGAATACAGTATCTAGGAGTAAGTTTAACGAAGGAGGTGAAAGATTCATACTTTGAAAATATAAAGCAGGATGAAAGAATTGAAAAAAATAAATGAAAAGATATTCTGTGCTCATGGATTGGAAGAATATTGTTAAAATGTCCATGCCACCCAAAGCAATCTACATATTCAATGCTATCCCTATCGAAATTCCAAGGACATTTTTCACAAAAACAGAAAGAATTTTAAAACTTGTATGGAACCACAAAAGACTCCAAATAGCCAAGCCTTAAGCAATAAGAAAGTTGGAGGCAAAAAATTCCTAATTTCAAACTACACTGCAAAGCTATAGTAATCAAAACAATATGCTATTGACATCAAAAGACACATTGATTAATAGAACAAAATAAAGGGACCAGAAATAAACACATGTATATATGGTCAATTCATTCATGATAAAGAAGCCAAGAATATACAATGGGGAAAAGACAGTATCTTCAAATAACAGTAAGAAAACAGGATATCCACATGCAAAATAAAGATATTGAACCACTATCTTACACCATACACAAAAATTAACTCAAAATGGAATAAAAAAACTTGAACACAAGACTTGAAGCCATAAAAGTTCTATGGAAAAAAAAATAGGTGGTCATTTCCTTGACATCGAATGGAAACAATTTTTTGGATTTGACACCAATGGTAGAGGCAACAAAATCGACATAAACAAGTGGGGCTACATCAACCAGAAAAGCTTCTGCACAGCAAAGGAACCCATCAACAAAATGAAAGGCAACCAATGGAAGGAAATAATTGCTAATCATATAACTAATAAGGAGTTAATATCCAAAAATATATTAAGGACTTATACACGCCTTGATTACAAAAAACAAATATGATTACAAAATGGGCAGAGGACCTTAATAGACATTTTTTTCAATAAGGGCATACAGACAGACAACAGGTACATGAAAAGTGCTCAATATCCTTAATCATCAGGGAAATGGTAATCAAACTACAATGAGGTGTCACTTCATACCTATTAGAATGGTATCAAACATCAAAAAGAGATAACAAGTGGTGGTGAAGATGTGGAGAAAAGACATGCTTTTGTACTATTGATAGGAATGCAATCTGGTGCAATCACTGGAAAACTGTATGGAGATTCTTCAAAAAATTAAAAATAGAACCACCATATGATCTAGAAATTCTAATTCCAAGTATTTACTAACTAATAAAAGATACCTGTACACCTATGTTCACTACAGTATAACCCACAATAACCAAAACATGGAAGCAACCAAAGTGTCTATCAATGGACGAATGGATAAAATATGTGTGGGTGTGTGTGTATAATGAAATATTATTAAATCCTGAACATATAAGAAAATCCCATCATTTATGACAACGTGGATGAAACTTTAGGGCATAATGCTAAGTGAAATAAGTGAGACAGAGAAGACAAATACCATATGATCTCATTTATACATGAAATATAAAAGCAAAACCAAAACCAAAAGATACAGATAACAGATTGGTGATTGCCAGAGGCAGGTGTGGAGGATGGGTGAAAGTACAGAGTACAGGTACACAAAAGGTACAAACTTCCATTTATAAAATAATTAAGTCCTGGGGAAGTAGTGTACAGCATGGTGACCCTTGGTAATAATACAGTATTGTATGTTTGAAGGTTACTAAGAGTGCATCGTAAAATGCTCATCACAAAGGTAAAAAAAATGTATAACTAATGTGTGGTGATAGATGTTAACTAGACTGTTGTGGTCATTTGTGATATATATAAATATCGATCATTATGTTGTACATCTCAAACTAATATAATGCTCTATGGCATTTGTATCTCAAGTTTTTGAAAAAGGCATCCAAATAGAAAAGGAAGATGTAAAATTATTTTTGCTTGTGGATGATATAATCTTATATAGAGAAAATCCTAAAGACTCCACCAAAAAACTGCTAGCCCTGATTGATGAATTCAGTCAAGCTGGATACAAAATCAACATGTAGAAAACAGCTGCATTTCTATACACTAAAAATAAAATACCTGGAAAATAAACAACCTCATTCACAACAGCAGCAAAAACATAAAATACTTAGAAATAAATTTAACCAAGGAGCTGAAGATCTATACAATGAAAACTACAAGACTATGATGAAAAAAATTGAAGAAACAAACAATTGGAAAGATATTGCATATTTGTATATCAGAAGACTATTGTTAAAATGTCCAACAAGTGTTGGGAAGGATGTGGATAAAGGGGAATGAACCCTCTTACACTGTTGGTGGGAATGCTGGTTGGTGCAGCCACTTTGGAAAACAATGTGGAGATTGCTTAAGAAATTAAAAATAGAGCTACCTTATGATCCTGCAATTGCACAACTGGGTATTTACCCCAAAGATACAGACATAGTGAAAAGAAGGACCATCTGTACCCCAATGTCCATAGCAGCAATGGCCACAGTCGCCAAACTGTGGAAAGAACCAAGATGCCCTTCAACAGATGAATGGATAAAGAAGATATGGTCCATATATACAATGGAGTATTATGCCTCCATCAGAAAGGATGAATAACCAACTTTTGTATTAACATGGACAGGACTGGAGGAGACTATGCTGAGTGAAATAAGTCAAGCAGAGAGTCAATTATCTTATGGTTTCACTTACTTGTGGAGCATAAGGAATAATGCAGAGGATACTGGGAGATGGAGAGGAGAACTGAGTTGGGGCAAATTGGAGGGGGAGACAAACCATGAGAGACTGTGGACTCTTGAGAAACAAACTGAGGGTTTTGGAGGGGAGTGGGGTGGGGTGTTGGGTGAGCCTGGTGGTGCGTATTATGGAGGGCATGGACTGCATGGAGCACTGGGTGTGATGCATACACAGTGAACTCTGGAACACTGAAAAGAAATTTAAGAGTCTCATGCTCTACCGACTGAGTTAGCCGGGCGCTCACTGAAAAGAAATTTAAAAAAATAAATAAATAAAATTTTTAAATGTCCATATTACCCAAAGCCATCAATAGATTCAATGCAGTCATTATCAAAATTCCAATGGCATTTTCACAGAAATGGGGAAAACAATCCTAAAATTTGTGTGGAGCCACAAAAGTTTCTGAATAGTCAAAGCAATCCGGTTGAAAAAGCCAGCAACATCACATTTCCTGATTTCAAGCTATCCTTACAAAACTATAGTTATCAAAACAGTATGGTACTACCATAAACACAGACACAAAGACCAATGAAACAGAATCAGGAGCCAGAGATAAACCCTTAAATATATTATATAGCAAACTAGTATTTGACAAGGGCACCAAGAATACTCAATGGGGAAAAGATAATCTCTTCAATAAATTATGTTGCAAAAATCAGATAATCACATACAAAAAAATGAGACTGGATGCTTATCTTAGACCACTCAAAATGTTAACTCAAAGACTTAAATGTAAGACCTGAAACTGTAATACTGCTAGCAGAAAACATGAAGTTCCCTGACATTAGTCTTAACAGTGATCTCCTAGATAAGACAGCAAAAGCACAATCAATAAAGCAAAAACAAACCAGTGTGACTACATCAAACTAAAAACTTCTGCAAATGAAAAGGCAATCTATGGAATAGAAGAAAATACTTGTAAATCATGTATGTGATAAGGGGTTAATACACAAAATATATGACAAACTAATAGAACTCAACAGCATAAAAGGGCAGAAGAATTGAATAAATGGCTTTCCAAAGAAGAAATACAAATGGCCAACAGGTATGTGAGAATGTGCTTGATATCACTAATCATCAGAGAAATGCAAATCAAAACCATAATGAGATACCACCTCACATTAGTCAGAATGGCTAGTATCAAAAAAACAAGAAATGATGAGTGTTGGTGAAGACATGGAGAAAAGGGAAGCCTTGTGTACGTACTGTTGGCAGGACTAAGAATTGGTGCAACCACTGTGTAAAACAGTACGTAGAGTTTCCTCAAAAAATTAAAAATAGAATTAGGGGCGCCTGGGTGGCTCAGTGGGTTAAAGCCTCTGCCTTCGGCTCAGGTCATGATCCCAGGGTCCTGGGATCGAGCCCCGCATGGGGTTCTCTGCTCAGCAGGGAGCCTGCTTCCTCCTTTCTCTCTCTCTGCCTGCCTCTCTGCTTACTTGTGATCTCTGTCTGTCAAATAAATAAATAAATAAAATCTTAAAAAAAAAAATTAAAAATAGAACTACCTTATAATCTAGCAACTCCACTTCTGGGTATATATCCAAAGGAGCTGAAATCAGGATCTCTTAGAGATGTTTGCATTCCCATGTTCATTACAAAAGTACCCACAATAACCAAGATATGGAAAATACCTAAGTGTCCATCAACAGATGAACTGATAAAGAGGAGATTTATATCTATATCTATATAAAGATATCTTTATATAGATATAGATATATCTCTATAGAGATATATATCTCTATAATCTTTATCATATATATGTGTGTGTATGTGTGTGTGTGTGTGTGTATATATATATATATATATATATATATATATGACTAATATTCTGCCATGAGGAGAAAGGAAATCCTGCCATTTCCACTAACTTGGATGAACCTTGAGGGCATCATGCCAAGAGAAGTAAGTTAGACAGAGGAAGATCCTAAGACACGGTATGATAACACTTCTCTATGGACTCTAAAAGTCAGACTCAGAAACAAAGAGGAGAGTGGTGATTACCAGGGGCTCGGGAGTCATGGAAACTGGTTGAAGGGTACAAACTTTACAAGTTTAACAAGTCTGGGGATCTCATGTACAGCACGGTGATTTTTATCGTATACTTGAATGCTGCCAGGAGAGTAGATCTTAAGTGTTTCACCACAAAAAGAAATGTTAACAGAATGCCAGGATGGGGGCGTTAGCTAATGCTATGGTGGTCATCATTTTTCTGCATACAAATATCAAATCAACACACTGTTTTAAGTTTTGTTTTGTCTCATTAAAGCTAGAAAACAAAGACAAAAATGGAAATAAGGAGACTAGATCGGAGGCCACTGTACTGAGGCAAGTAAGAGACGAGAGTGGTAGACATAATGACTGGTTGTACAGAGGATGTGGAAGATTGAAACGGCCATCTACTCAGGGAGAAGCATAAAATTCAAATGAAGAGACTGTAGAAAGAGGAGGCTTGGGGGTAGTAGGGTGGGAAGAGTTAGGAGTTCAGTTTCTGAGATGCTGAATTTGAAATGCCTACTTGACATCCAAGTGAAGGACTGACAAGTTGATTGTAAACAAAATCTGAATTTCGGGGAAGAAATGTGGCTGGAGATACACACGTGGGCATCATCAGTGTCAAATGGTATTAACACCATTAGACTAGAAGAAATTATCTAAGGAGGAGTATACACAGAGAACAGATGCCCAAGGACTGAGCCTGAATTCTGGGCCATTCCAATTTTCAGGGACTGAGAAGTGAAAAAGAAACCACAAAGACGACCCACCAAAGAAGAACAAGGAATGAAGCAGGTGGGGGTGGGGAGGAGAGGTTTTCTAGAAACCAAGTGAAGAAAAGGCTTTGAGAAGAAAGTCATGATCAGCTGTGTTAAAGGAGGCCTGAATGTGGACAGTTGGAGTTAGACACATGATTGGCAACCCTGAGCTCCTCAGGAGTGGTTTTGCTGGAATGGCAAAGGTTATGGCCTGACTGGAGAGAGTTCAAGAAGCAAAGAAGGGGAATTTCAGTCAGTGAGCATAGGTGGCTCTGTCAAAATTTCGCTAGGATGAGAAAAGAGAAATAAGGTGACATCTGGAGGGCACAAGGAAGCAAGGAAAATGCTTTTTAAGGTGGGATACCATCGAAAATCTCTATACGCAGATACAGTGATCCAACCAGGATGGGGACCTGATCATGCTGGAGAAAGCACGAGGGGAAATTTTCTGGCATGGTGTACTGGAGTAGGCAAGAGACTTCTTCAAATTAAGAAACAGATGAAGAAATGGAGGCCTAGGGAAGTAAAGCAACTTGGCTGAGATCACAGAGCAATAAGGGGTGGCCCAGGCCTCCCTCCATTTCCTGTAAGACTCGTCCCACCGATCACAGCAGCAGGTCCCATAACTAAAGGCAGAAAAAAGTAGTAGGTAAAACCCCCTGACTTAAGAAATTCCACTGCTGCTTTAGATAAATGCCATTTTATTATAATCACATCCCATTTCTAACTGAAGTGGGGATTTTTCTCAAGCAGAGGTGCTGGTACTCCTTTCATATATAAAGTTCATTCATAATTGTTACAAAGTTTTATATAGTTGACAGTTCATGCCCCAAATGCTAAAAAGATAATTTGTGAATCACACGAAGGCAAATACCTACCAATCTTACCTCAAAGAAGTACCTGCTCTTTTTCACCAGGCCCGTTATGTCCAATACAGTCACAATGCCATCTAGTCTGTTATCGAAGAACCTGGATAAGGGTAGCTTTACAGAGCTTTATTTCTGTTTAATTTTTTTTTTCCTAGTATGATGCCATTGTGAACTTTAGGAAGACACACATTTGAGGGAGAATATTTTATTAGGGGCATTTTCAATAAAGACCTCCATGAAATGAGGTTTAACCAGGCACTGAGTGTACACTGTGATGGGATTGTTTGGCTCCTTCTTGGCCAATTCAATTGCGGTAACTTAGTTTATCTGGTAGTTATTATTAGATATTGTTATTGATCAAATCAGCTTTGTTTATACATCTGATAAATGAGGATAATGCATTGGTAGAGATTAAATAAAATTATTTACATACACAGTGTGCAGCCAATGACCAGAACAGAGTGAGCACTCGAGTGTGGCCTGTCCCCACTTTCCTCCTCCTTCAGTTCTGGGTCAGGCAACAGGGCTGGGAGGAGGAACACCAGCCCTATCAACTGTCAACAGCTAAGCAAGGATGTGCTGAGCGATCTCCGGTGACAGAAAGTAGCACGAGCTGTCTGCCTTCACAGACTTCACCCACAGGATCAGGGAGACAGGCTTGGGGAGCAGCCCCACCCTTGACCCAATTCTTTCAGGGGCTTCTCACTGTTCTCAGACTCAAGCTCAACCTTCTGGCCAGGGCTTCCAGAAGGGCCACCGCTCTGGGTTCTGGCCACATCTCTTACCACTCCCCCATCTCCAGTCCCATTTCAGGGTCTCATCAGACTGAACTCTTTATTTTTTTTATTTTTTAAACGTTATTTGAGAGAGAGAAAGCACAAGTGGGGGGTGGGAGGTGTGGGCAGAGGGAGAGGGAGAAGCAGATTGCCTGCTGAGCCGAGAGACCTAGTGTGGGGCTTGATCCCAGGACCCTGAAATCATCACCTGAGCTGAGGGCAGATGCTTAACTGACTGAGCCACCCAGGCTCTTCAGACTGAACTCGTTTTAGTTCCCCCACTGCAGATCCTCTTCACAGGAGGGAACATACACCAACTCCTCCCCCAGGGCCCGTTTCCCCTCTCACACCACTACAACAGCTTGCTCAGCTCCTCAGGAACAGGGACTGGGGTCTCCATGGACCCTGGTTTTACTCCCTCCCACCCGATCTATGCTTGGCAGTAAAAGGAATTCAAATGATATTGAACGGTCCCCTGAAATAAATTAGGAAAGTGTATTAATACAAGGCTGCATAGGCTCCACACACAAGGAAGGCTGCTGTTTGAAGATACAGAGTCTAAAGGAGGGAGCCACCACCAGAGACCAAAGCAGCCTGGGAAGGTGACGCAAGTGGCCTGGAAACACACAAGCACTTTTGTGAGTAGCAAGGAAGGGGAGAAACAAGAGCAAGTCCTTGGACTTGAGGGGGAAAAAAAGAAAAGACAAAATATGAACTGAAACAAGAGCCAGACTCTACAAGATAATCCAGAGATGTGGTCTACTCAGTTCATCCAAATATATTCTGGGGGTATAAACCGTTCAGGGCAGTTTGGAAGATAAAACAAAATATACAAAAGAACTGTGCCCCATACGAGGATGATGATGGGGAGTGTGGATGGATCGCGGTGCAAAAAAGGCCATGAAAGGGTGAAAGAAGTAGGTGCCAAGTACAAGAGCAAACAGGCCTCAGAGTTATTCGGAGGAAGGAGAGGGCACCAGGAGGAAGCATTCCCGGGGAAGGCTGGGCAGAACAGGGCAGATCTGAGCTGGGCTTCAAAGGACGGGGTGAATGGGCAGAGAAATACTGCCGGATTGGCCTTCTATTTTAGGAAGCTCCTCCACAGACTATATTATGTGGTCATCCTTTGCCTCTGGACAGTATTCTTTTATAATTACCAAAAGGAAAAGGACTTGAAGCCACTAGGATAAAGCAGACAACATTTTCGCTTGAATAAACCTGAGTTTGATTCCCAGCCCTGTGCTTTTAGGCACAACTTCCTCGTCTTTATTAAATGGCAATAGCATTCCTCTCTCTCTCTCGCAAAGGCGGCATGAAGCTCCCATGGGTTATGCCTGGGATTGCGTCCAGTATGGTGCCTGGCATAAAAATCAAGCTCGCTCTTCCAGACAATTCAGAGAGGCCGCAGGAGTATGCATTTGTACTTACCACCTTAAAACATCACTCTCTGAGACCAGAGGAAGTAGAACAGAAAAGGGAGAGCCCAGAGAAAGATGCCTTTTAAAGAGTTAGATCAGCAGACAAAATAAGTAAAGGCCACCATCACAGAACCCCAGAGAGTAGAGGACTTCAAACGCAGCATAGAGATGACGTGCTGAGCTACCAAAGGGAGCTGATGGCACTAGGAGGACTCCCCACAAACGGGGGAGCTTGAAATGTAAGAATTAAGGAAAGGGACTAAAAGAGAGCCATGTACATTCTCCCTAGACTGGGGAAGTGAAAACTCTAAACCAAGAGTTAAATGCTAGCTAAGTCTGCAAAATCAGCAAATAGAGATCTTAAAAAAAAAAAAAAAAAATCAAACATAAAAGGAGAATGGACAGTTAGGGTGTGTGCTGCTTCACAAAATGACAGGTCATGGTGAGACAGGCTGTAACGTATGAGTACAGCCTTTCCTGGTGCCAAGTGGATGAGTTGGTCCTTGCACGTGGATAACTTCTACAAACAAATGCAAAAGCAACAAAGTGAACCTGGAGTATTTAAGGCTGTGAAAATGAAGACGCTCAAATGTTGGCCCAAGGAAGATCTAACAAGAAAAAACTTGCATCATTCTGAATCGTGTGTTAAGACCAGCTAGGAGGTAAACACAGTAAATCCCAAGCTGGGAGAGTTAGCCTCTGGGGACAAGTTCCACAGATACAGTTCACTTGAGAGAAATCCAGTTCTCAACTGGGGCTGATTTAAGCCAAGGTTACCACCTCTTACACAGAAATTGAGAACAGCTGGTATGGAGTTGACCTCTAGCTGGGCCTGTGACCCACGACTATTGCAGCCCAAAGAAATAAGACATGGCTAGAGATGGTCCTTACTGACTTTATCCCAAGGCCCAAATCTGTACTGCACAGGCTGGAGGCCAGCTCCATTCTTCTTCTCCTGGGCTCAGGTCCCTGAGTCAGCCTTGGTGACCAGAAGGCAAAGGACCCAAGGGTCAACAGATATACCATTCAGGACAACAAAGAGGCCTGGGAAACTATCCTATCACACAGAGCAGATGACTAAAAGACAGCCATTTCCAAATTAGGACCAGTCCACTCTTCCACCTAGTTTTACCTAAATGTATATTCGTTTAAAGTGATGTCTCAAAGGAGTCTTATATGGGGAGGCAAATCAGAGTAGTAGCTAATAAAAGCTTAGGCATGGTTGATGCTGGGTCAGGGTTCAGATGAGGGCTTCATCAATACAAGCCTGTTTTTTACTGGCAAGCTAGTTAACTTCTTCGTGCTTAAGTTTCTTTATCAAGAGAGAATGATGCCTACACATGAGGAAACCTGTCAAGAGAGTTAATTAAGTAAGATCATTCATGAATTCCCGTTCTCAGCATAGTGTCTGTTACTAGGTTCTCAATAAATGATGGCTATTAAAGGCTATTGTTGTATAAATCTGAGATTTTACCTGACATTGATTTCAAACTAAATGTTTGAATTACATGTTTCTAAAGTTTCAAAAAGTAACAAAGTTCAACTACAATTTCATTCAACAACATGGATAAATCTCATGAAATGTTGGAAAAAAATAGGCCAAACATGAAAGAGTACAAATTACATTACTTAATTTATGGGAAGTTCAAAAAGAGGCAAAACAAATCCTTTGGGGTTAGGAAAATCAGGGTAGTTGTTACTGTTTAGAGAGAAGATAGGGGTTGGTGGTGGGTATTGACCAGCAAGCAGAGGGCATACAGTTTCTGTATCTTGGAGCTGGTTACCCAAATGTGTTCATGGGAAAACTCACTGACCTATATATTTAACACAGGCACCCTTTTCTGTATGTATGTTATACTTCCTGATAAAGTTCACTAAAAAAAGTTTTGAAAAGATGAAGTCCTCATTTTTCCTCTCATTTTCTATAGAAAACTGGCTCCTCTCATTCATTCATTCATTCCACATATATTTATTGAACACTTGCTAAATGCCAGGCACCATTCTAGATGGACAGGATACATCATTAAATAAGACAGAGATCTTGCTTTCAACTACAAAGGAATCTTCAATATTCAGGGAGGGTGGGGAGACAGCTTAGTAGAGTAGGAAGAAAAATTCTGGCTAAAATTCCTATTAATGTTTAGTTTCTTCATGAAGCAAATGGGCATGATAAATTTCTCGCCTACTTTTCAGGGAATATTTACATATTTCACAACCTATCAGGAAAAAGAAAAACTTCTCCCCTGGGATCTCATAAAGAACACACACTAATCGTGTGAATAATGCCTCAATCGCATCCTCATAGCAGAGGTTAGAAAGGCTTTCTTTACACTCCACACATGACTGTCCATATCCTCTTTATTCTGCTTTCTCAAAGGAGTTTCTACTTACACTCATGGTTTCAAAATCCAGAAATCTGGAATGGTGCCTAAGAGTAACTTTAGTGGGTTCCTCTTTCTCCACATCCTTGCCAACATCAGTTGTTTCCTGAGTTGTTAATTTTAGCCATTTTGACCAGTGTGAGGTGGTATCTCACTGTGGTTTTGATAAGTATTTTCCTGATGTTGAGTGACGTTGAGCACTTTTTTCCATGTGTCTGTTGGCCATCTGGATGTCTTCTTTGGAGAAATGTCTATTCATGTCTTCTGCCCATTTCTTGACTGCATTTTTTGTTTTTTGGGGGGTGTTGAGTTTGGTAAGTCCTTTACAGATTTTAGATACCTAGCCCTTTAATTAACAAGACATTTGTAAATATCTTCTCCCATTCTGTACAGTGCCTTTTAGTTTTGTTGACTGTTTCTTTTGCTGTGCAAAAGATTTTATCTTGATGAAGTCCTTTGATAGTTCCTTTTTCCTTCTGTTTCCCTTGCCTTTGGAGATGTGTCTAGCAAGAAGTTGCTGTGACTAAGCTCAAAGAGGTTGCTGTCTGAGTTCTCCTCTAGGATTTTGATGGATTCCTATCTCACATTTAGGTCTTTCATCCATTTTGAGTTTGTTTTCGTGTATCATGTAAGAAAATGGTCCAGTTTGGTTCTTCTGCCTATGGCTGTCCAATTTTCCTAACACTGTTTGTTGAAGAGATTGTCTTTTTTCCTTTGGATGTTCTTTCCTGTTTTGTCAAATATTAGCTGACCATAGATTTGACGGTCCAGCTCTGGGTTCTCTATTCTGTTCCATTAATCTAGGTCTATTTTTGTACCAGAACCATACTGTCTTGATCATTGCAGCTATGTGATACAGCTTAAGTCTGGAATTGTGATACTTCCAGCTTTGGTTTTCTTTTTCAACATTACTTTGGCTATTTGGGGTCTTTTCTGGTTCCATACATATTTTAGGATTTTTTGTTCCAGCTCTATGAAAAATGCTGATGGTATTTTGAAAGGGACTGCATTAAATTTGTAGGTTGCTCTGGGTATCATAGACATTTTAACAGTATTTGTTCTTCCAATCCATATGCCTAGAATGGAGGTTCCTCACAAAGTTAAAAATAGAGCTACCCTAAAATCCAGGAATTGCACTGCTAGGTATTATCCAAAGGATACAAACTGTGGTTTGAAGGGGCACATTCACCCCAATGTTTATAGCAACAATGTCCACAACAGACAAAATATAGGAAGAGCCCAGTTGCCCACTGACAAATGGATAAAGATGTGGTGTGTATGTATGTGTAAATAAAATGGAGTTATATTATATATTACATTGTATATAATGGAATTATACATTTTATGGATATATAATCCTGTATATATAATGGAATAAAATACATAATGGAATATTAGTCGTAAAAAAGAATGAAATCTTGCCATTTGCAATGATGTGGATGGAACTAGAAAGTATTATGCTAAGCAAAATAAGTCAGTCAGAGAAAGACAAATACCATATGATTTCACCCAGGAAGGGAAGGGAAGGGAAGGAAAGGAAGGGAAGGGGAAGGAAAAATAAAATGAGTCAAAAACTGAGAGGGAGGCAAACCATAAGAAACCCTTAACTATAGGAAACAAGCTGAGGGTTGCTGGTGGGAAGATGGGGTAACTGAGTGATGGGAATTAAGGAGGGCACTTGCTGTAATGAGCACTGGATGTTATATGCAGCCAATGAATCACTAAATTCTACCCCTGAAACTAACTTTAAAAAACCAAATATTTAAAAGAAGAATAACTTTTAGTGGAGAGGTCACTCAAGAAATATCAATTTCCATCAATACTCCCCCAAAGATACTCTAAAAGAAGCCATAAAATCTAAATTGAGGAGAGATATCAACACAGTGGTGGACCAGGAGTCTCTAAGTCCCATGAAAGCATTAAATACACACGCACACGCACACACACACGCACAGATTGGTCAAAATAACCTTAGCCCTGGACAAAGTCAAAGTCAAAAGTCTACCAGCAACCAAGGGAACATCCAACCAAGAAAAAGCTACTTTCAAAATGTTAGGAATTCTGTGGTATTTCTATTTGTCCTTACCCACCATCTCTTGGGTGAGGCACATTCTTGGTCTAGAAAAGGCAGCATGTTAGCTTTCAATTCTCTCCCATGAACCAGAGGGTCAGAGGGTCATGCAATGTTCTGATCTGTCTCAGGTCTGCCTGAACATCTATCTGGTCTCCATCTTGCTTAACGTGGAGCTCAAGTGGGGAAAAAAAGTGCGAGCACCTCAAGAAAGCTGCCGAATGAGTAAGACAAGCGCATGCATGGGGCAAGAGATTACTACTCTAGCACAAAGCCAGTCTACGCAGACTGGGAGAGATTGCTCTTTTCCCAAATGCCCAATTTTCAACAACAACAACAACAACATGACAAGGTAGACAAAGAAAGAGGAAAACATGTCCATTCTAAAGAAAATAAACTGGCATAAAGTGTCCCTTAAAAAATACAGACATCACATTTACTACACAAAGAATTTAAAACAACTATCCTACTCTACAACAAAACCATACACAACCCAATTAAAAAATGGGTAAAGAGGGGTGCCTGGGTGGCTCAGTGGGTTAAGCCGCTGCCTTCGGCTCAGGTCATGATCTCAGGGTCCTGGGATCGAGTCCCGCATCGGGCTCTCTGCTCAGCAGGGAGCCTGCTTCCCTCTCTCTCTCTCTCTCTCTCTCTGCCTGCCTCTCTGTCTACTTGTGATCTCTCTCTGTCAAATCAATAAATAAAATCTTAAAAAAAAAAAACCTGAACAGATATTTCTACAAACAAAATATACAAATGACCCAGAAGTACATGAAAACATGCTCAACACCATTAATCGTTACAGAAATGCAAATCAAACCACAACCAGATACCACTTTACACCCAGTGGGATAGTAGTGACAAGGTTAGTAAGGATGTGAAGAAACTGGAACTCTTGAGCATTGCTGGTGGGACTGTAAAATGGTGTAATCGCTAAGGAAAACAGTACGGTGGTTCCTCAAAAGAAAAAAAAAATCAAACACTGAGGTACCATAAGATCTAGGAGTTCCGATTCTGGGTACCCACCCAAAGTAAGTAAAAGCAGGGACTCAGGTATATGCACATCCATGTTCCTATAAGCATTATTTGCAATAGGTGGAAGGAATCCAAATGCCCATAGATGGAGGACTAGTATTTAAAAATTGAATATTTGTGCCCCCCCCCCAACTAAATTCATATGTTGAAATCCTAACCCAGAAACAATGATATTAGGTGAGACCCTTGGGAAGTAATTAGGTCATGAAGATAAAACCCTCATGAATGAGACTAGTTATAGGAAGAGACACTAGAGTTTGCTCCTGCTCTCTACTCACCACCATGTGGGGATACAAGGAGAAGACAGCCATCTGCATACCAGGAAGTGGACCCTCAGAAGACCTAGGATCTGCTGGTACCTTTATCTCTGACTCCCCAGATTCAAAGAGCATGAGAAAGTTTGTTGTTTTAACCCTCAGTCTATGGTAATCTGTTACAGCAGCCCAAAGTTACTAAGACAAATGGATAAGGAAAATGTGGGAGAGACAGATAGATCAATCGATCATAATATTATTCAGCCACAAAAAGAAATGAAATTCTAATGCATGCTCTAATGTAAATAAACCTTAAGGGCATTGTGCTAAGCGAAATAAGCCAGACACAAAAGGACAAATACTGCATGATTTCACTGGTTTGAGGTGCCCAGCACAGTCTGCTTCATAGAAACAGAAAACGGAGTAGTTGTTGCCAGAGCTGGGAGTAAGAGGGAATGCAGAACTAGTGTTTAATGGGTACAGAATTTTAGTCTGTAAAGTTGAAAAATTCCTGGAGATGCAAGGTAGATATCTCTACAGAGAAGTGAATGTACTTAACATCACTAAATCATACACCTAAAAATGTTTAAAATAGTGAATTTCATTTTCTGCATATTTTATCACCAAAAAAAAAAAAGAATTAAAAAATAAAACCTGAGTTCAAAACATGGTAGCTCTACAAGCACAGGCTTTAAGTCAGACCCTTTGTGGCCCTTTTTAAACACATCGCCTCCCAAAGCTCTTCCAAAGTTTTTCATTTAGTTTTACCTCCAACAAGTATTTATTCATGGCCCATGAGCCAAGCACTGTTCTAGAGGCTGGAAACACCATACTTGAAACAAATCTCTGTGTTCTCAGGGATACTTACATCATAGTACTTGGGAATTCTAGAGTTTGCAGTACCTGAAACCATCCTCCTCTCTGCCACTGATCAGCCAGTTCTGCATGAGCAAGAGTAGCATTTTCATGATAAAGGGTCCTGGGCAGAGCCCTCAGTGCCGATTCCACTGAGCATCTATGACACATCAGCCGGTATGAAGAACCACTGAAAGGGCTGGAAATAAGGATACATCCAACTCAGCCCCAAGTCCCTACATGCTTCCTTTTACTATAAGTGCAAGCAGAGAGCATCTTATTCATGGGGCATCAGGTACTTATAGATCAGGAAGATTCTGACAGCCAGTCAAGATACTTTCTGGCTGAGGCAAAGAACCTTCCAAAAACTATGCTTTCATCTCCCAGGTAGGCTATGATATTATTTATACATTTGTAGCTTAAGAAGTTCCCAAACTGGAGGCTTGATAAGGATAATAATAATTACTAACCCTTAGAGAATTTTACTATGGGCCAAACTTTGATCCAAGTACTTTACATGGATTAACTCTCTCAACCCTTGCTAACCACCCTTTAAGGGAGGTAATGCTATTATCTGCATTTTAGACTTGACAAAACGGAGTACAGAATTAAAGTAATTTTCTCAAGGTCATAGAGGTACTTATTAAGTGTCTGTAGAGTCTGGCAGCAAGTAAGGCAGATGTGAGAAATTCTGTTTTATCTGGGTAGCAGATCTTTGGCTGACCAGTCAGAGGCCCAGTAGGTTAGCCTTCGACCCAGCTGTCCAATTTTTTAAAGAATTTCCAGGTGACCACATATATATTAACCTCATCTAGGACTGTCAATGGAGTCCTGTGGATTGTGTCTGGGCCCCATCAATGAACTGGCTAAGATGCACTGCCCCACTATATCTTTGTTCCCTGCCAAAGTGTTCTGGGTAGTCAGTGGGAAAAGATGAGTGAAAGGGACAAAAATGACCTCAGATCCAAAGACACAGCTTAGGGTGGTGATGCGCATCCCTACACAAGTCCGTCCCCTGCCTCCATTCCCCCATTCCAGCTGGGTCGTGCACCTGACTCTCTGAAAAGCGTCAGTGGAAAACATTATACAGTGGTGTTACAATACTGGGATCCTGCCCTATTTAGCACTTTCAGCTCTAAATGACAAAAGCAAAGTAGTGTGGGTGTGGGTGGGCATGTGTCTGGTTCCAAAGACACGCCAGCAGCTGATGTCACAGTACCTCGCCTACCCCTTGATAAGTTAAATAGTGGTGAGTCACTCGCTCTCATGATAACCATTCATAACCAGAATGTTTAAAGAGGGAAAACCCCGAAGGCTGTGCAGAATGACAACGGAAGGACAGAAAGACACCCAGAAGCCACTGACTGAATCTAACCATGAGATCTTTCAGAGAAGAGAGGGCTGTTGAGCAATTCTGAGTCACTATTAATGTGAGCCATCTGGAAACAGAAAGAATGACTCAAGAGAGCACTACCTGTCCTGGAAATGGGGTCAAAGAAGGGAAGGTAGAGCAAAGGCTGAGGGTAAGTTTGAAGGGGGGGACATGAGAAGTGCATTTCCTCAAAGTTAGTGCTCTTTTCAAATATTTAATCATGACGCCAGTCCTTTCAAAAGGTCAGAGACGCAAAGTGGCAGATTGCCATCTACCTCAGAGTTTCAGAGAGCCCAGAAAGGAAAGAACTTGCCTTCACAATCCAGTGGTACAGCATCTACATCTGAACACTGGAGAGAGGAAAATTAACTGGGCGAGGAAAACTCCTCCCCCTTTTTTCTCTCCCCTCTCATAGACATGGGCTCAGTGTACCAGTCTGGCTACCAGGATTATTGAGGGAACTGAGAAGGGAGGAATAGCATCCTTTCCCCCACTAGAAAGCCAGGAAGTTAAGCACGCCCTGTTGGGGAAAAAGATTAGTCTGCTGCATGAGGACAAGAATCTAATCTCCAAAGAAAGACACAGCTTTTTAGTCAGACAGACATGAATTCAAACTCTGATTTTGCCATGTCTGACCTTGAACACGTTATTTAACTTTTTTGAGCCTTACTGTCTTCGGCCCAAAGAATAAGAATAATGATGGCTATCTTGCGTATCGGTTAACAGAAGCAAACAAGATGATGTGAAGTTCACTACATATTAAAGTAGTTTTTATTCCAGGGCGCCTGGGTGGCTCAGTGGGTTAAGCCTCTGCCTCACAGCTCAGGTCATGATCTCAGGGTCCTGGGATCGAGTCCTGCATCGGGCTCTCTGCTCAGCTCTCTCTCTGCCTGCCTCTCCTCCTACTTGTGATTTTTGTGTGTCAAATAAATAAAAATCTTTAAAAAATTTTTTTAAAAATAAGTAGTTCTTATTCCAGAAGTTTCTTTTCCCAAGCCAAATGAAGCTTTCATATTCTTTCCCCTGCCCTGCATTCCACCCAAAGGAAAACCAGAACCAAATACAAAGCTTAGTCTAGACTAAACACATTCACATTTGTGCGTGTGTGTGTTTCTGGTTTGTTTATATTTTCCCCACTAGGAAAAAATAAAAAGTAATAAAGGGAAAAAGAGACATGTGGGTGTGAACACACATCTGTTCCACTGTGTAGGTTCAACCTCCTGAGGGGTTCTGCATCAGGCTCTGATGGTGCCAGGAGTTTTCTTCTCAGTAAGGGGCCTGGAAAGTCTTGACCGAGGAGGGGCATTCATTTTCAGTTTAAAATAACCCCTTCTCATTTGAACTGGACTTTCTCCCAGATGGGACTGTGCATGTTTATGTTCACCGTCAAAGTGAGGGAGATCATACTCCTGGTTCTCTGTAAAAGTAGGATGGAGTCAAGGGCCTGGAATGCACAAAGCCATATAAACCCCACACAACTGGTTTCATTTTCTGGTAAGTTGATTACATCCCAGGCCAGCTTCACAGGCATTCACATAACCAGGACCCCATGAGCAGAAGGTCCCATGCTTAGGGTTTAATGCTTTTGCTGTTACTTTCTTGAAATTGAAGCCCTTGAAATTCTTTTAAAAGTTTCTTCTTTTCTTTTTCTTTTTGTAAATGAAGCCTGGTGGGACCATGGAAAGTGTGCTGGGAACTTGGAGCTTGGTTCATGCCCCCTCCCAAGAATGGTTCTGGTGTTATAAAGTGTGTAGGACAAAATCCACGTACACTTCAGCTCCATAAGTTTCTTAACTCAGTATAAAAGCAACATTTATAACTTCATGTCTGTGCTTCACCAAAATCTATATTATCACAAAATAATTTCTTATTCAAAGTTGAACTTCTCTTTAAACTAAACTTGCAATAACAGTCACAGTGACAATCAAATAAACTTCCAAAAGGCTTACTTTGGTTCCATGTATGATACTTGTTTAGGAAAAGGACCATTATTGGAAATAATGGATTTTCTAATTGAAGCATCTGATAATATTGATACATTACCAGCATCAATGATTGAGATTTCTCTTCTGCTAATGGAGACAATGGTTATCCTTCCCCTTTCACAGATGCACTAGAAGACTAGGAATTGAAGATAAACAGAGCGTTATTTGATCTATTGAAAAGTTATGTTTACAGAGTGGTAAGAAAACATAGTTTCTGCAAATGTACATACTAAATTGTTGTAGTCATACACAGCTTTCTTACAAATACTAAATTTTATAATAGATTGGCTCTCAGTGATTTCTGTCTACTGCTTTTCATTTGGTAAGTGATGCCATCTTGTTTAATCATTTTGTTGATGAACATCAACTTTCTCAAGAAACAATAACTCAGCACCTAATTTTTCACTGAACATGTGCTTTTGAGTTTTTTGAACTCACAGCTGGTGAAAGCTTTTATTGGTAAATAAAAGGCTATCAAATATCAAAACCAAGCAAATAGTTGTGGATGTATAACATATGATAAATAACAAAACTACTATAGTGGGACTTCTCCTTTTATATGCTACAAGAACACCCAATTTGTTTTCTGCTCATTGTTTCATGTGCATTTCACCTTTTCTGTCCCTCATTTTCTGCTGAGCATTATAGTTTCCAGCATATCACAGGTTGACACAACTGGCTGGTACAGAAGTAGGAAAGCAGTTTTATATACTACTCCCACCACTAGTCAAGACCTAAAGGACTTAGAATCTAGTTATCCACTGGCTCTTTTATCATGACTGCTTTGCATGCTGTCCTTGAAAGGGAGGTGTATTTTAGACTTAATCACATGTTAAGATGAGAATTCTGTTCCCTAACATATATTTCAAACACTAGAAGAAGAGTCAATGGCAGAAGCTAGAAGTATAGAGTTCCTAATTATTAAAAAAAAATGAAAAATCTAATGGGATGCCTGGGTGGCTCAGTTGGTTAAGCCGCTGCCTTCGGCTCAGGTCATGATCCCAGCGTCCTGGGATCAAGTCCCGCATCGGGCTCCTTGCTTGGCAGGAGCCTGCTTCTCCTTCTGCCTCTGCCTGCCACTCTGTCTGCCTGTGCTCGCTCTTGCTCCTCTCTGACAAATAAATAAATAAAATCTTTGAAAAAAATGAAAAATCTAAGACAAATGCTAAAATGAACAGGACACTACAACAGGCAGACCAGACTGTATCGTTATCCAACTTGACAATCTTCTTCCACTAAAGGCAGAGTCATGTTTCTGAAATGCAAATTCGACCTTGTCTCTCCCCTTATATCCTTCTCTTCAATGGCTCTTTATAGGATGATGTTAAACCCCTTGGGATAGCCCACAGTGTCTTTCAGGATATGCATCTCCCTCATCATTCATCATCCTCATCTCACATGGAGTCCACTTGCTTGGAATAAGGAGAAAGGAAAAGGGATAAAGAACATTAACTCTATTTATTAGTTCAATAAAGGACCCTGCCATGATTTCCTTGCAGGAGCTAAGATCTCACACCTGTGCACCTCTCTGACTCTTCCCCTTCCTTCAGGTAACAGCCAAAATGCCACTGCCACAGTGAAGATTTCCCCTTCAGAACCCTAAGTCTAGGTAAGGAGTTCTTCCTATCTGTTCTCATTGTGCACTGGGCTTCCCCTTCACAACGCTTTCTGCATCCTCTCAGAACCACCTATTTTCTTCTCTGATTCCCTGCTGAACTACAATAGCCAAAGAGATGGAATGGGAAACAAGACGTGCCTATCTCTCACATCAGGTATAATACACACAGTAAACCCTTAAAAATATTTAAAAACAGTATATAATCAGTGCCAAATTAGTAGTACAGAGGAACAATAACTGCCTAAGGTACAAAGGAGTAAGAATGCTCTTCAGATACATTAGACATCACTGAAGATATATCTGCTCTAGGTCCCAAAGAACTCCAATAAGAAGTGTCAAGGTCAGGATTAGAGTTAAGGTTAGGATTAGAATAACAACAGGATGGGGCTCAGGAAATATATAATGTTTGGAGCGATTTGTCTACAGGGTGTACATAAAGACTTGGAACAGAACTGAAAAGACCAAGGGGGTCCACATTATAAAGGTCTTCAGGTCTAGTCTAGGGCATATTTACTTTATCCTGCAGGCATCAGGAAGCCATTAAAAGTTGTGAGCCAGAGTATATGATAAAACAGGTAAGCAAATTCGTTTTGCTAAAGAACAAACCTTAGGAATCCTAAAACTCAACATTTTCAACTTCCTTAATTTAGACTCAAAACCGGACCTGCCTTCCAAAACCACAATCACAAACCCACAGAATAAAAATAAAACAGACAACAAATTTCTGGGGCTATCCCAGAGATTCCTTCAGAATTGAAGCCAACCATTTAGGTCTAAAAAAATAAAATGTGGCCAGTATTAGCATTTCAGTAATTGGGAAGGGAATTACAATTCTTCTGGTAATGAAATTTAATCAACCTCATTTTTTCAGTGTCATTCAGGCTAGTTTTTCAAACATGAGTTTGAAAACTCTTGTAACACTTATTAGGGGTGCCTGGGTGGTTCAGTTGGTTAAGTGTCAGACTCCTGATTTCAGCTCAGGTCATGATCTCAGGGTCCTAAGATCAAGCCCTGCTTTAGACTTCCCTGTCAGCAGAGGTCTTCTTCTCTCTCTCCCCCTACCTCTGGCCCTCCCCTACTTGTGCTCACTTTCTCTAAATAAAATAAATAAATCTTAAATAAACAAGCCTTATTATATAATGTGTTATATAGGTATACACAAGATATTCTCATGTCTTTGCTCCTTAATCTTAAGGTTACCTTCTTCTGTCAGAAATACCTCTTGCCAGTTAAATGGAAGCCACTTTAGAAATATAGTTAGTCTCAGTCTCAGTCTCCCCATCTCCATCCCTCACTCTCTCTCTGCCTCCATTCCTGTGCCTCTCTCTCTCTTCATCCCCTCCAGCACACACCCCCAGAACCAACTGTGACTCAGAAAAGAATTATTGACTTAGTACAAACCTGTCACCAGCCATGTTATTAAATATAGTGCTCTCATAATGACTGCCCACTCCCTGAGCCTTTGTCCCACCTCCCACTGACCTAGCTGCCTTTCATTTTGAATTGAAGTACCCATTAAAGGAATCCAGAATGGCTCTTTCTCCATTCATACAGGCAACATTTTATCATATACTATCTGGTTGGCTGCCTATACATATCTATCTTTCCAGCCACAGCACAAAGGCACGTGTGGCATGTCTGTCCTTACTAAGTACCGATGCACATGACAATTTGGGTGGAGTTCACTTCATCAATTCAAATGCCAAAGGGGATAAAAATGGTAAATTTCACAGTTCAGCAGTAAAATAATAGTAACCTGTTATTTAACTGACATGGCCAACAATTCTGTCTTGAAAATATGCATCCGACAATTTTCTCTTCCTCCCCAGAACTTTCACCTTCCAGAGACGCAACCAATAATTTTGCTCATCCAGACATAGCTGACAATTTTTTCTTCCACAGTTTAGATTGACAATTTTTCTTGAGAAAACAAAGCTGACAGAATTTTACCCATCAGTCACCACCAAAACTCAACACAGCTAAGATAATGTAGCTTAAATATTTTCCTACTTTTAAGATAGCAGCCTTTCCCCAAACATTATTTTTTGCTATCTTTCAATAAAAGAAAAATGAGTCTAGAAGGGTTTGCTTTTGACAACAGAGACAAATAATTCCTCATAGCTGACTTGTGCATACCACCTGTTTTCATCAGCTGTTCTCTATTGCCACTGTTAGGAAGTTGGATGGTGGTTTATTTTGATGCAGAAGATGTGTTGATTGCATTACAGGAATGGTTCCCACACAGAATTGCTAAAAAAGCCTAACGTATTTCTTTTGAGAAGGATAAAAATATTCAGGACTTAGTCATTGAAGATATCTCTTTCATCATGAAAATTCAAAAGATTAGCTACAACTGGAAAAAGTTATAAAAATCCAACAATAGACAATATTAGAGTTTGCCTATCAAATTTGCAAAGGAACAGACCTACCAATCCCCTTTAGTTTAGGAGTGGATTAAGCAGCCCATCTTTGACTCTGAGTCTTCTACTATCCCCATCCAAGCCCAACTCCTTGACATTATTATCTATTGTTCTCTTCTTGCTAGGTTTCATTCCAGACTAAGGGAGATGATGGGGAAACAAGAGAAAACTAAATCTTTTCTTGAAAGACAGAATAACATGGTTCCCTTTTATCATATACTCATGGTACTTCTATACATGTGAAGCCAAAAAAAAAAGTTATCAAAGTAAGGCAATATATGGTAGATAAGACATGTCGTAAACTGCCCAAACTGCTCTGGTATTTTTTTTTTTCTTTTTGGAAGGTGACTTCAATCCTAACAGACATAATTTCTATGTCCTATATTCTCTTTAAGTAACTTACCTGATCCAAAGCACTTTATTAACCACTTTCAATTATAGGATACAGAACGAATACAGATGACCTTAAGAATATAACCTTCATAAGAGGGCTTCTGAAAAACTCCTCCTTTACACTCCTCCATCCTCTCTGGCTCACTCTTCTACTCATGTCTTCTTGCTCTCCTCCTTACTAGGGGAAAGTTTTATTTTCAATAAACAAGTCTGCTTATTATCAACACAGGAAATTAAGGGTTTCTAGCCCTTGCTTTTCTTTCTCAAAACATCTTCAGACAAGGACAGCTGCTCAACATCTGTGGGAAATGGTTTTATTAAAGGGATGGGGGAGTATTGATTTGATCTAGTGGACAGGGGAAGTCAAAATTACAGTCATATTAGTTCTCTTGCTGCCCCAGACTGGAAAAGAATCATGAGGCTCCTCACTCAGAGGCCACATAAAGGCAATGAAAAAAACCACAATTACTTCCCCGAAGATCCTCTTGCCAGGGCTGTAACTGAGCACCCTATGGTACTCAGTTTTAGCCACAATGATGAATAACCAGCCTCTGCAATTGCATGCACAGAATGCATCCTGAAGCTAAAGTTCTAGGTGAGTTTTGAATGGATTTCTCATAATATAATCAATAAGATGCTTCATTGTGACCCACCAAATCCTGCAGACATTACTAGGAGATATGAATGATGCTTTGCATTGGGGTCTCAGATCTTTACAAAAGAGCAAATGGAATTCTATGATTTCACCACTGATCAAAATCTATGGACAAGAAAAAGAAAAAAATCCACCCTACCCCAATCTTCCCACTATAGTCCAATTTTATTTAATCTCTCAAATTGACTTTTATTTTTAAAGGAGTGTTGGGCCACCATGTCAAATATATATTTCTTTAAAAACCTACCCTGATTTTGTTTTAAACTTAGGCCATGTGAAAGAATCAAGAACATGGAGAAAATTATACTCCATTTTAACTATTGCCATTTACAGCCTAAGGAAGCAAAGCCCCACATTTCCCATAATTTTAACATTTTCTCACCTTTCCTGATGAGATCTCAAATCCTAATTCTAAACTTCCTAAATACTCCTTAAGAAAACCCGAATCCCAGACCAAAATACCATTGAGAAATGCTTAATGAGTTGAAGAACAAATAAATCACACTTTTCAAAACCATGAGCCTGAAAAAAAAAAAATAAAAGAAGAAGAAGAAGAAGAAGAAGAATCACAGGACCAAGCATATGGACTTTCTCTAAAAACAGGAAACCATATTCCCTTACTGAAGAAAGGGGCTTTCATCATTCCTTCCTTTCTCTTTAGCCATAGCTGAGTTTACCAACAGTGGACACTTTTCAAAAGGAAACCAAGATATGAGCTGAGCACAATGAACCAGATTCTCTCTCAAGAATTTGAGCTATGAGCAGGCACATTCTTGCCCAACCCATTTGCCCCAGAGGTTGCCCCTTCAAAGAAGCTCCCATACTGTCATACCCAGCAGGAAGCCTCAGCTAGGACCATCACTCCCACCACAAAGCTGGCACACAGAGGGTTAGCCCTGTCCATCAGCATTCCTGGGCCATGATTCCTGTAGGAATCATGGCCCGGTCACAATAGGAGGGTTCATACAACCCACAAGGGGACACTTATGGAGTGCCTAGCTCTGGTGACTGGGTGGATGGAAATGGGCTTTTCTTCTACATAAGGCCACTCCTACAAGACTGGGAGATAACAGCTAATCTACTTATTACAAAAATAGAGAATCTGGTAAATGAGAATACAGAGGAATATGTTCCAAACCTAAGACAAAATGTAAGAAAAAATGAAATGAGGATAAGCAATCTACCTGTTCGGAGTTCAAAGTAATGGTCACAAAAATGCCACCAAAGTTGGCAGAAGAATGGATAAACACAGTGAACATTTTACCAAAAAGACAGAAAATATAAAAAAGAACCACTTAGAGCGAAAGAATTCAATAATTGAAATAAAAAATACATTAGAAAAAAATACATTAGAGGGAATCAGTAGCAGATTAGATGATGCAAAAGAACAGATCAGCAATCTGAAGGGGTAGTGGAAATCACCCAAGCTGAATAGCAAAAAGAAAAGGCAAATTTTTAAAAATGAGAATAGTTTAAGGGACAACATCAAGAATACCAATATTCACACTATAGGCAGTCCCAGGAGGAGAGAGAGAGAGAAAGTGGAAAAAAACTTATTTGAAGAAATAATAGCTATAAACTTCCCTAACCTGGGAAAGGAAACAGAAATCAAATCCATGTCCAGAGAGAACCCCAAATAATATGAACTCAAAAAAGTCCACACCAAGACATGTAATAATTAAAATGTCAAAATTTAAAGATGAGAGAATCTTAAAAGCAGCAAGAGGAAAGCAACTACTTATAAGGAAATATGCATAAGGCTATTACTTGTTTTTTCAGCAAAAACTTTGCAGCCCAAAAGGGAGGGGCACAATATGCTCAAAGTGCTAAAAGGAAACAACTAAGAATACTCTACCCAGTGAGGGTATCATTCAGAATTGAAGAAGAGATATAGTTCTGTAGCACTATAGGCCTATCTCAAAAAAATAAAAGAAGAAGAAGAAGAAGAAGAAGAAGAAGAAGAAGAAGAAGAAGAAGAAGAAAAATCTCAAACAATCTAACTTTATGCCTAAAGAAACCCAAAAAAAAAGAATAAACAAAGCCCAAAATTAATAAAGATGGAAATAATAAAAATCAGTATGGAAATAAAGACTAAAAAGAAGAAGACATTAATAAAACCAAAAGCTGGTTTTTTGAAAAGATAAACAAAACTGATGAACCTTTAGGTAGACTCATCAAGAAGAGAGATAAACCAAATAAATCAAAAATGTAAGAGAAGTCACAACTGACAGCACAGAAATATAAAGCATTATAAAACATTACTATAAACAATTATAAACTAACAAATGGCATAAGCTAGAAGAAATGGGTAATTTCCTAGAAACATATAATCTTCTAAGACTAAATAAGGAGGAAATAGGAAATCTGAATAGACTGATTACAGGTCATGAAACTGAACCTCTAATCAAAAAATTCCCAACAAACAAAAATTCAGGACAAAATGGCTTCACTGAATTCTACCAGACATTTAAAAAAGGATTAATACCTAGCCTTTTCAAACTATTTCAAAAACCTGAAGAAGAAGAAATCATTCCAAATTTGTTCTATGAAGCCAGCATTATCCTGAACCAAAGTTGGACAAAGACACTACAAAAATAACATTACATCCTAGTATCTCGGATGAACACAGATAGAAAAATTCTCAACAAAATATTAACAACCAAATTAAAAAACACATTAAAAGTATCATACACCATGATCAACTGTGATTTATCAGGGGTGCAAGAAGGTTCAACATTCACGAGTCAGTAATTTGATATATAAAATTAACAAAATTAAGGATAAAAATCTAATGATCATCTCAATAGAGGCAGAAAAAATATTTGACAAAACAATATCCATATTGTGCAAACTTTCACACAGTACGTATGGAATGAACAAAAGCACGAAGTGAACATACCTCAATAGAATAAAGGCTATATATGACAAACCCACAGCAAACATCCTATTTAACAGTGGAAGACTTTTGGCTTTTCCTCTAAAATCAGGAACAAGACAAGGATGCTACTCTTGCCACTTTCATTCAACATCAATTGCACTTCTACATACTAATAACGAACTATCTGAAAGAGAAATTGACAGTCTTATTATTTACAACAGCATTTTAAAAATACCTAGAAATAGGGGGAGGAGGGTAGGGAAAGAGTGGTTGGGTTATGGACACTGGGGAGGGTATGTGCTAAGGTGAATGCTGTGAAGTATGTAAACCTGGTGATTCACAGACCTGTACCCCTGGGGCTAATCATACATTATATGTTAATAAAAAAAAAAACTAGAAATAAATTTAACCAAGGAAGTGCAAGAGCTGTACTCTAAAAACTATAAGAAACTGATGAAAGAAACTGAGGTTGATACAAAATAATGGAAAGATATATCATGCTCATGAATTGGAAGAAATACACCATTAAAAATGGCCACACTACCTAAAGCAATATACAGATTCAGTATAAGCTCTATCAAAATACCAATGGTATTTTTCACAGAACTAGAACATAAAAATTTGTAAAAACACAAAATTTATACAGAACCACAAAAGACTCCAAATAGCCAATAGACATGGGAAAGAACAAAGCTGAAGGTATCATGTTCCCAGATTTCAAACTACACTGCCAATCATAGTAATCAAAACAGTATGGCAGGGGTGCCTGGGTGGCTCAGTGGGTTAGGCCTCTGCCTTCAGCGCAGGTCATGGTCTCAGGGTCCTGGGATTGAGCCCCGCATCCAGCTCTCTGCTCAGCGAGGAGCCTGCTTCCCTCTCTCTCTCTGCTTGCCTGTCTGCCTGCTTGTGATCTCTCTCTCTAATAAGTAAATTAAAAAATCTTAAAAAAAAAAAAACACAGTATGGCACTGGGATGAAAACAGACACACATTAATATAAGAGAATATAGAGCCCAGAAAAAAACCTAGGTTGTTTTTTTTTTTTCAAACCTAGGTTTATATGGTCAATTAATCTACAAGGAAGCAATTAATCAAGAGAAGGCAACAATATATAATGGGGAAAAGATATTCTCTTCAATAAATAGTGTCAGGAAAACTGGACAAGCTGCAAAAGAATGAAAATAGGCCACTTTCTTACACAACACAGAAAAAGAAACTCAAAATGGGTTAAAGATTTAAATGTAAAACCTGAAGCCACAGAATTTCTAGAAGAAAACAGAGGCAGTATTTTTTTGGATATCAGTCCTAGTAATATTTCTATGGATCTGTCTCCTTAGGCAAGGGAAATAAAAGCAAAACCAAACAACTGGGACTACATCAAATTAAAAAGGTTTTACACAGTGAAGAAAATCATCAACAAAATGAAAAAGCAACCTACCAAATGGGAAAAGATATTTGCAAATGATACATCCATAAGGGGTTAATGTCAAAAATATATAATGGAATTATACAACTCAATACCATAAACAAAAACAAAACAAAACAAAACAAAAAACAATAATCCAATTTTTAAAAATGGGTGGAAGACCCGAATAGACATTTTTTTCAAAAGAAGACATATAGATGGTATAACAGATACATGAAAAGATGCTCAAAATCACTAATCATCAGGAAGATGCAAATCAAACCCTCATAATAAGGTTTTGCAATATCACAAGGAGATACCGTCTCACAGACTAGCTAGAATCAAACAGATAAGAAATAAGAAGTATTGGTGAGGATGTGAGAAGAGGGAACCCCCATGCACTGTTGATGGGAATATAAACTGGTGCAGTCACTATGGAAAACAGTATAGATATTCTTCAATGAAATTAAAAATAGAAATACCACAGAATTAAAAAATTCCACTATTGGTATTTATCCAAGGTAAACAAAAACACTAGTTTGAAAAGATATATGTTCCCTTATGTTCACTCCAGAACTATCCGTAAGCCAAGATATAGAAGCAGCATAAGCGTCCACCAGTAGATAAATGGATAAAGAAATATAGTATGTATACAATGGAATATTACATAGCCAGAAAAAAGGAATGAACTCTTGTCATTTGGGACAACATTGGATGGACCCAGAGGCATTATACTAAGTGAAATGAATTAGACAGAAAGACAAATACCAAAAAAATCCACTTGTACGTGGAATGTAAAAAAAAGAAAATGAACAAAACAAAACAGAAATAGACTCATAAATACAAAAGACAAACTGATGGTAGGAGGGTAGGTGGATGGGTGAAATAGGTGAAAGGGATTAAGAGGTACAAACTTCTAGTTGTAAAATAACTCACAGGAATACAAAGTATAGCACAGGGAATATAGTCAATATTATAATAACTTTATATGCTGACAGATGGTAACTAGACTTACAGTGGTGAGAATTTCATAATGTAAATAAATGTCAAGTCCCTGTGTTGTACACCTGCAGCTAATAGAATATTGTAGGTCAGCTATACTTTAAAAAATAAATTTGAGCTAGGAAACACATGTAATACATCAATAATATGATCATGGATAGAAGAATTATAAGAATGATCATGTAGAATTGGGCCAAGGAAGCCACATTGGACCAGGTGTCTATAAAAACCATTTAAGTTTGCAAAGAGACATTCAGAAACAGGGATAAAAAGAATATGTGGACTGAAACTACAGAGGAAGTACATCACTTGCTGAATTTTCAGGTCTAGGTCCAGCATGGCCTTGCTCTGCTTGGTTTTCTATTCCTAAATGTTTATGTTCTACCCTAATTTAAGTGGATATTTAGTCTTATAAACAGTAAATTTTAAAAAAATAAAAAGGTTCTAACTGGCCTAGTTTACGAATTCAAACGCAAGGTTAAATTGTGTGCTGATTAAGAATGAAAACGCCGTAGAACAGAGAGGTCAAAGAAAATCATTCTTGAGCATGATGGGTGCTCCCCTTTTTGCTGTACTCAGGAACAAACCAGTCTTCGCAGTATTTCCATCCTCTCCCTATCACCGCTTCTAAGCAGTCTGGTGTTGTGTAGCTTCTGGACCACAGAAATCATGTATTTGTGTCTGTATCTAGGTTCTTTGGTTAACACTGTCACATTTAATTTTATTATTTGGAACTATTTGGTCTACACCAGGGATACCAATAAATCTTAGAAGAGAGTTTCTTTTCCTTTTTTAAATGTTCAGTTTGGGGCACCTGGGTGATTCAGTCAGCTGAATGTCTGCCTTTGGCTCAGGTCATGATCCCAGGTCCTGGGATTGAGCCCCACGTCAAGCTCCCTGTTCAGCTGGGAGGCTGCTCCTCCCTCTCCCTCTGCCACACTCCCTGCTTGTGCTCTCTCTCATGCTCTGCCTCTCTTATTCAAATAAATAAATAAAACTTTATTTTTTAAGCTTTTATTTATTTATTTGACAGAGAGAGATCACAAGTAGACAGAGAGGCAGGCAGAGAGAGGGGGAAGCAGGGTCCCTGCTGAGCAGAGAGCCCGATGTGGGGCTCAATCCCAGGATCCTGAGATCATAACCAGAGCTGAAGGCAGAGGCTTTAACCCACTGAGCCACCCAGGCGCCCCTAAATAAAACTAAAAAAAAAAAAAAACATTATTCAGTTTATTTTCCAACCCTTTGAGAATCCCACAAAGGTGTCCTGATTTTTCAAAAATTTGCCAATTCCTACTCTGATACCCCACATAAAAAAAGTGACATCAGAGGAAATTTTGGGTACCATCAGACAGTCAAATAAATGATATGAAACATTAGCAAGCTTCAGGAATCTCTGGTTTTACATTTCTCCCTTCTTTCCCACCTACTAATGCATACACCTAAGTTCATTCCCTTTTCAAACACCTCACTTTGCTGATGAACCACTCCTACTTGAATGAACCCAGTGCTGTCTTGTCACTTGGCATATCCTCTCTCACTCTTTCTCATCACGAGGCCGTTTGTTTTACTTGTTTTACTCTTTTTTCCCTCTGTAGTTACTACATTTTTTCCCTTGGTGTTTCCCCAACACATCTCACCTATATCCTCACTTGGTCAAAATCCCCCATAATACAAGATATCTAGGAAAAATAACCAGACCAAGAAACAGGAGACACAGCTACCAGCCCCAGATCTGTCATCAATAAGTTCTGCAATCTATTCCTTAATTTTCTAATCTGTATAAGGATAAAGAGTTCGAACAGGTCACCACCAAGCACCTTCTTAGTTCTATAACTTTCTATTTTCAATGGGAACATGCCATAACTTTCTATAATTTTATATTTTCTTCAACTGCAAAAGGTTTTAAAAGGTATTTTTCTCATTACTATGTCTTTGTATCCCCAGTACTTAGCACAGTATTCAGTACTTGGAGGTTGTCTAATAAATACTTGTTTGTTGAATCAAAGTATCTCCCCAGCCACTGATGAGTGGAATAAGTGTCAGCAACATTACATTTTAATGTCGTCATTGTGGTGAACTAGAAAAAGCGAAATATTACAAAATAGAAAGTATAATATTTTCCATAATTCCAGGTGTCAGAGGCGGGCAGAATAAGCTGAAGAGAATGTTTCCCATTAAAGACAGAGTAAAACTGATAGGAAGAGATTATACTTTTCTGAGGTCTGCATATCATAAGAAAGGTCTTTGTTAGAGGCATGGGGATTTAGAAGGAGGCAGAGCCTGACAAGTGGGCAAGGAAACTGATCAAAGATTGTGTGATGTGATCTCTCACAACAGCCCTTCAAGTTTTCAGTAATGCTACTTAATTCACAAAATCATAACTGATTGGATTTTGTCATAGAAAATGAAATGATGAAGGTATTCCTACTGGCTGGTGTAGGCTAGATTATAATGGGAAAATATGCTAGGATGGATGATAAATAGGAGTGACCATTAGAAATAAGTATGGGAAGGGGTGCCTGGGTGGCACAGTCAGTTGAACGTCCTACTCTTGATTTCAGCTTGTGATCTTGGGATGGGGATCATGAGATCAAGCCCGGTGTTGGATTCCACACTCAGCATGGAGTCTGTATGAGACTCTCTGTCCCTATCCTTGTGCCCCTCCCACCCACCTGCACACTCTTTCTCTGAAATTAATCTTGGAAGGAAGGAAGGGAGGAAGGAAGAAGTATAAGAAGTCACAGAAATTTTGTGGTGAATTCTGTATACAAAATAACTGAGATTGAAGGTTTGAACCAAATTTACCTAAATCTTCAGGAACCAGAAGCCCCAGCTGAAATCTGGGTTATACATTAATTTCACTTTCAATAATAGACACAAATAATCTCTTGACTATTATTTAAAAAGTGTAATTAATTATAAGGAGCTAATACATCAAAATTATATACAAAAGGCAGGTTGTTATAATTAGACCAAAACAAATTATAATGGAAATAGTTCCACTGAATAAGGCAGAATGCCTAATGATACAACTAATGAAAACAAGCCTCTTCTACATACTGGAAAAAAAGAAAAGAAAAGAAAAGAAAAGAAAACAAGCCTCTTGTACATACTGACAAAAAAGAGCCAAAGTGTCCTTCAGCTGTTGAATGGATAAAGATATGGCATGTGTACATGTACACACACACACACACACACACACACACACAGAATATTAGTCATCAAAAAGAGTGAACCCTTGCCTTTTGCAACGATGTGGATGGAAATAGAGGGTATTATGCTAAGTGAAACAAGTCAGTCAGAGAAAGACAAATACCACATGATTTCATTCACATGTGGAATTTACAAAACAAAACCAGATTAACATAGTGGAAAGGAAGGAAAATAAAATAAGATGAAAACAAAGGGAGGTAAGCCATGAGGGACTCTTAATTATAGAGAAAAAACTGAGGGTTGCTGGAGGGGAGGTGGCAGGAGGATGGGCTAAATGGGTAAAAGGCATTAAAGAGGGCACTTGTGATGAGCACTGGGTATTATATATAAGTGATGAATCACTAAATTCTACTCCTGAAACCAATATTACACTATAGGTTAACTAACTTAATTTAAATAAAAACTTGGAAACAAACAAAAAAGAAATTGCCTTACCTTGATAAATGAAATTGTATTTCCTTTTTTTGTTTTTTAGATTTTATTTATTTGAGAGAGAGACAAAGATAGCGAGAGAGAACAACAGCAGGGAGGAGAAGGAGAAGCAGGCCCCTAGCTGAGCGGGGACCCTGTCATGGGGCTCCATCCCAGGCCCCTGGGATCATGACCTGAGCCAAAGTCAATGCTTAACCAACCAAGCCACCCAGGCTCCCCCTGCACTTGCTTATGCCTACCCAAAAATACTAACTAAAATTTTAAAAAATTAACTCCAGATCTCTGCCTTTTAAATTTTTACCATACCAATAACATCTGAACCAAAGCTATCAATAAGAGAAAACCATAAAAGAACCACTTAAATAGGTCAGCATTATTTTGAGGAGCAGAGAGATTGAAGCAAAAGATGTTCATCCATCTAATTTCTGGGCAGTTTCCAGCCAGCTCAAGTTTACATTCAAAGGGAGATCTAACATAATTCTGTGTAGAATTAGCCCCATGCTTCTAACCACTTTTTTTTCTTTTTTCTTTTTTTTTTTTTAAGATTTTATTTATTTATTTGATAGACAGAAATCACAAGTAGGCAGAAAGGCAGGCAGAGAGAGAGGGGGAAGCAGGCTCCCCGCTGAGCAGAGAGCCCGATAGGGGGCTTGATCCCAGGACCCTGGGATCATGACCTGAGCCAAAGGCAGAGGCTTTAACCCACTCAGCTGCCCAGGCACCCCATTCTAACCACTTTTTTTATCAGGACCATTAATCATAACATTTAAGATTGTTCATCTCAGGATGCACTTGACTTATCAGTGAAATCATTAACTTGAAAGGGTAAAATCATGTAAGTGGCTGGGAGGTGACAAGCCAGAATTTTTTTTTTTTTAAATGGAGTTATGCTGAAGTTAGCTTTTAAATTTTTCCCCTAGAACAGTAAAGATAACATGTTTACTATAGAAAGTTAAGCAGTAAAGAAGAGAATCAGTAAAAAGGTTAAATGTTAACCCAAATCTACCAAAGATGACCACTGTGAGTGTCATTGGTGAACATCCTTTAAACATCTCTTTATGCAAAGACATCATTATAAAATTATATATAAGTAAGTTCACAATTCATGTGAGCTACTTTATCCTGTTATTTGTCTGTTTAGGCTGCTATAACAAAATATCACAGATTGGGTGGCTTAAACGAGAGAAATTTATTTTCTCACAAGTATGGAGGCTACTAGAAGTCCAAGATCCAAGAGGAGAGCAAGGCCAGCTTCTAGTGAGATTCTTCCTTCTGGCTTGTAGACTACTAACTTCTCACTGTGCCCTCACATGGCTTTTCCTCTACGCATGCCAAGAGAAAGTTCTGGCATCTCTTCCTCTTCTTACAGGGATACTAGGCCTATGAGATTAGGGACCAACCCTAGTTACCTTACTTAATTTTAATTACTTCTGTAAAGGCCTTATCTGCAAATACAGGCACATAGGGGATGAAGCCTTCAACATATGAATTTCGGGAAGACATAGTTCAGTCTATAACATCCCCCATAAAAATTTTAGAGATATTTAAATTCACATCAACAAATATAGATCTATATGATCATTTTAAAGGTTTCCTACTATTCCCTTGTATGGAAGGATTATCATTTAAACAATTACACAATTGTGTTGTTTCTTTTATCTTGCTACTGTAAAAAATGCTGCAATGAAAACACATGTATTGTATATATATGTACGTTTACACTCTTTCCAACAATTTTCTTATGATAAATTCCCAAGTGTCCCTGTGAGAAATGAGGCTTGGGAAATTGATACCAAAGATGCGGTTGTTCTGGCTGTTGTCATTGATGTGGGTAATACAGTCTTCTGTTTCTGACCCAGGTACTCATGAACTATGACGGCCTAACTCGTTGGTTTTGCCAGGAATGTAGAATCTCAGATGCTTCCCTACTCTTGACACATTTTTACCACAATTTATGACAGCATCCATTACCCTTGCTAATGTAGAGCATTCTCTACATCAAGCCTCATATGGCTAATAGTTTTAGAACAGTAGAATCTTGTTTTATTTGTGATTTTTATAGGTTTACTGGGCATTTCTATAATTTTAGTAAATATTAAGTTTTCTACGGTGTCATTTTTTTTTTTTTTTGTATAAAAGTAGAAGAGTTCTTGGTTCATGAGGAATATTGGCCTTTTGTCTGATAGGCTAAAAGAAACTAACTTGTAAGTATTTAAATGTGTGTTTTATTTTTTAATCAAATCTAAGCATGTTTTGTCTTGTGGATTTTCATCTTTGTGTCATGTCCTCTACTTCACAAAATACATGCACATTGATTTATGCCTCTCTAGAAATTCAAGTGGGCCACAGATTAGCAGGAAGAGTGCACAACACACACACACACACACACACACACACACACATACATACTTCCTGATTTATTCATCCAATTTGGTGAACGTGAGGTAATGGCCCAAAGCAGAAGCAAATGCTTCATATCTTAGTACAGCTTATCTCTGCCCACACCACAATATGCTAATTACAGGGTACCCAGTGACACTATTCTGTCTATGCTGGGGCTACCACACTAAGCCTAATTCTCTAATACTTAAAGTTACATCCCATTTCAGAAGACTTACATAAACAATTCCTGAACTTAATTACACTTACCAAGACCCAGATTTCTCGCACCAAAATTCAGTTTAGCCACATCTTCATCCCTTTTAATCCCCTTTCAGAGAATTAAGCTATTCTCTTGCTTTTACTTGTCCAGAAAATTTTAGATTTCATTTTTCAAACATCTCCATTTCACTTCCTACCCCTAACACTACTAAGACTTTAATTATGATTACATTAAATATACTATTTTAAGAAAAAATGACTTCTGAACATACCGTATCTGGCTATACCTTCTTTTTCCCAAGAATCCTTTCATGCCTTTTACATTTTACAATTTTCTCCATATTATCCTATACATATCTTGATAACTTGATCTTTATTTTTTTTATTGTTGACTGCTAATTTAAGTAGCTCTGGATCAAGATGGTGACAGAGGAGGCTTCTGAACTTACCTCCTCCTATGAACACACTGAATCTGCAGCTACATATAGAACAAATCCCTCTGGAAGAAAAGCGAAAACTAAATGAAAGGCTCCTACACATTGGTTAAGCAAGCAAACACCTACATTAAAACAGGAGAGGAAGAGACACAAACTCTCCAAAAAACCTCACCTCTAATGCAGCAACACATGGCCAGAAAGAAACTCACAACTCCCAGATGCTCCATGAGGAGTGAAGGGTTTAGACTTTACATCTGATACCCCAACACCTCAGACTTCACATTTAGAGAAGGACCCACAAAATATTTAGTTTTGAAAGTCAGTGGGGCTTGAGTCCATGAGGTCCACAAGGCTACAGTGGACTATGACACAGTCCTTAAAAGGCTCCGGTGGATTCACTGACCACTATCTCCGCAGGACACAGTGCAGAGGCAGCTGCCGAAAATGGGCCCAGCCATCCTGTGAAAGAGGCTTATTTGCTTATCTTATAAGCTTTGGCCTGAGGGGAAGGCATCTAATTTAACACACATTTAGGGGCAACTTTAATAATCTCCAGAGACCACAGAGGCTGGCAGTTGTCATTTTCATGCTCTCATTCTGCCTTATTCCATGTGCCAGTTATCTCCTGGGAATGAAATTGTGCACATGGCTGACACCCTGACTTTTGTGACTGCCATCAAGGGGATGAATCCCTTGATTGCCTGGATTTGATGGCCGGTGGGGCTTAAGTTCAAAGTTTCAACAAGAAAGTAGCAAACAAACAACAGTTTTTAACTATTCCCTCCAGAGCTCAGTGCAGAAGGAACAGACAGAAACACTCATCACTCAGTCTCCTCTGAAAGAGGTCTATTTGCATATTTTAAAAGTGCTGCCTGGGAATCTGGCTTCCAGTCAGTGTGAATCTAGGCACTGACTGAGATCCTTCACCTTGGGACACTGATAGGTCTTGGCACACCCTCAACTACTGGAAGTCACTAAAAGTAAAGAAGCCTGCTCAGTCAAAAGATTTGGGAGACAGCTAAGAGCTAGGGCAGGGTTGAACAGTAAGGTTCACCTACACAAAATGATTTCAAGACTAGAAGAGGCAGTTGCTTTATGAAATGCATAGAAACCAAAAGAGAGTTGAGGAAAATGAAGAAACAGAGGAATAGGTTTCAAATAAAATAACAAGATAAAACTACAGAAAAAGGCCTTAATAAAATGGAGACAAGTGATTTATCTAAAAAGGAGTTCAAAACAATGTTCATAAGAATGTTCACAGAAGTCAGGAGAACAGTGCATGAATAAAGTGAGAATTTCAACAAAGAGAAAACATAATAAAGTGCCAAACAAAAATCAAAGATCTAAGAATATAAAAACTAAACTGAAAAATTTATTGGAGGAGTACTATAACAGACTAGATGAAGTAGAAGAAAAGATGGGTGAAATCAAAGACGGGGCAGTGGAATTTACCCAATCAGAGGAGCAAAAAGGAAAAATGATGAAAAAATAAATGAAGATAGCTTAAGGGACTCATGGGATACCATCAAAACAACCAACATTCACTTTATGGAGGCCCCCCAAAAGAAGAAAGAGGTAGAAAACTCATTTGAACGAAAAACAGAAGAAAACTTCCCTAACCTATAGGAGGCAGAGACACCAGATCCAGAGAGTCCAGAGTTCCAAATAAGGTAAACCCACAGAGACCCACACCAAGACAAAAAATTAAATTGTCAAATGTTAAAGACAACAAGAGAGTCTTAAAAGCGGCAAAAAAAACAAAAACAAAACAAAACAAAAAAAACAACTTGTAATGTACAAGGCAACCCTCACAAGACTATCAGCAGATTTTTTTTCAGCAGAAATATTGTTTCAGCAGAAAAAAATACTGAAAGAAAACAACTGCCAACCAAGAATACTCCATCTGGAAAACTGTTCTTTAAAAGTGGATAAACAGTTTTCCAGACAAACAAAAGCTAAGGGAATTCATCACCATTAGACCAGTCTTACAAGAATTATTAAAGGGACTTCCACAAGCTGAAACAATAGAATGCTAATTAGTAACAGGAAAATATATGAAAATATAAATCTTAATAATAAAGGTAAATATATAATTAAATTTAGAATAGTCTAATGTAATGGTGGTGAGTCAATTGCTTATAAATTTAATATGAAGGTTAAAAGACAAAAGTAGTAAGAATAACAATTATTAATGGATATACAAGATAAAGAGGTAATGGTAACATCAAAAACTTATAAGGTGGGAGAAGAGAATAAAAATGTAGAAGTTGAGAATATGTTCAAACTTAGGCTGTTATTAACTTAAAATAGACATATAAATGTTTTATGTAAGCTTCATGGTAACCACAAAGCAAAAATTTATGGTAGATACACAAAAGATAATGAGTAAGGAGTCTAAGCGTCCTAGAGAAAATCTATAAACATGAGACTTGAAATTATAAAACTCCTGGAAGAAAACATAGGAAGCAATTTGACATTGGCTATAGAAACATTTTTCTAGGTGTCTCCTCAAGCAAGGGAAACAAAAGCAAAATTAAACTATTGGACTACACCAAAATGAAAAGCTTTGCATAGTGAAGAAATCCATCAACAAAATAAAAAGGCAACCCACCAAATAGGAGAAGATATTTGCAAATGATGTATCTGATAAGGACTTAATATCCAAAGTGTATAAGGAACTTGTACAATTTAACACCACAAAAATAATAAAATAATCCAATTACAAATGAGCAGAAAACCTTAATAGATATTTTCCCAAAGGAGACATACAGTGGCAAACAGACACATGAAAAGATGCTCAATATCTTTAATCATCAAGGAAATAGAAATCAAAATCACAATGAGAAAGCACCTCACACCTGTCACAATGGCTAAAATAAAAAGGACAAGAAATAACAAATGTTGGTGAGGATGTGGAAAAAAAAAAAAAGAGGAATGCTTATGCAGTGTTGGTGAGAATGCAAATTGGTACAGCCACTGTGGAAAATATTATGGAGGTTCCTAAAAAAATTGAAAATGGAAATACCATATGATCTAGTAATTCTGCTACTGGATATTCACCCAAAGAAAGTGAAAACACTAATTTGAAAAGATATATGCACCCCTTTGTTTACTGCAGCATTATTTACCATAGCCAAGATATGGAAGCAACCCAGTGTCCATTCATAGATGGATGGTTAAAGACATGGTAAATATATAGGTAAATATATACAATGGAATATCACTCAGCCATAAAATGAACGAGATTTTGTCATTTGTAATAACATGGATGGACCTGGGGGGCATAATGCCAAGTGAAATAGGTCAGATAAAGAAAAGCAAATAGCATATGATTTTACTCATATGTGGAATTTAAGAAACCAAACAAAAAGAGAGACAGAGAGAGAGAGAGAGAGAGAGAAACAGAAAAACAGATCCTTAAATACAGAGAACAAACTGGTGGTTGAAAAAGGGAAGGTAGATGAGGGGATGGATGAAATAGATAAAGGGGGTTAAGAATACACTCATTGTGATGAGCACAGAATAATATATAGAATTGCCAATCATTAAATTATACACCTGAAACTAATACTCTATGTTAATTATACTCTGATTAAAAAATAAAACAAAGGATGAAAATTATACAATCATTTTAACAGATGCAGAAAAAGAACTTGACAAATTTCAACATCCCTGATAAAAACTCTCAACAAGCCAAGTATAGAAGGAACACACTCTAACACAACAGAGGCCATATAGGACAAGTTCACAGCTAACATCATACTCTAACAGTGAAAATTTCAAAGCTTTTCTTCTAAGATCATGAAAAGATGAGGATGTCCACTTACTACTTTTCTTAAATAAAAAATCAAAACCACTAAAAAAAGAAAAAAAGAAAAAAAAAAAAAAAAAAAAAAATTGAAAAATGGAGAGAAGAGTGGGAGAAGGAGGGGGAGGTTTAAGGGAAGGAGGAAGAAAAAGATTAAAAATAAAAAGGTACCCAATTTGGGAAAGACAAGTAAAACTGTTTATAGATGACATATTATATATAGAAAACCCTAAGGATACCACAAACTCTGTTGGAACTAATAAATTCAGCTGTAGGATACAAACAAACAAAAAATCAATGTGGAAAAATCGTTGTATTTGTATACACTAATAATAAGCTCTCAGAAAGAGAAATTAAGAAAACAATGCTATTTACAATTGCATAAAAATATTGCAAAAAAATGCCTGGGAATAACTTTAACCAAGGAGATGAAAGACTTGTACACTGAAAACTATTAACACATTGACGAGATAAAGAAGATACAAACGATCTCATTTATATGTAAAATCCCAAAAAACACCAAATTCAGAGATACAGAGAAAAGAGACTGGTGGTTGCCAGAGGCAGGGGTTGGAAGGTGGGGAGTGGAAGAAATGGGTGAAGGTGGTCAAAAGGCGTAAACTTGCAGTTATAAGATTAAAAAGTACTAGGGACATAACATGTAGCATGGTAACTATAATTAAAAATATGGTTTTGATTATTTGAAAGTTGCCAAGAGAAAAGATCTTAAAAGTTCTCATCACAAGACAAAAATTGTAACTATGTGTGTTATGTTATGGTTGTTAATTAAAAACTTGTTATGGAATCATATCATAATATATGCATATATCAAGTCATTATGTTGTACACTTAAAACTAATTCAGTGGGGGCACCTGGGTGGCTCAGTGGGTTAAGCCTCTGCCTTCGGCTCAGGTCATGATCTCAGGGTTCTGGGATTGAGCCCCACATGGGGCTCTCTGCTCAGCGGGGAGCCTGCTTCCCCTTCTCTCTCTCCCTGCCTCTCTACTTGTGATCTCTGTCAAATAAATAAACAAAATCTTAAAAAAAAAACCTCAGTGTAGTATGTCCATTATACCTCAATTTAACAAATGAATCTAAAAAGTACTATTATCTGTTATGTTTTCCAACTAATTATGGTTAGTGTATGCAAAAGCCATTGACTTTTATATTTTATAACCAGTCATTTATTTAACTTATCTTATATTGGTACTAACAGTTTTTCAGTTGATTAGTTGCAAATTATAGTCATATATCATTAGTCTTCTTATAAAGCTGCATTTAGCGTAGCCAGACGAATACAAAAAACAAAAACCAAAAACCTATTTGTTCAGCTAAACAACAGATAACTCCTAAGTATCTCCCATCCAATATTTTAGAAATATCAATACCAAAAAAATATTTTGTTTTTCTAAATGTCACATTTAACTGGCTGCCCTAAATTTTTTTTTCACTCAATCTGACAAATCTAGTTACATTGCTAGTACAAGAGTCATGGCAAGTAAGTGATTATAGAGTTGATGTACTGTGTCTGATTTTACTAGAAATACTCTACAGTGTTTCTTTAAGTACTTTAATGATTCTGATTTTATAAATTCGACAGGGTTAGGGACGACTCACAACTCAATCCCAGCAGAGAGCCTACCCTCCAGTTGTTGTTCAATGGATTCTGGCTCAGGGACTGATAAGGCTTTGTTATGTTAGCACAGTTTGATAAAGACAAAATTATATAGCTTAAGCTTTATTGTTTTGTAAAATTATGTAGGAATGTTTAATTTAAGTGGTAAACAAGACATGAAGACAGTATCAGCTGTGAGAAAAAAACAGAAGAAATCAATAGCAATGAAGAGTTTAGGCTCTAGAATCAAACCCCCTACGTTTATATATCACCTCCATTCTTCTCTAACTGCCTGATTCTGGGCAAGTTTCCTGGGAACCTCAGTTTGCATGTCTATAAAATGAGAACAACAATTGTGTCTACCTCATGGAGTTAATATGAGGATAAATCAGGCAAATTCGGAGTAAATAATTAGCACAATGCCTGGCAGAGAGCATTTTAGGAACTGCTATCTACTCATGTAAGTTATTATAGCTACTCATTGAACACTCAGCAAGCGCTAAGCACTCTTCTAAACATTTTACATGTTTTTTCAGTTTAATAAAAATAGCAACCAGGGGCGCCTGGGTGGCTCAGTGGGTTAAGCCGCTGCCTTTGGCTCGGGTGGTGATCTCAGGGTCCTGGAATCGGGTCCCGCATCCGGCTCTCTGCTCAGCGGGGCCTGCTTCCCTTCCTCTCTCTCTGCCTGCCTCTCTGCCTACTTGTGATCTCTCTCTGTCAAATAAATAAATAAAATCTTTAAAAAAAAATAGCATCCTTCCTCTTAGTGTTCACTCTGAAGAAAAACAAAGAAAATGATGAAACTTTTTCAGAAGGCTGTAAATTAGTAACAAGACTTATGAAAGAAAGGCCAGTGATTCTCCAGTTGTGTTCCTGGAACCAGCAACATCAGTATTACCACGTGTGTGAATCTGCTATTGCCACTGCAACGTAGTATCAACAATTTAATGATGACAATAACAGAAATGTATTATTTCACAGTTTCTGTAGGTCAGAGGTCTGGGCATAGCATGGCTCAGCTGGTTCTCTGTTTAGTTTCCAAGTCCGAAATCGAGGAGTCATCAGGGCTACACTCCTTTCTAGAAGTTCTGGGAATGAATCCACTTTCTAGCTCATTCGTGTTGGCAAAATTCATTTCCATGTAGGACTGAGGTCTCTGTTCCCTTAAGGTGTTTGAAGCTCTTCTCAGTTTCCAAGAGCCAACCACATCCTTGGCTTGCAGCCCCCTTCCTCCATCTCCAAAGCCAGCAAGGACAGAGTGAATGCTACTCAGGCTTGAACTCTCTCTGACCTACCCTTTCACTTGTAAGGGCTCCTGTGATTACACTGGATCCACCCAGATAAACCTAGATAATCTATTTTGCAGTCAGCTGACTAACAACCTGAATCCCATCTGCAAAGACCCTTCACAACATTTCCCAGACTGGTATTTGATTGTGTAACCAGAGGATGGGATTCCTGGTGGGACATCTTTAAGAGTTTTGCCATCACACCTGGGAGCTTTTAGGAATTCAAATTCTCTCTAACCCAGCCTTCCTGAATTGTGACTCTCAGAGTGGGGTCCACCAATCTGGGTTTAACGAGCCCTTCAACTGCTTCTGATTCATGCACACCAACATTTGAGAACAATTGAGATAAGTGGAAGGGTTAAAGCATCTGGTTTGATTTCAAAACTTAAAGCCAAGGAAATCTGTTCTCAATTTTAAAGTGAATCTCTGGAACATACTTTAATAAATTAGTGTATAGGACATGGATATATTAATTTTATCAGCTATTTATGATTTTAGTTTTACTCAATAGTGATGGATCTCAATTGAAGTATTAATTGATACAAATGAAATTTTTATTTCCCCAAGCAAAAAATTTTTCTTTGTATGTACGTTCTTGAAAGAGTCTGGTTTATGGAGGAAAGTCTTAAGCATGAGAATGATATGTAATTAAGAACACATGAGAAACTCCATACAGGAGTCTAGAAACCCCTTTTACTCTGTTCAGTTGGGGGGGTGGCGTCTGAGCAGGACTTTCAGGCACGACTCACCATTTATTCGTTATTTACCTCCTTGATTTGCAATTTTTTCTTATTTCTTCTTAACTTCGTGTGAAATTTCAATTCTAATTCTCAAATGAAATGAGATTAATGCAGAAGAATTGGGGTACAAGAGACAATAGGAGGAAAACAAAAGCAGGACACCTGGATGGCTCAGTCGGTTAACGCCCCACTCTTGAATTCAGCTCAGGTTATGATCTCAGCATTGTGAGACTGAGTCCTGCACTGGACTCTGTATGGAATGTGGAACCTGTTCGGCATTCTCTCCCTCTCCCTCTCCCTCTGCCCCACCCCTCCCTCTAAAACAAAAACAAAAAGAAGACAAAAGTTATTTCTAGAAAATGAGTTTCTTGGGGCACCTGGTGTCTCAGTTGGTTAAGCATCAGCCTTCGGCTAAGGTTGTGATCCCTGAGCCCTGGGATCAAGCCCCGCACTGGGCTCCCTGTTCAGCAAGGAGTCTGCTTCTCTCTAGGCCTCTGCTTTTCCTCACAGCTCATTCTCATCCTCACTCAAATAAATAAGTAAAATCTTTTAAAAAAATAAAGAAAGAAAATGAATCTACAAGTTGGTTTCCCAATTGGTCAGATTGTGTGTACAGACAGTTTGCAAATGTAGGCCAGAGGGCAATTATTTCCTGACTAAAATATGCTAAGCAGACCTTTTATCCTATATAACTACACTAAAGTTATATTACATGCTCTAAAGACATTTTTAAATGAAAGAAGAATAATGTGGCTTGAAACATCTTTGCAAATGAAATGGCAAAAGATTGGCATAGCTGCTCTCGCCTGTAACAGAATATACTTCCCTAAATTGTAATGACTCATCTTCACTTAAATTTGCACATTGTCTATAAAGTTTGGGGGTGTGAAATCATAGTATGTATTAAACTTGACATATAAATCATTATAGAACATTTCCTTGAACTTCTTTCCATACACCTTGAGAAATCAACCAAAACCTCAGTGGATTTTGGACATACAATTGATTCTTTTATCTTTTATCCTCTCTCATACCCTAGGATCCAGGTACTGGATCAAGCTCAAAGGCCACCACATTAGCCTTCTAAGTCCATGTCTGAGGTTAAGCTAGTCTATCAGAATTGCTGGAGCCTGAAGGTCTAGGTACCCCCACCATTCCTATATTAATCCCTAATGCCCATCTTCATGATACTAGGAGGTGGAGTCTTTGGGAAGTGATTGGCTTACAAGGATAGGGTCCCCGTGAATGGGATTAGTACCCTTATAAAAGAGACCCCAAATGTGAGGGCACTAAGAAGACAGTCCTCTATGAACCAGGAGTCTGGCCCCCACCAGAAGCTGACCATGCTGGTGCCTTGATCCTGGACTTGGCAGCCTCTAGGACTCTGAAATAAATCTCTGTTGTTTGGAGGCACCCAGTCTGTGGCATTCTGTTACAGCTGCCTGCGTGGACTAAGACAATAATGTTTTGTTTGGTTGTTGCTTAAGTTTCCTAAATACCCAAGACAATCCACCACCACCGGCCCCCAAATCTCCCCAAAGTGTTTGTGTGAGACTCCCTACAGAATCAACTCTGACTCAGGGCATAAGTAGTGAAGACTTTGGGAATGAGGGGTCAGACATATCGTGCAAATTGTTGAAGCACACGATGGAGGAGTGGGCGCTCTTCCATTTGTTTTTAAAAAGATCCCCACGAAAGCAATCTCACAACTAAACCTGTACCTTGAAGGGGGAGTGTAGCTTAAAATGATATAAATTCGACTTTCCTGCTTACCTTTTCCTCTCCCTTATGTGTTTCTGAGGCAGAAACAATTACAATTCTATTTTGAGCTTAAAAAAAAAAGAAAAAGGCTCAACCTCCTCCTCCTGGCAGCGGACCTGGTTTATCAGGCGCCCCGGCCCTCCCCTCCCTCCGCCCCCTTGCAGGCATTTATGCGGGAGGATTGCCGTTATAACTGTGGCATGTCAGTAAATTGATACTCTCAGAGTTAAGGGTTAATCAAAATAATTGAGGTGATAGCAGTTAACTCTCGGGAGAATTGGAGTCCTCATCAGAAGCTGGCTGCACATGAGAGAGGAAGAAGAAAAAAAGATGTTCAAGCCACGGCTCTTTGAGTAGAAACCTCCAGGTCCCAGCTGGCGCACGGGCTCAATTATCGGCTTTTAGCTTCATGGAAAGTCAAGCCTCCCCAAGCCCACTGGTGCTCCAGGCATTTCACTGGCTCATTAAATACAGAATTTTGCTTTTCAGCCCCAGCCAAACGCGATGTGCTATCCAAACAGAAAGTCTGATGAGGACGGCAGTAGGGGCCATGTGTGCGTCCTCTTCCCCTCCTTGGGACTTCTCTTTTTCCACCCACCTCCTGCACGCTGAATTCCCATCCCGTGATCCATGATCCGTGAGCACATGAACAGCGGGAGGCTCTGCAGCAGATTCTGCCGCGTCAGAAAGGTGCGAACCTCAATCAGTCACCTAGTAGGTATGTTCTTGGTGCATGTGTGAGACTGTCACTCAGAGGTATTTCCTACCCCAAAGGGTTCGCAAAGTAGAAGACGAGGATGAGGAGGAGAGACCCAGAGGACTTACATATTATCAAATGAACGTTGCTTCAGCGAACTAAAATGTCTAGAAGTCAGAAATCATCCACGAACGTGAGAAAACACTGGAAAGCTGCCTAGTGAGAGCTGGGAAAGTCGAAAAAGAGGTTTTGCCTCAATTACTCATCCTAATAAAGAATAACTTGTTCTCTAGATTAATCTCCTTTATAACGGGAGTTCACCTCATTTTGGAAGAGTAACCTGTTCGATGCATGCCTCGGGCTGGACTTTTAAACTCTTGAAACAAGCCAATGTGATGGAAGTGCGGAGCACTGCAGAGAAATGTGCTGAAATTCCTGGATGCAATCCCAGCACACCCTGGAGGTCCCTCCTCCTCTGCACACTTCCAGAGCCTGCCTTCTCTTTTTGAAGTAAGCAGCTTAGAAAAGTTGAAAGAAATCTCTCTAAAAACAATCTGCCACGCCATTTGCCATGCACATAATCCTACTAGATTATTTTTAAAAATAATAAATATTAAAACCATCCAATGGATATAGATGAAGTTGTGGTAACATTGAGCGCGTTCAATATGGTACTGCTGGCATTCCCAAGTAATAAAAAACTTAACTGGTGACACCCTGAGAGCAATCTGGTCATATGTATTAAGAACTAAAAATATGTTTATACCTTTTGGCCAAGAGATCCCACTCAAAGAATGTGTCTGAAAATGAATAACTATATAGAAGAAATAGTCATATACTGAAATTCATGTATAAATAAACAAACCAGAAAACAATGGGCTCTGGTTCTGTCCTAAATGCTTACTCCACAAAGATGAATGGGAAATTGCCTTAAGTTACAAACTTAAATCCCTTCACTGTCCTGGTGTGAGAAGACAACAATATAAAAAATTTCAATATGATGAATAAAAATTACATGACCTGAGGTGTGACACTTCTAGGTTTAATAGTTCACACAGCGAAAGTTGGAGAGGAAATAAAGGGACATTTATTCCACCCATAACGTAAGTGCCATGCTAGGTTCTGAGAGTAAGAAGTAAGCGAAATAGATGATACGTGCATTCAAGATGACCACAGTGGCCAGTGGTTCCAGATGAAAAGAGTGGCAGATGCAATGGTCCCCGAGGAATGAGGTAGCCTAGAATATCGTGGGGAAATGAATGTAACACGGTATTTCTGGAGCGTAGAGTCAAGGGTTAGGGCTGAGGGAGGGAGTGAAGAGCAAAGAGAGGGCAGGCTGTGGGGAACTCACATACCAAGAAAGGTGCTGAGACTTCAATCACCGTCTTTGATGCAGCAACCCTGAAGGATTTGTAGGGGAAGTCAGACCTGCATTTTTCAAGATGGTCTGTCACTAATGTGGGAAATGAGTTGGGGGGTGGGTGCAGCGAGACCAAATGGGTGTTTCCTGTAATCACCCAGATGAGAATTACAAAAACTTGAACTAGATTAGTGCCAGAGGGGACAGAGAGAAGACCAGTTCAAAAGATCTTGTACAGCAGGTCTCTGATATTCACAAGGGATTGGTCCTTGTTAATGTCCCATCTGATGACCATGGCAGTGTCTACAGAAGTGCCTGGCTTTCTTCCACATAACTTTCCATTTCCACTTAAGGCTTCCTATCCTGTAATTAAATAATTTTTAATTTTTCATTAACTCCTGCTCTTCCACTTGAGTAGTCTTGCACTTCAAAGGGAAGCTCACTGAATTTACCTCACAATGATGAAGTAGGTTATGGTGCTGACCTGAACCACTGCCATATAGGACACTTTACTGATTCATCTATCCAAATGATTTCCTTTAGACTGTCTTCTCTTTCTCTTCATTTTCGTCATTAGCAATAAGTAGTTAAGTATTAAGTTCTAACCAGAATCATAGTTCATAAGAAGTAAAGTTTTGCTTTTGTCACCGTAAATACTAGAACAAATAAGGAAACACAAAGTTGAAGGCAAGATGGTTTGGGAAGATCACTCAGTGATCTGCTCCTACATATTAGCCTGACAAGATCCTACATTAAATTTTGCCTCAGAATGGAATATTACTCAGCTATCAGAAAGGATGAACACCCAAATTTTGGATCAACTTGGATGGGACTGGAGAAGATTATGCTGAGTGAAGTCAGTCAAACAGAGAAAGTCAATTATCATACAGTTTCACTTATATGTGGGACATAAAGAATAGCATGGAGGACATTAGGACAAGGAAGGGAAAAATGAAGGCTGGAGAATCAGAGGGGGAGATGAACCATGAGAGACTATGGACTCTGGAAAACAAAATGAGGGTTTTAGAAGGGAGGGGGTGGGAGGATGGGTGCACCTGGTGATGGGTATTAAGGAGGGCACAGATTGCATGGAGCATTGCATGTTATATGCAAACAATGAATCATGGGACACTACATCAAAAACTAATGATGGACTGTATGGTGACTAACGTAACAGTAAAGATATTTAAAAATAAATAATTTTTTTTAAAAGAATGCAATGCAATAATGCTTGTAAAGGAGTTGGTATGGTATCTGGTATAGCATTCAGAAAGTGTTAGCAATATAATCCAATTCAAAGTCTACAACTAATTAATTGTTTTCAATTAATGAGTATGAACCCTTTACCTCAGGCCAAAAGGATTTTAACTACAATTTCAGAATACAGACAAATATGCAAAAGAAAGGGTTGCTCAGGTATCAAAAGGCAGATGCTAAAAACCATATGTACTTGTACACAAAGATGCCCAAAATCATCAGTAAGTGAAAAAAGTGCAAGCTGATGGCACATACAACAGAATCTTCTGTGTGTAAAAAGAATATATAAAAATTTTGTCTCGGGGAAGTAATAAGTTTTACAACTCTTAAAGTATCTCTTTGTGGTGCCTGGGTGGCTCAGTCATTAAGCTTCTGCCTTTGGCTCAGGTTATGATCTCAGGGTCCTGGGATCAAGCCCCACACCAGGCTCTCTGCTCAGTGGGGAGCCTGCTTCTCTCTCTCCCTCTGCCTTCTGCTCCCTCCCCTGCATCCCACTCGTGCTCTCTCTTGCTCTCTCTCTCAAATAAATAAATAAAATCTTAAAAAAAAAAGTATCTCCTTGTAATTTCAGAATAAAGTGATGAAAAACTTCACAATTGTTTTAGGGAAAATACTCCTGTGTTATCCCCAGGATAAGATGGCTTATATTGCCTGATAACATTTTTGGAGTCTTTTTTGCTAGCAACAGAAGCTCTTGGGCTGACAGTGGCTAAGGATGCTGGAAAGTGACATCTCAGTTGCCCTTGAGAAACTTCTAGGTTCACAGTGTGCGAACACGTGTATTCCCAGAATGGTGTTTTTATTCCTTATTTTTTAATCTTGTAAGAGTTTACATGTCTGTACAATGTAATATAATGTCACTGGGATTCATGCAAGTTGAAGCTTTTACCTCTGGTATAAAAATAGAGGTTATCCTCCACCATGGAAAAATGTGAATGGGTCATCTCTCTGAGGGACTCCCTTCACCAGAGAGGAGGCATCGGCACAGCATTGCGGATGTGTAAGAGCCCAAGCCTCAAACTTCACCCGGTAAGATGGAGATGATATGGGGCAAGAATTCCTTGAAATGCAAATGAACATGACTTTGGGTGCAGAGGCTAAGGTTCTGCTACTGTAAGCATGGTCTTCTAGACAGCAACATGAGCATCACTGCGGAGCTCAGACTCAGGCCCCATCCCAGACCAACTCAATCAGAATCGACATTTTATCAAGATCTCCAGAGAACTTGTAAGCACATTAGCATTTGCAGATAGCCAAGCTTGAATCAATGCTTTGTTGGGGCACTGTCAGTAACATGTTTTTTAATAGAAACATTAAAATCATTTTTCTGTAAACTTTCTGTTATTTACATTACTACAATATGACTATTCTAACTTACTTGAATATACATACCTCTGATGCTGCCGCCTTTTTTTACAGAAAATTCATTTTTATTTTTTCAATTTTTATTTAGGTACTTGGGCCAGAGAGAGCAAGTGAGAGAGAGCACAAGCAGGGGGAGGGGCAGAGGGAGAGGAAGAAGCAGGCTCCCTGCTGAGCAGGGAGCCTGATGTGGGGCTCCATTCCAGGACCCCGGGATCATGACCTCAGCCGAAGGCAGACGTTTAACTGACTAAGTCACCCAGGTGCCCCCTCATTTGTATTTTTTTTTAAATGACTCACTTTTAGGAAATGAACCATCCCTTAATTAAAAGAAGAAATTACTCTAGATGATGGACTTTTAAAAGAGCCCAAGAATAGTGCTAACCACCAAGTCATAGGTTTACTGGAAGGCAGACCAGACTGCGTGAAATGAAATGTGGAAGCAAATGGAAGGGGAATTGCTGCGAGTAACTCCTGGATTTCTGGCTTAGTCATGGGGACAGACGCTGAAACCCATCCATGAATGGAGGTGTATAATTTGGAAAGAAAAACCATGACTTCAATTTATGGACATGCCGACGCCTGTGGATTTTCCAACTAGAGATACCTAAAAAGCTGTTAGACACAACCATTCAGGCTCAGGAAAGAAGTTTGAGCTGACAAGATAGTGGGTCCCTGATGCAAGGCGGAGAGCAGCCTCCCCCAGCATCGGGATTAAGGGCTGGTCCCTTCACTCCATCTGTTCTCAATCCTAGTCATTTAATAACAAGGGCACCTCTGATGTTCTCCATAATGTACATGCAATCCTGAACGTGTCAGCGAGATGTGATGTACCCACCACAAAACCATAGCTTTACTCCCTAGCAGGAGAGGGCCTTCTAAGTCCACTCGATCAAGGCCATTGGGGCAGCTGCAAGAAGTCTGCACCAGGGTGGACTGGGTGCTGGCAGGGCAACTATAAATTCCCAATATTATCCTAAACCAGGCTGAAGACTGGACTTCTCCCCCAAGTTCTCCACCTAAAACCAGAGGTAGCCACAGCCGCTTCACCGACACACGCAAGACATAGGTTTCTTCTCAGACCTTGTGCATCCTGGTTTTCTAGGATGTCTTCTGACAACTGCATTTGTACCCTCGCTTCTAAAATATTGGTCATAGACTAAAGTAGAACCTAGCCTGAAGGGTAAAGTCTGGAAAGTTGCAAGTGAGAAAAGAAGGAAGTGTATTAGGTCATGTCTCCCAGTATGAAATAATTAAAAAATCTTTCAGAGAAAACTTAACTGTTTTGCCCTCATTTATATTTTTCAGTTGTTAAAAGCTGATAGTCCAGCAAGTGAAGGCCCTTCTTTCATTTGGTACAATGATACATTCAAATCATCTCAAAGAAAAATGATTCAGTGTGTTTGGATTTTTGAATTTTTTGAAAAGTTACCTACTCTACAGTATCAATTATAGAATGCAAGTTTATTGGGATAATTTTTCTTTTATAGACAGCACCCACCTAGAAAATCCAGCTGCTGCAGGTGTGGGAGAAAAAGTGCATTCATACCTATTCCATAATGTCTCTTTAATGAAAAGGGATATTTAAATTCTAAAAATAGGCAACTGCTTCAAGCAGAAATTAAATAGCACATCTTGGGTCGTAGTTTGTGTTTCAGTTGAGCTCGGCTTTGACGGGAGACTGACTGCTTCTTTCTGCTTGAGGAATACTTTCTCACAGCCAAAAAGGAGATCATGAAGGGTAAATACTACTTCAGTGTTAAAACAAGGAGCTTTGGGGGCACCTGGGTGGCTCAGTTGTTAATCATCTGCCTTCAGTTCAGGTCATGACCCCAGGGTCCTGCAATGGAGCCCCTCATCAGACTCCCTGCTCAGCAGGAAGCCTGTTTCTCCCTCTCCCACTCCCCCATGGTTGTGTTCCCTCTCTCACTGTCTCTCTCTCTCTCTGTGTCAAATAAATAAATAAAATCTTAAAAAAAAAAAAAAAAAAGGAGCTTTTACTTGGACCCCACATCTTGCTTCTGGTACTCTATACTCACCAAAATCAATGAAGGAAGAGAAGGCTATGTCACAAAAAACGATAGTCAATAGCCACATGTCTTTTACACAAACTCAAGGACAATATCCAAATAATTTAGTCATTCTGCTAGCCAGTTTTTCAAATAGCCATCTACTTACAGCAAACATCCATGGGAAGCACTGATGAGACCGTGGAGAGGGAAGGAAAGATGGCAGAACTTGATCCCAGTAACAAAAGCTGCTGAGGTAGCACCTTTTCATAGTGGCCACTTCGGTCAAGAAAGAAATTTTCAGAGACATCACTTGATAATATTTCTGTGAGCCTCTTTCTCTGATGACAAGTGCAGGAAAACAACGATATCAAAGCTTAAGTGGATGAGATTCTATGACCTGTGTCTATCAGCTGTGTTATTTCACAGTTGCCGCACATTTATTGACTACATGCCGGGCACCATTCTAGATAGTTCACATACATTATCTCAGTTGATCCTTAGCAAGTCAAGTTTCAGTTATTGAGAAGCCTGTCCTTTTCTCTTTGCTCCCACACCTTTAATGTTACACTCCAGGAAGGGTTGACCTTCATATGACAAGATCCTGATTCACCAGGTCACAACTGCTGAGACCAGAGGTGGACAGCTGGCATCAAGTAAACTGTGCCAATCACATTCATACTGGTAAGAATTTGCAGCTGTGTATAGATAACGAGGTTGGTCTCCATTGAACGTTAGAACCAACAAATGTTCTACTGGTGAGGCCATGTTGGACCAATTTACAAGTCTTTGGAGAGAATGAAGAATGATACACAGACCATTTGGCCTGAAGTCACACTGGCGCCAGACTGCATTTCGTTTACCAGATTCATTTGCTTATGAGGCCCACTATTCTTCCTGCCCTCGGGGGTTCATAAGACACCCATATCCTTACAAGCGTTTCTCCTTTTTTCTTAAGTTAACTTGAGAAGATTTCATTTAATACAGCACAGGGGTCTCCAAGAGAGTATTCTTACCCCAACTCTACTGATGAGGAAAGAGACTCAGAGAGTTAAGCACGTTGCCCATGATCAGGCAGATAGTGACAAGTAGAATTCAAGCCCCAGTCTATAGGACTCCTAAGTCTGGGCCTTTCACCACTAGATTAATTTAGATCTCAAAATTTTAGCATACATTAAGGACTGCTAAAGCCGTCTGGATCTACTAAACGAGAGCCTTTGTGATTTTCAGAAGTTACTGCTGTGTCTTCTTGAAGTTAATATGCAAAACAAATGTTCATTGGAAACAGACAGGCAAAGAGCGTCCATATTTTTATCTACATCATTACGTCGAGGGAAGTGAAACTTCCTGCTTTCTAGCTCAGTTGGCCTTCTTTCAAGGACTCCAGTTCTAATTGCTTTTGCAGAACATATATACCTCCAGTAAGTTAGACCGATCTCCTCCTGTGAACAAATTTCATTTTCTTCTGGTCAATTTTCTATGCACAATTTATCATCACTAGACCATCCTTATTGTTTATCTTCATGGACTATTTCCCAGAAGAAACTGACATACATTTTTTCTCTTTTTGTAACTAGCTGCGAACTCGGTTACTCACATAGCTTCTGAACAGCCCAGCTTTAGAGTTTAGCTATTAGCCCTCCTTTATGGAGAAAGAAAGCTCACTTAAGTGATCCTATTACCCCTTCTGAGCTCTCTTGGCTGTCATCCTAGGATGTGAGTCCTCACTAATCTATCACCCCATATAACTGCTTGGCTTACAAAATCTGGACGTGGGCCACTCTGATTCAGTGATTATGTGCATGGTTTAGGTTAAGATGTTTTTATTGTAGTTCAAGCAAAAAACCATCGTTTGCTGTAAATCCATCAACTGTGGTTACTTTAAATTTGTTACACTCATAATACTATAACATCAATGAGCATTTTTAAAAATTATCCAGATGCCCACCACTCTGAAAAATCACCTTCTTCGGTACATCTACATTCTTTTGTGTGCTGTTTGTATAAATGTATACTTTTTACCCACTTTTAACCGTAACAGATGCTACTTTGTATTTACCTTCCCTTCACCAAACTGATCAGGAAGGTAGTGCTAATTTTTGAAATTATCATTGAGTGGCTGCACCCACCAATGTTAGGTGTTGAACTCTGTGTGTTTCCAGTTACTTCTTCAAGCAAGTCTAAATCTGGGAACCACTTAGCCTTTTAGGTGACAAGCGCTTCGTCACCTCCCCCACCCCTTACCATGAGCATGGACCAGCACTGGCCAAGTGCAAAGGGAGGCCAAACTAGCAACAGGGGAGTTAGTCCCAGTAACTTATCACTTAATCATTTGCCTGGTAGGGGGTAGAGTCTGGCCTATCACTTCCTTGGCAGTAATCTTGGCAGATTTGGGGAGTTTTCTTCATAATTAACTTAGGGTCCAAAAGCAACAGCAAAAGAAGCTGGGCATAATGGCAATGATGCCTTTTATCCTAAGGGCAAGGCAGTTCAGCCAGGGACATGCAGGCCTAATTGAAATTCCTGTTTTCTATGAGCCCTTAAAGTTACGTGCCTCCATCTTCTGTCCAAATATGTCCCAGATACGTTACAGAGAAATCTCGGATGCAGTTTTCTCCCTTCTGATCCCAGCTGAGACTCAGAAGGACTTGAGGCATCTCTAGTACTATTAGTGGACAGCTCTGTGTGTTTCTCATCTAGACCCTCAGTCAGTGCTTCCTCTAGAAGCCTGTGTGCCTCTTTTGGCTAGTGGAAGACACGGTGATTTAAGCCTGGAGAATGTAAACCTGGGCAAGAAAAAACCTACTATTTATCCTAACACACGCACACACACACACACTTTTCAAAACAAATCAGTTCATTTCCTCTTCAAACACAAATACATGGAACCACACAACAAAAAAGGGGGCAGGAGGAGTAGAAAGTATCCTATGTTTCTTCATGTACATATGAGGACTGTCATGCAGCATTACTTCTGTAAGGCGATTCACTCTTATTTTACATGGAATCTCAGTGTTTACAAAACCAGACGCTTTGCTACTTTGTTACTCGGTTGCCATGAGCTACAATGTACTCACGTCACCTGTTCTGAATCTTTCTTGATCCTCAGAGAAGCCTATCTTCCATCAGCTCCATTCTTCTGGGTCATACTTTGTTTTGATTGGGGCCACTTCTTTACCCCCAAAGGTCTCCATTCTAGTCTTCCTAGCAGCCTGAAATACCCATCTTCTCCTGCCTTTTATAGTGGCCGCCATGATGTTCCTCCCCGCCGTTTCTGAACTGGTTCCTAAGCTCAAGACTCAGTGACTCAGCCCGGATGAGTAAACTCACCATTAAAAGATCAGACTATTTGAGCCATAACCAATGTAGATTTAATGCAATCAATCCCTTTACCCAACAATTCTGAATTAAACACAGATACATCAAACATATGTGCTATGATGACATAAAGGAGGGAACACTGTTTGCCAAGTTCCAAAAAGTTTTACAAAGAGATTTCATTAAAGCTTACCTGTTGAGGATGGTAGGCATCTTGAAAATTACCATGGTAATGTCAAAAGAACTAAATGTAATTAAAAACTTTAATTAAAATTAAAAACTAAGTTAATTGGGCTTTCCTTCGACCTCATTCTCACTGGCCACTCCTGCATTTGGAGGACCAGCCACCTGTCCCTCCAGTCTGGCCTCAATTCTCTGCTCCCCCCACCCCTCACTGGCTCAATTTTGCATCCATTCTCAATCTCATCGCATCTTCTCTGTTCCCTTCCCAGGACTTCCTATTCCTTCAAGGAGTTCATTCACTCAAAATACCTGCAATTATCACCAATATATGGCTTCTTGGTATTGGCTGGGAGTTGCAAGGAATAACAACCTAACTTGAACCAGCATAAAAATTTAAAAGATATTTAACTAAAGGATCCTAGGCAAAATTGAAGTTGAGCCTCAGAAACACCTCAGATCAGGGACTCAAAACATGTAGACTTTCTTACCTCTTTTGTTTTCTTTTTCTGTGTGGCAGTTTCCTTCTTCTTTGTGCAGTCTGAATTTATATCTGTTTTGATAATGAGACTAGAAAGCCTGGACTGTAATGTCTCGGTCTCAATTCCAAATCTTTAAGAAAAGATATTGACTGGCTCAGCTTGGGGTATGTCTTGAATAAATCCATTTTAACTTGGGGGGTGCCAAAATGGGAGAGGGCCACGTGCTCACCTTGGTTGGTGCCACTATGACCCAATGGCCAAAAGAACATGGTATCTCTAATTGTAACATGGTCTAACAGTTGTAGGACACCAAGTCTAACCTGGTATCCTACAAATTCCTCACCTCCAAACTTAACCTCGTACGTAAACAAAGAATTGCTGGAAATTGTCACATTGTAACACTTCAGATTTCACAAGCCTGAAACTGACCTTGTCCTTTCTCATGCAAATCAAATGCCATCCTCACCCCCGCCTTTACTCTTCATCAGTGAACAGCACTTCCCACATCCCTGGCCAAAGCCTTGACTCATCATGGCTCATCTCTTTCTCTTTCCTCTCTGATGCAGACATCAGTTTACATAATAGTAATAGCTAATATTCGGTGGGTATTTACCGTGTGCCACTAAATAGTATGTACATTATTGCACTTAATTCCCAAAACAAACCCAAAAGGTAGATACTGTTGATGAAGCCATTACAGTTAAAGGAGACTGAGGCTAAAAAAAAATTAAACAACTTGCCCAAGGTCACACAGCCACTAAGTAATGGCTCTAACAAGCAAATTTAAATTAGTTTGATTTCAGAACCAAAGTTTTTAACAATCATGCCATACTATCTTATTGCTTCTGAAACATGCTTGTTACTTAATATTTCTGATGTCTCATATCCTACAAATTCCTCTCCAATCACCTTGTGCATCTACTGGAATAACCTTGGCACTGCCGAATTCCCCTACAGCCACTAAGAATTCTGAAATTCCCCTGGGAACCTGGAGTTAAGTGTGACACCCAGACCCTCGGTGGTCACGGTGTTATGTTCCTTGACACTTGTGTGTTAAAATCTCTAATAGTTGTTTAAAATTTGGGTGTTGTTTTTTTTTTTTGAAGCAATTAAATGTATTAGCTTGTTCTATCTTCCCTTAAATGTTTCATTCCTCTGTATTGTCTATGTTTTTCATGACTCACCGGGCTCCTTGCAAAAATCTCAAAGCATACAGTTCTTCAGTTGCATGTTACTGATTGCTGACCTTCGTGACAGACTTCACCTTTTCCTTGGCTGGATGTCCCTCGCTTTCAGACGCTGTTACTATTTCTAGGAAAATCTTTTCCCATAATGAGCCTTAATTTTCTAGAATAATACTTTTTTTTTTTAAAAGATTTTATTTATTTATTTGTCAGAGAGAGAGAGAAAGAGAGCACAGGCAGACAGAGTGTCAGAGGGAGAAGCAGGCTCCCTGTGGAGCAAGGAGCCCAATGCGGGACTCGATCCCAAGTCACTGGGATCATGACCTGAGCCGAAGGCAGCCGCTTAACCAACTGAGCCCCCCAGGCATCCCTCTAGAATAATACTTTTTTCTTGGAATTCAACTCAGGTAAACCTCACGAATTCTCTGCCAGAGTCATTGTCCCCAGGGACATGGCAGCATTGACCTCCTATCACACACCACCTTCTACTGGCCTGTGTTGAATTTCTACTGGTTATAGTTGGTGGTTGTGGTAAGCAGAATTTAATGGTGCCCAATGATGCTTGCCTCCTGGTATCTACTCCTTGGTTTAGTCCCCTCTCTCAAGTGTAGGCTGAATCCAGTGACTTGCTTCTAACCAATAGGATAAGGAATGGTGATGTCATGTGACTTCCATGATTAGGTTACAAAAGATTGTGATGGCCATCTTGCTGGGGCACTATTTCCTTCTTGGCTTGCCCATGGGAGAAGCAAGCTGCCATGCTGGAGAGGTCTCCATGGCAGGGGTCTAAGGGTGACCTCTAGCCAATAGCTGGCAAGAAACTGAATCCTTCTAACAAACATGTGAGCATAGGAGAAAATCCTTCCACAGTCAAGCCTTAAGATAACCCCGAGCTAGAGGACCCAGTTAAGCCCTGCCTGTGTTTCTGACTCATAGCAACTGTGACCCACAGAAACTGAGATGAGTTACAGTCTGCCAAATGCTATGATAGTTTATTATGCATAAACAGATGAATAAAGTAACAAAATTCAAAAAGTCAGCTTTTTTAAAAAAATATTTTATTTATTTATTTGACACAGAGAGAGAAAGATCACAAGTAGTCAGAGAGGCAAGCAGAGAGAGAGGGGGGAAGCAGGCTCCCCGCTGAGCAGAGAGCCCGATGCAGGGCTCGATCCCAGGACCCTGAGACCATGACCTGAGCTGAAGTCAGAGGCTTAGCCCACTGAGCCACCCAAGTGCCCCCCAAAAAAGTCAGTTTTTTAATAACCGTTCAACTTTTATTTAAGACAACAGGGCTGTTTATGTTCATTCTTAGAGTGTTATTAGTCAATGGCGCTCAGTATACTGTGCTAGAAACAGAGAAGGAGGCAAATGCAAAACTGAGCCTATGTTTCCCTTGTCATGCTCCACCATTTGGAAATGGGAGCAAGCACACTTCCAACATAATCATGGGACATCTCAGTCTAAAGGTAACCAGACAATTGTTCTCACATGGAAGTCTTTTGATATGACTTCCACGAATGGTCATTTGGCTAACATTCTTTCTACAACAGTGTTTTTCTTCTCTCCTTTTTTTTTTTTTTTTTGTTAAGATTTTTTTTTTTTTTTTGGTGGGGGGCGGGGAGACGTGAGCAGGGGAAGGAGGAGCAGAGGGAGAGGGAGAAGCAGACTCTCCACTGAGCAGGGAGCCTGATGCAGGGCTGGATCCCAGGACACTGAGATCATGATCTGAGCTGAAAGCAGATGTTAAACCGACTAAGCCACCAGGTACCCCTCTCTACACCAAACTTTTGATGTAATATTCTTTTGCCTAAATCCCACACAATGGTGATTTAAATTTCAATATATAAAAATAGCATGTATTAGTTCAGAGGTCTTGAATAAATGAGAATATCAGGGAAAATTCTCTTTAAGCTCTGATAATGACTCCAACATCAATCCCAGAGTTACTGCCAAATAATCAAATTATCAGTTGTCGTGAAGAAATTAAAATTCCCAACCCCTTCTTAAGATGCTGTCAAAACACTGGCATTAATGACCATGTTCTCTGCCATAGTGAAGAGCAAAAAGGGGCACCCCCTCCCTACCTGACATTAACATTCGTTCCTTACATGTGAAGTTTCCGGACTCCTATTTTCACGAATCACAGGAAGATAATTGCTTTTGTGAACAACGTCCTTGGGAGCAGAATTTTTACTGAGTGTGTCATCAAAGGTTTATGTCCCATTAGAGCAATAGCCAAATTTCTGTTCATGAAAAAAATAAACACGGATTCGTTGTTTCTCCCCTTTTTCCTCTGAGAGGCACCACCTTACATCATACATATGGGTACACACACCAAGATGGTCAAATATATGTTGTAATAACATATGTTATAATAATGTTTGCCAGGGGAGAAAGGGGGGCAAGAAACCAATTGCCATTTGCATGTAAAAAGTATCTCTCCAAGAAATTTGTACTAATCTACTAATCTAAATTAAAATTGCATTCTAAGCTGGACACTCTCATGTGCCTATCAGTAGCAGCAAGTAATTGTTTGTCACAGTCCTCCCAAGTATCCAGCCCTGAGGCCAGCCCTTAACATTCCACACATAGTATGTTTCGTGTAATAAATCGCGAAGAACTTTCATGGGATACATAGACAATTGGTTAGAAAGGATGAATCTGTGCCTCGGAGTATTTGGCCAGCATTAATTGCAGCGCCCATGCCACCTGTTTCCTCTGAAGTTCTGTTTTAAATCTTTCATTCACTGCACATTGGAAAAATGCAGTAAGGAGTGGCAAACCTAATTTGTTGCACTTTTTGTTTTACATCATGGGAAAACATCCACCCAAACTGATGTTAGTATAAAGACTAACTTTTTTTTGATAACGTGGCTGGTTTATGTTCCTGCCATTTGTTCCGAGTACTGACACATCGTGAAAAACTCAAGACTGGCCCACAGTTTCATGGCCCAGTGTAAATGTGAAGGGGAAAAGAGCCACGGATTTGCATTCATTTCTTTCCCATTACCAGTATGGGATACTGGGAGCCACAGACTAAAACAGGCCACTAGAGATGAGCTTATTGTCAGACTCACACACGAAGATTGAACATAATTTTGCCTGAAAAAGCGGCTGTAAGTCACTCACGAGTACTATTTTCCAATTGTCAATAAAAATTTGTGCTGTGGTAAAACTCAGAGGGGGGCTTGAGAGCCTACCAGGAAGTTCTTAAGATGAAAAAGCTCCATATAAAGAAAGCCACAGACATTTCAAATAACTTTAAATTGGGAAGAAATTTACAGCGAAGAATGGCAAAAAATGCCTATCTTCATTTCCACAGTCATGACAATGCAATTTAAAAAAACAAAAAGATTTATTTGTTTTAGAAAGAGAGCAAGCATGAGCAGGGGAGGGGCAGGAGGGCAGGGAGCGAGAGAAAATCCTCAAGCGTACTCCCCGCTGAGCAGAGAGCTTGACTGGGAGCTTAGTCCCAGGACCCGGAGATCATGACAGGAGCCAAAATCAAGAGTTGGACGTTCAACTGACGGAGCCCCCAGCTATCCCAGCACAGTGATTTTTAAACACATCCTCACAAAGGGACAAACGGTTACCCTCTTACTTTCAAGGTGGCAAAGTCCACAGGAAAGCAAGACAAAAAACAAGAGCAAAACCAAAACACTAGGCTTGGATTCAGAAAATTACTTTCTGGTCAGTCTTCTCTACTTGCTTGCTTGATAGCTCTCAGCAACCAGCCTCTCTGGGCTCTCTCTATTTGCCTCATCTTACATGCAGGAGTCTTTCCTTTTCAAAACGCTCTACGTTCTAAATCTTCCTTTAGATTCAGAAAAGCAACTCGCAGCCTATAGCTATTGTGCTTTTGGCAGATTGCTGAATTACATAAAATCTACTTGTAAGTGGTTAAGGATATTCTAGAGACGACGCTGCTACTAATGAAAACCACATTTGTAGTACTTGTTTTGAGGGACAGGAGAAGAGAGGCTGGGGTGGGTATTGGTAAAAATCGAATTATGGTTTGAGAACTTACCAAGGACTTCTTAAGTCTTCGTGAATGAATTAGCAATTTCAAATTGCTATAAAAAACTAAAGGAGAATTCAGAGGAGCATTTGATATTGCAGAAAGAAGTAGGAAAACTAAAATTTTCTGTGAGAAAATTGTTCTCTGAAATACAGCTTAGAGTAAGTGGAATTTTAAGAGCAATAGATGCCCTTTAAAACTATTTTTTCATGAGAGTTCCTCAGCTAAACTATTTATATGAGATCCACATGGCTTGCGTTTTTCTGATTTCTCACTATATATTATTCTCATTTGTTCTGTCACTCTCTCGAGATTATTTAGGTCTTCTAGCACTGTGCTACTCACAGTATTTCTAATTTGAAAACCAAAAATGTGTTATTTCATACTTTCAAGTTTGGGAGATCAAGTTTCAAACACGGAAGTTATTTTATCAGCAATTACACTGAAACCCATGTAGGAAGGCACTCTGGAACAAGAAGTTTAGCCTTTGGGCCCTGAACCTATTTTTAAGTGTTTCATGTTTATTTTTGTCCCATGATCCTCAAAAAGAGTAGCAGTAAACATGTGATGATCACGCTTAATATTTTCACAATTAAGGTATTGTTTTTATGTAAGTTAAACTTTTCTTCCCAAGTGTTAGAGAAATCTTATGTAAAAATTCTCAAAATGGCTTAAATACTAATAAGAGATAAGATCCTTTTCAAAATTCTCAAAATGCAGAGATAAGATCCTTATCTTTCTGGATACCGTTTACTCACTTAGGAGGAGAAAAAAAAAAACAGGTAACACCAGTCATTGTTTCAGAAAGGACAAAATTTTCTAGGCTGCATTAAAAAGGTATGTGGAATGCATAAAAAAATGAAGGATGAGTTTTCTTCTTTTTCATCTTTTTTTTTTTTTTTTTTTTAACACAGGGCAGATGTTTATTCCTTTGGGGGCTCCACAGGGGGATATAAGAGATAACAAAATAATCTGGAAAGGATTTCAAGAAAATTCTCAATGAAGAGTACACTTTGAGGAACTAGGAATTACAGAACTTGGGGAAAAAATTTAATACTTAATTTGATGCCTGAGACTTATGAGGAATTCTTGGAGTACAGTGATCAGGTCCATATAGATTTAAAATAAAACAAGCTAAATTAAAAGTAGTTATATTAGGTATGTTGAATGTCCTCTTTGGGAGATCCTTAAAAGGGATAGATGTTTTTTTCTTTCTTTTTTAAAGATTTTTAAATTTATTTGACAGAGAGAGACACAGAGAGAGAGGGGACACAAGCATGGGGAGTGGGAGAGGGAGAAGCAGGCCTCCCGCTGAGCAGGGGCTTGATCCCAGCGTCCTGCGATCATGACCTGAGCCAAAGACAGATGTCTAACAACCAAACCACCCACGTGGCCCAGGAATAGATTCTTCTATTTCAAAGATATTACATGGGCTTTCAGAAAACAGCAGAGATAGCCCTCAAAATGCTTTCCTTGCAGTAATAAACACCAACTGCAGATGCTGAAGGCCTGTGATTTCCAGGCATCTGGAACCTCTAAATTTACTTAGTGTGATAAGTATAATGGAAAGAGTATCTGTCTTCCTCACAGGATGTTGTATCAGTATAGGACAACAAACATGAATTGTTAATGTGTAAAAACAAAAATGCCTAAATTGTCATTATCCAATCTCTGCTCTCACTAAGTTTATAATCCAGTAATAGGGACCATATGAACAATTCTAATAGAAGCCAGAATGACCCAAATCCTGAGAAGGAGGAATAAAATCAATTGTGCCATTCCACCCTCACAGAGGAGAAAATGATTGATTTCAACAGGAGGGCTGGGGAAGGGTTCACAGAATCGGCAGTGTTTGAGTTGGGCTGTGAGGAAGAGAGCTCAAGAAGCATCTGGATACAGTGGAAAGGACGTCATCACAATAGAGTCAGCAACCTGAGCTCTATTCTACTTCTGCCTGCCCAGGCACTGAACTTGCACACAGCTCTGGCACAGAGGGCCCTCTGAGCACGTGCCTTTGCCCACATTGCTGTCGGTTTAGGCGGGAAGGAGCAGCAAAGTGTATGTGGCTTTAACTGTGGACTCAGCTGTTCTTATCCACCTGTACACAGAAGGGCTCCTGACGTAAGAGATTCTGGCTGGAATCCCAGTGTGTATGTTCTACTTCCCAAGTGGGGAGAACCCTTGCCGAAGGATGGTCATCCCTGATCTTGCCAGCTGCCAAGTTCTCCTAGCTGGACGACCACAGATACTGTTCTGCCATCTGGTTTTAGCTGCTTTGACTGGAGAAGCCTGTTTGCTACCCTTCCATGTTTCTCTTAAAACTGTACTGGTTCCACTAGATTTTGTCCATTTTAACTTAGAGTGGGAGTCTTACAAATTTACCTTACTTTTCATGTTTAACTTTTGACAGACATCAGGAAGCAGTAACATAATACAGTCCTATAGTTAGTCCTGCTTGAAACAAGGAAAATTAGCCTATTGTGCCCCTGCTTCCACAGTTAGCACAGCATAAATATTTTCAGGATCCAAATTTGGATGTTTGTATTTGAATGTGGGCTTTTTTCAACTTGGATGCAGTTTTCAGGATCCAATTTTTGCACCGAAGACTAAGGATATCATTCACATTGATAAAAACATTCAGACCCAGTGGATAAATAAAGAAAACAGAACATTGTAAGACACTATTACTAGACAAGATGCAGGAAAAAATTTAAGCCTACTATGAATAACAATAACAAAATATCCTGTTACAGGAAGGGTAGGAAAAAAGAAACTAGAAATTTCATATATTGTTGTGCCAATATAATATGGAACAATCCTTATCAAGATCTTTTTGGTCCTAAAGTGTTCTTATTCTATATCTTATGGAACTTACACTAAGAAAATGATCTCAAACAAGCAAATCTGTTTTCCAGTGTCCTGGATCACTGTAGACATCCCCAGTGATCTTCCTGTTTCTATCCTTGCCCTACACTGCCCCCCAACCCCTCACTTCCAGTACAGTCTGTTTTCATCACAGCAAGCAGAGTAACCCACTCTTCTGCTTAGGACCCTCCACGGCTCCTGATTTTATCAGGGTACGAGGCCAAATCCTTACCCTGGCCTACAAGGCTACTTCCCCTCTCTCCTTGTTACCTGTGGGACCTCATGTCTGCGACCCCTGCTGCTCCTCCTGCAAGCCAGTCACACCCCTGCTTAAGGGCCCTTGTTCTTGATATTCCCTCTGCCTCAGTGGTCTTGCCCCAGAGACCCATGCGGGCCCACTCCTGCTTGTCTTCAACCCTCTGCCTGGCTGTCGTCTGCCCAGTGAGGCCTGTTCTGACCTACTCCATTTAGAACTTCAGTCCACACTCCTACCCTTGAACACAGGCTGGATTGCCCATATTCACCTTACCCTGTTCTTGTTCTTCTACATACTGTACAAATTACCTACGATGTTCACGATCCGTCTTCCCCACACAAGTGCAAAGTCTACAAGGGCAGAGACTTTTTTTGTATGTTTTACACTGACATAGCCAAAGGACTTGGAAAACACCTGGCATACATATAGGTACTCAATAAATAACTGAATTTTAAAAGAGCAAAAAAGAAGCATTTCTAGACACAGGGTTCGCTAATTAAAATCCCTGCAACCAGATGCATTCAGGACTGATGTAGTTAAAGCCCCCCAATGTTTCTGCATGCTTCAACCCTCTGCAACCAGGTACTTGGAAAGAGGAAAGAGTCCTTGATGTATCGGGCATTCTTAACAGAGAAGAGATGCACTGACAGCTTTCCCCTTGGGGTGCACCAGGATACCTCCAGAGTCGTGGCATTCAGGGTATGACCGATAGATGTGTTGTTGGTTCTGACACAGAGAACTCAATAAAGAACAGCTTATGCCTTCCCTTCTGGCTCCCTTTAAGTTGGGAAAGAATCTGAGAAGTAGAGTTTGTTCGCACAGGTCATCCAAATAGGGCAAACCGGCAGAAGCCCTGACAGGCAGCTGGCCTCACACATTTTACAAAGCTCTCACGTCTCATCGCCGCCCTGGTCTTCTCCTGCTCCTGTCAGAGCACAGCCGAGCGCCTCACTGCTGCGACTCCTCTGAGGCCGTCCCATCAGGAGAGGCTTCTCTGTCACTTCGCCTTAGGGTGACAGGTGCCAGGTGTGGTGATGGTGGGGCGGCCGGTTCTTGGGGGCTCAGTTACTTTATCCAAACAGTTTGATAACTTAGAAAGCAAAAGTTATTCTCATTGGATATAAATTTTTTTGATTTGAAGCCGAAAGACATTTAACACTAAATTTGGTATTAACTTTATTCCCTTTTGGTTTTCTTCTTCCTAGGAGGAGGCAACGCTAACATTCTGTGCACGAGCCCACTACAAAGACAGACATCTGGTTTTATTCTCCTCTTCTTAGGGGAACAGTCTCAAACAGAACATCAACTGAGAAATTCCCAGAATGATCTAGCCCTCGATTATCTAAACCAATGGATTTAAAACTTTAATACATAAGAAGTATGGGGAAGAAGGGAAAACATGTTTGGGGCTCCCTCTGCCAAGATTCTGATTTAACAGATTTTTAGGGAAAGCTGGAAAGATTTTTAAGAAGCATTCTAAGTGATTCTGAAGCTGGTGTTTCAAAGACCCCACAGGCGAACCCTGATACACAGCTTGGACAGAATGTACAAGGAGGATGAAAAAAGACACTACCCAGAATCTGTAGATGTGATCCACTTTATAATAAGATAGTAGTAAGTAATAAAGATAAATGAGCAGTCACAAGATGTATCTTTATCTATGACAATGTAACGATCCCTCTCCTGGGAATAAATCAAATGTTGCTGTTAATGAGTATACAAACAGCTAAAAATACATGTAGTCCTTGATGGAGAAATGGATTTTATGAAATTCAATGCGTTCCTTCTGCAAAATCATGGAGTGGAATTAAATGTCCCATGTATGAAATGATTCTATCTGTATGTGAAAAATAAAAAGAAAAAAATTTCAGACACTTATAATAACAGCAAGTTTGGGGAAAATGAATCGTCGATAGTCTACCTCTTTGCTTTTTCACATCCACGGTTACTGGCTCTAGTATGTGTCACCTAAATCCATTCATGGTTCACTTTTGGCTTCCTGATTTGTTTTAGGCAATTTTAACAATGATTTACTCTACTTTTTCGAGGAGTTTTCCTTTATAACTATACAGTATAAAATCTATTCAATTTAATTGTTCCATGGGAAAAGGCGGACAAAGATCAGATCAAGCTAGTCTGGAAGACACTATTAAACAATCATGAAATAGCCATACAATTAAATATAACTGTCACCATTATCATGATGGCCATGTAGCAACATAGAAAAATGCCTATAAGAGAAACATTAATATTCAAAATTATATATTTATTAAGATTTTAACTATGCAAAATCATATTCTGCGAATTTTGACTAACCCTACTGTAATGAGCAAGGCTCACTAACTAGGTAGCATTTAAGTACTACTGACTTCTAGAAGGAGGAGAGTAAACAGGTGTGAGTTGCCCCATCAGATATGGCCTCTCTCTTCCAACTCTCGGGAGATTGATACACGACATGCCACAAGTCCATTAATTTGTCCTTTGATAATTCAGCTTATTGTTTACAACTACTGCAATAATGGTCATTCCTTATTTTCTCTATGCTTTATTCCCACAACATAAAAAAACAATCAATGTATGAATAAACTTAAAAACAACAAATACTCTCCTCACATTCTTGGATGTCCTCCAAAAAAGTTTCCACATTCTCAAAACCGTCTTGAGTGAAAATTACTATGTCACTTGGGCTTATCATTTTAACCCTCTGTGCCTGTCTACTCACCTGTAAAACAGGCGTACTCTCAGCTCTGCCTACATCATAATGAGGCTGTATGTGGGAAGAATGCATAGCAGGGTGGAAAAACACAGGATTTAAAGCCATACTGTCAAGAGGTCTAATTCTGGTTCTGAAAGTTACTGTGTGACCTTAGGCAAGTTACAGAACTTCTCAGAGCCTCAACATGAAGTGGACAATCTCTACCTTATAGGGCATATGCATGCATGGCATCTAAAACCTACTACACGATAGATGAGCTCAAGAAATGGTAGCTATTATAACAGCTACACAACTTCAAAACAGATTATGCAAATAGAACATTCTATAATGATAACAAAGAAAAGATGTGAACAGAACTGGCCTAAGCAGCACAGTAAGGGGAGCGTAAGCAGACAAGATGTGCTTGGAGAGGAGTGAGCAGCATGGCATGGCTGGAGGGTGGGACTCCTGAGGAAATCAGAGGGTCTGATTCTTATTCTCCAGAACATGGAAAGCCACTGAAGGTATTCTGAATAAAAATATTACAAGGCAAGACCTTTGCTTTAGGAAAATGACGGTCAAAGTGGAGGATGACATGAAAAGGGAGAAAAGCAGAAACAGAGTTAACTCGCTCAGGAGACAAGAGGATATGCAATGGAGCAAGAGCAATGGGGCTGAGGTGGAGGGCTGGATCTGGGAGGCATGGAGAGGGGCTGGGAGGCTGGTCCAAGCATCCAAGCAAAATCAGGGGGGAAACCAGCATGGTGGGGACGGAAGGGAATGGAGAAGGCAGAGAAACACTTAGATGATTTTCATGAATGAAGACAGGAAGAGGAGGCTCGATATGATTTCAAGGGTTTAAGTGGGGGTCTAGGAAAATGTGAATTCCACGGCTGAAGAATGAAGAAAGAAAAGAGAGTTCAGTTCTGGACCAGAGGGGCTGCAGACATCCAAGAGACATCCAAGAGACAGACCTCAGGTGAGAGACCTGGGCTTCTTATGAAGACTTCAGCATCATCGCCAGAGAGATGAGAATTGAGACGAAGGGGACTGCATGAGAATCAGAGAGTTTAGGCCCTCTAAAATAATAAATTCTAGGAAAGAGCCTTAATAAATGTAAACACATTTACACAGGCCTAGTAAGAGGGCAGATTTTGACTTAAGAAAGCTTCCACCAGCAACCTGGAGAAGATAATACGGTATGAAAATGAGAGTAGTTATCTATAACAATCTAATTAACTTATAAAATTTGTAATTTCTTTATTAACTTATAGAAATAAAAGCTAATAAAACTGATGGGTTCCTTCAGCCACAGAAATTAGAACTGGTCAAAACTCAATGCTTCTAAATTTCTGCTATGACATTTAAATCTTTTCATATCAATAAATACCCAAACAATTTAAAAATATTGGTCTTTATTTACATATTGTATATCTCAAATAAGGCTGGGGGAAAAAGTTTCAACAGGAAGTCAATAAATTCTCATAGATCTGCCTGTTCCTAGAACTTGGGGAGAGGGAGTTGTGGAGGCCTTGGAGATTGGAGTCTTGATGGCAGAACTTCAAATGTTCAAATCACTTGCCAAGGAAGTGCCACATTTGCTCTGTGTTTGAAATGGGGAAGAGGGTGTTGGGGAAAGGGTAAAGAGTGAGGGAGGGAGGGAAAGAGGGAGAAAGGAAGACAAATTTAATTTAGACCTTGAGGAAGTATTTAGGCAGAGAAAAACAATCATAAGCTTGGTATGACACATTTCCCTATTTCAAGTTACTTCCCCTTTAAACTCTCATCCTAAGTTCTCTCATTTGGCTCAAGCCTTATATAAAACTGTGCTTAAAAACTCCAGAGCCTTCCCGTTTTATTCCCTACATCTTTCTGGATCATTTTAGTCTCTACTAATGACACCGAGGTTAGTGTCCTAGCTACAGATTGAAAGGTCTAGGAAAACCTTGTACTGTACTGACTGCCTGTCAAATATCCAAAATGGGATAGTATTGCAAAGAAACAGTCTGTTAGTTTCCCATATAAGGAATATAACTTGCTTTCCCATGGAATGTCTACAGATCTGCTCTTTTCTACACGTCGCAGAATGTGACACAGTAAATAGTTCTCATTTTCCCTCCAATTTTGCAAGTTGAATGCTCTTCTAATGTTTTATATTAAAACAAAGCGCCAAAAATCTTGCAAAGTTTCAAAGATGAATGATTTGTGCCTATGCTTATATTCTGAAATTTTTACTACACAACATTTTTACTTGTTTTTCACAACAGCTTCAAATAATGGTAACAAAAAATACAGTATTTTCAAACTTATTATAAATTTTGATTTTAGGATATTTAAAATGATTCTTTAAAATGGTAAGATAATAAAGAAAAATCTCCCAAATGCGGATATATGGAGTCCATTAAATTTATCAGAACTACCTGAAACCTCTCAGTACTTCACCACAGAAATCACTGATACAATCAAACTATTTTCTAGCCTAAAAGTAATATATTTGCTCCTTCTCATTTTCTGAAATTAGAAAAAAATTGACTTCATCTGAAAATTTTAATGACTATTTAAAAAAGTATTTTACATGGTTTATATAATGTTTAAAATAACCTATTATACTTTTTCTGGTTTCCCCCACTATAAACAAATTTATACATCTAGGCTCTTCAAGAACCAAAAACCATACCTTCTTCTTTACTTCCCTTATTTGGTGATGATGACACCTGAAAGATAAAAGCAGAGGAGAGTCCCTTGTTATGAGTATCTGGATGTGGATACCACATCCACAATTGTTTTTTGTTTTTTTCATGAAACTATAGAACAAACTAGAACCTGAGAAAAGTAAGTACTCCTCTTTGCCTTTAATTATCATTGCTTCTTTTGGATAAACAAACCACAGACTTTGAGTCAAATAAAAAAAGCATGCTTAAAAATATTTTTTTCATTAACCCATGGGATACTGAGAATGCAAAGAGGACAGGGAGGTTTTCTTTCGGTTGCCTCCCTGGCTGAGGACTAGAAGACAAAAATCCAACACACACCCTATACACACACACACACACACACACACACACACACACACACACAATTTATTTAGCTGCCATCTAGAGCATTTAAATTAATTTTTCTATTTCCATGACTGGGCCAAGATTTTTAGAACAAATGTAGTATAATCTGTGACAGACAAGTTTGAAAGAAAGGCTTTTCTGAGATATCAGGGGTTTTTTTCCTAATTAAGAACAGTACATTTTTTTAGGTTTTTTTTTTTTTTTTAAACTTTTAATTTAGAGATCCCTCATCCATGGAGAGGAATGCACAAAGCCCAAGAATAAACATCTACTAATCACCACCCAAGTTGAGAAATGGAACAGGCCAGGCCCTTCCCCAGTCAAAATGTTTTCTCCCCTCAGGAAACCACTACCCTGATTTTATGACACATATGAGATTCAAACTGATTAATCAATTTCTAATTCTCTGATTTTGCTTGCCCACAACAGGAAAGATCTGCTTCCAACCTTTGAGATCTGGGGCAAAGGTACAAAATGGAAGACCGCATACCATACATGTGAATACTTAAGAGTTATAAACCAAGCTAAGAAAGTGATGAGTGGAGTTTAGAGTAAGCTCCATCTTCCTATCTTGAGAAATGTACTTTTGTAATAACTTGGAAGCCCTCGTTTAGCATTCTAGACACCCCAGAGACTGCCTGAATACAGCCAAGTAAGGAAAAAAGGCACATGGCCCTCATCCTGCGCCACTCCTGTCCCATCCGCAGGCTCCAGTTCCAGCCCATGTATCTATGTACTCCCTACCTCTGAAGGGCCTCCCAGTGGCCCCTGAAGAAGTAACAGTGAGCATACCATTCACAAAGGAATAAGCATGGACTTGGGGAGATGCCCATGAAGACCCTGGAAACACACCTGCAGCTATCTGGACAAGGAATCCCAGGATTCTGAGTAGCTAGAGGGTGGTATGGAATGGGGAGCTTGGCTCCTGATGAAGGCACAGCTTTGGTCCTTTGGTCTTGCCTTGTGAGGATGGAAATAACTGATGAAGGCCAAAGCAAAGTAGGGCCTTCCTTGCTTAGGTTCAAGGACAGTATTGAATAAAAACAAGTAAGCAGGAAGAAAAATTTAAATCTCAGCAACATTAAAATAGTCCCTGTGATAGTTAATGTGTCAACTTGGAGGGTGTTCCTAGTTGAGATTAACATTTAAATAGGCTTTACTCTCAGAAAAGCAGACTGCCCTCCATAATGTGGGTGGGCCTCAACCAACCAGGTGAAGGCACAAACAAAAAGACCAGCCTCTCCAAGCAAGAGGAGATTTTCCAGCAAACTGCCTTTGGACTTCATCTGCAGCCCTGGCTTCCCTCTATCTCCAGCTCCTGACCTATTTAGCAGATTCTGGACTCACTAAGCCTCCATGATCACTGTTTACATATATCTATACATCCTGTTTCTTTGGAGAACCTTAATATATTCCTCTGAATCATAAACAGTTTAAAGTTATTTTTCTTTCTATTCTTAAAAAAAAAGGCTAATCAAATATACTTTATGTTCTGTCACAGAAAAAAGATGTAACAATGTAAATAAAGAAAACCTCTGTATGAGTTCTATGTAAAACATCTTTGAGATTTCCAAGTACTTCAAAACAACAAGAAAAAATTCTATTCAGCTTCCTAGCACAGAGAAAATGCTTAACAATGGTTGGTTTGGAGGAAGATGGAACTTATACAAACCTGGGTGTGAAAGTAACATCATAGTATAAAAATTATACTCATTGAGAGTAGGCCTCTGGGATCTGGTGGCTGTTTAAGCACACAGAGAACAAGACAGAGTAACTTATTTATTCTTTGAAATTGGTATGCTCTTTCAATTGTGCAAAACATCTATAACAAAGTTTGTTGGAAAGTTCGCTGTTTAGAGTTCCTGTTTAAAATGAGCAGCTGCTTCTTGCTGGAGCTGCCAACCATTTCAGAGGAAAGAAACATGTATTATATAGGCATACATCAGAGAGACTGTGACTTTGGTTCTGCCACTGCCATAATGCAAATATTGCAATAAAGTGAGTCAAATGAATTTTTGATTTCCTAGTAAAGGTTGGTTACCTATACACTCTAGTCTGTTAAGTGTCCAAAGCGTTATATCTAAAATAACAATGTACATGCCTTAATATAAAAATGATTGCTAAAAAATGCTAACCATCACCTGAGCTTTCAGTGAGTCTTTTCTAAGCAGTAGGTCTCAACAGTAGGCTTAAAATATCCCGTAAACCATGTTGTAAGCAGATGTGCTGTCATACAGGCTTTGCTTTTCCATTTACAGAGTGCAGACAGAGTAAAGGTAGAAGAATTCTTGAGTCCAAGGATTTGCTGCATGGTAATGAAGTCACCAGCTATATGAGCCCCTGACAAGCTGGCTTATCCTTTGAAGCTTTGGAAGCCAAGCACTGACTTCTCCTCTCTAGCTTTGAAAGTTGTAGATAGTATCTTCTTCCAACAGAAGATTGTTTCATCTACACTGAAAACCCATTGTTTAGTGTTGCTGCTCATTAATTATCTTAGCTTGACTTTCTGCTGACTTGTTGCAGCTCCTTCTCCATTAGCACCTGCTGCTTCACCTTGAACTTCTGTGTTACGGAGATGGCTTCTTTCCTAAAACCACAGGAACGAGGCTCTGCTGGCTTCCAGCTCCTCTTCTGCAGCTTCCTCACCTCTCTCCGCCTTCACAGAACTGAGAAAAGTTAGGGCTTTGCTCTGGATTAGGCTTTGGCTTAAGGGAATGTTGTGGCTTGGTTTGATCTGTCCAGACCACTCAAACTTTCTCCATAGCAGCAATAAGGCTGTTTTGTTTTCTTATCACTTGGGTGGTCACTGCAGTAGTCAAGAACTTTTCTTTGTATTCACAGTCTGGCTAATTTTATGAAGTGGCCTAGTATTTGGTCCTGTTCCAGCTTTCGACATGCGCCTTCTCCATGAAGGCTCTTAGTTGTTTTTAGCTTTTGATTTAAACTGAAAGACATGGGACTCTTTCTTACCTGAACACTCAGAGGCCACTGTAGGGTTATTAACTGGCTTAATCAATATTTTGTGTCTCAGGCAATAGGAAAGCCTCTCTGAGCCAGATGGGGAACAGCCAGACAGTGGAACAGTCAGAACACATAACGTTTGTCCACTACGTTCACTGTCTTTTATGAGTGTGGTTTGTGGCAGCCCAAAACAATTACAACAGTAACATCAAAGCTCCCTGATCACAGATCACCATAACAAATATGGTAATAAAAAAGTCTGAAATATTTTGAGAATTACCAAAACATGACAGAGACACAAGTGAGCAAATGCTTTTAGAAAAGTGGCATAGAGCCAACAGACTTGCTTAACACAGTTACCACAAACCTCAGTATGTATACAATGCAGCATCTGTGAGGCACAATAAAGGTAACAGCAATAAAATAAGGTATGCCTGTATAAAATAAGGTAACTGAGCAACTTCTCATTAACCTAAAAAGTATTAAAGAACAGAAATGAAAAACTACTCTAGCCGAAACATTTATCATAACATTTCATTTAAAAAATAATTCTCAGGGGCACCTGGGTGGTTCAGTCCGTTAAGCATCTGCCTTTGGCTCAGGTCATGATCCCAGGGTCCTGGGATGGAGCCCCGCATTGGGCTCTCTGCTCAGTGGGGAGCTGCCTCTCCCTCTCCCTCTGCCCCTCCCCACCCCCTGCTCATGCTATCTCCCCCTCTGCCTCTCCCTCTCAAATAAATAAAATCTTAATTTTTTTTTTTTTTGCAGAATGTTATTTCTTCATTTTTTTCTTCTAAGATTATATTTATTTTTAAGTAATTTCCACACCCAACGTGGGGCTCAAACTCTCAACCCCAAGATCAAGAGTCATGTGCTCAGGGCACCTGGGTGACTCAGTCCTGAAGCATCTGCCTTTAGCTCAGGTCCTGATCCCAGGCTCCCTGCTCAGTGGGGAGCCGGCTCCTCCCTCTCCCACTCCCCCTGCTTGTATTCCCTCTCTCACTGTCAAACAGATGAATAAAATCTTTACCAAAACAAAAACAAAAAACAGTCATGTGCTCTACTAACTGAGCCAGCCAGATACCCCCTTATTCCTCCAATCTTAAAATATATTTCTTGGTTAGAATATATCCAGTACGTAAAAAGCCTTATAAAAAAGAAAACAAACATCACCAATAAGTTGAACCTACAGAGATAAGAACTCATGGTTTGGAGGTCTTTTTTTTTTTTTTTTTTAACATTTCTCCATATTATGCCAAATGAGAATGCCAAAAGAATGCCAAAGAAAATGCCAAAGGAGAAACCAACATTTAAATCTGAAAACAACAAAGGGTTCATGAGACACATCTGCTCTTCAGTTCTTCACCTACAGTCAATGGCTTCCTGATTCCTGAAGTAACAGCAAACCATACCTGCTTATAAAAAGTGGAAGAACTAAGAGCAGCACAGAGCACCTAGAAGTGACCCAATCCCAACTCTGTCAGGAGTCACCACCATGGAGTTTTCATGGCAAGAAACAAAGAAACCATTTTCAGTTACTTACTGGGAAAAACTGGGCACCCTCAAATCAACTAATATAAATTCTCTGCAAAACAGTACTATTTTATACCCTTATTCTAAAAACGCTATCTTCTCTCCTTTTCCCACTCCAAAAATACTTCTCATGAATATTCGTATCTTTCTTTCCAATTAATCTAGAGTTTGCATTACCAAAGTATTCCTCTTTCTTTCACCCACCAAAGAAAGCTTACTCTAGCCTCTGTCCCGATTCATAAAGTTCATAAGGCATTTGCTGCACATTAGTTTTACTTTTACATTTCTTTTCTGATTTTTGCTTTAGAAACCCAACAAAATATGACCAGTTCTGAGTTATCCACAGACAAAAATGTAGAGTATTTTAGGTTATGTAAGTTCAATCTACTTCCTTTTCAATAATGTATATAATTGGCTAGAATCAACAAAATGATTGACCTTATTTTCATTTGTTTTATTCTCCTTTGAGAATGATGCAGAATGAGCTCTCAAGTCAAAAAGGAACATCTTAGGCACCTGGGTGGCTCAGTGGGTTAAAGCCTCTGCCTTTGGCTCAGGTCATGGTCCCAGGGTCCTGGGATCAAGCCCCACATCGGGCTCTCTGCTCAGCAGGGAGCCTGCTTCCCTCCTTCTCTCTCTGCTTGCCTCTCTAATTGTGATCTCTGTCTGTCAAATAAATAAATAAAATCTTAAAAAAAAAAAAAAAGGAACATCTTTATGGTAATTCATTATTAAAATTTTTTAAAATGTCCTTTCTTGATAAATCAGGATCTGGTTCTAGTGCACAGTTCTCTAATATTCAGGTGAGGAGTCCTGACATCAAACAAAATCACTGTCCCAAATTTCATACAACACTGTGGATATCACTGCTTCACTAAAGAAATAAAGTCTACCAAATATAGTCAGTACATTTTTAATTAAAGTAGAAATTTCCCCCTTATTCTTCAACGCACTGCTCATGAACCTGTGAACTGTCATCGTGGCTGTCTCTGAGCACTGGGTGCTCCAGGTTTGTCTGAGGCTGCCAAGGGAAGGCATAAAGTCAGACTGTCGCTGCTGAGACTTCCCTAGGAGGTATTCTCTCCTCACAGTTCTAGAAATTTCTCGTGCTTTCCAGCATTCCTGTGAGCTAAAGGTTCACAGTATCATGAGATTGGGTCCTTAAACTGAGCAGGAGTGTGCTTACTTATTCTCTTTGCCCTGGATCCTAAATTCTAGGAATTTTAATCCCTGTGGCTACCAGGCTGTGTAAGGCCTTAGGAAAGTCTGGGAATTTCTTTAGCAATGAGTGTGGTTCTTCCTCAGTCCTGCATGCACTGAGTTTGTGTGCACAACCTCACAAAGGTCAATTCTTTTTTTCTTCCCCTCCAGTAAAATGACTACAGTCACCAAATACTAAAAAAACCCACAAATTACCTAATTCAAACTTTCCCTAACTTCGCATGATGCCTAGAGGTTTTCCATTTCCTCAGAGAGCAGAATACAAGGAAAATGCTTAAATAGAAGCATGTGGGAAAATTCTGGGGACAAAAATTCCCAGATGGGAAAAGTGGTTACGTATTAGAATAAGTTGTTATGTTGTGGAAACTAACTTCTCTTTCCTCTTCCCTTTCTTCCTGTTTTAAGTCTCTGAATATAGGATGGATTCTCACTGAATAATCTAAATTAGTCACAATGACTTTTCCAAACTCCAACAATGGGATGGGCTACCTCATGAAGGAGTGATATTCTCATCACCAGAAGTATTCAAGAAGCTGGAATAGAAGGGATTTTTCCCCCTCTGTGGTCAATTTAATTCAACAACATTAATGTCAATAGTGATGATAAAACCCAAGGTGTACTGAATACTTTCTAGCTGTTTCACATTTTACCTGGATTATATCATTCAGTGCTCTACAATAACTCTTACAAGGAAGATACTATTCTTAGCTCCATTTTATAAAGAAAGAAACCAGGCATAAATACGTTAAATAATTTGCCATAAGCTATGAATGAAAGACCTGATATTTGGACCTAGACAGTCTGACTCTGGAAAAATTTTTTTACATAAAGAAACTCACTGGACTAACACGGACATAAAATAAATGGTGCACACTGTATTTATAGTATCGCTAAGTTTTGACAAATATACACACTCATAATGTCATTATCGCAATCAAGATAATAAACATATTCACCACTATCCCCAATTTCCTCCTGTCTCTACAGAAGAAATTATGAAACCTTTCCTTTCTGGCTCTCTCCCAAACTTTCCAACCAATGATGTTTTGTGTCACTATACGTGAGCATTTGCCTTTCCTGAAATTTTATATAAATGGTATGATATAATATGTATGTCTGCCTTTTCTCACTCAATATATTTTTAAATGCAGCCATGTTATAGCATGTGTCAAACAGTCATTTCTTTTTATTGCTGAGCAGTACACCCACACTGAACTCACAATCTGAATATACCACAATTTATCTATCTATTCATTTGTTGGTGGACATTTGGGTTGTTTTCACTTTGCCTATCACAAAGAAAGCTGAGATAAACATTGGTGTACAAGTCTTTGTATGGATATATACTTCCATTTCTTTTGGATAAGTATCTAAAAGTGAAATGGCTAGATCATATGGTAGTATATGCTTAACTTTTCAAGACAATGCCAAATTGTTTTTTTCCACAGTGGTTTTATCATTTTTCATTTCAACCAGCAGGCTATGGAACAACCAGTCCCTCCACATTCTTACCAACAATGGCCAATCTTTTACAATTTTAGCTATTCTAAAAAGTGTGCATAAGCATGTCACTGTGGTTTTTAATTAATATTTCCTCAAAGATTAGTCAAATTGAGCATCATCTCACATGTCTTCAGTACGTCTGCTGCGGCAAAGTGACCACCAAAGTATTTTGCGCATTTCCTTTGGGGGTGAGGGGATGTTTTATTTTCTTATTAACGAATTGTGAGAGTTCTTTATATATTCTAATATAAGTCCCTTTGTCAGGGATATGATTTTCAAATATCTTCTTACTGAATGTGGCTATTCATTCTCTAAAGAGTATTTTTACAGAAATTTTTAATTTTGATGAAATTCAATTGATCGTTTTTAAAATTAAGTTATGCTTTTAGTGCCATATCTAAAAAACTTCGCCCATCTAACCCATGGTCAATTATAGTTTTATGTTTTAAGCTTTGGTCTAGGATACATGTTGGAAAATTATCATATATACTGTGCAAGGTTTGGAATGAAGTGAGGTTTCTTTGGTACCATATGGAATAATAACCAACTATTCAAGTACTACTTGTTGAAAAGATTATCACTTTGAAAATCAGTTGTCCACATATATGTAGATCTATTTCTGGATTTGGTTTCATTGATTTGTCTAGTTTTACACCATTACTAAAGTATCTTGATTACTGTGGTTTTATAAAATGTCCTGAAATCAGGAAGTTACTATTCCAACTTCCTACTTTATAAAGTCGTTTAGTTTATTCTAGGTCTCTATATACATGAGTTTGCTAATTTCTATAAAACGGTGTGTTAGAATTTGATTGGCATTACACTGAATCTAATTTTCAATTTGAGAAGAACATCATAATCTGAGTCTTCCAACCTATAAACATGATATATTTACATTTACAAATATATCTGTTAATTTAGTTCTCTGATTTCTGCTGGCAATGCTTTATACTTTAAAGGTTCTTCCCGTATTTTTTCCAGATTTATCCCTAGGTGTTTCGTACTTTTGATGCCATTACAAATACCATTATTTATTTTTAGTTTCCAACTGTTTATTGCTAGCCTATAAAAATAAACTTGTTTTTTGTATTTTGATCCTGTATCCTGCAACAAACGTTAAAATCACTTATTCTGGTAGCTTTCAGATAGATTTTACTGAATATTCTACATAGACTTTCATGTATCTCCCTTTGTAAGATGAATGCCCTTTCCTTTCCTTCTTCTTATTGCACCGGCTAGAACCTACAATGCTGAATAAAAGTAGAGAGAGCCAGCTCAGCCAAGCATTGTGTTTATGGAAGGACTTTAAGTACACATTTAAATTGTTTATGCCTATTTCTTCTTCAGTGAACTCTGGTAATTTACATATCTCAAGGAATCTGTCCATTTCATACAAGTTGTCAAATTTACTTGTATAAAGATTTTCACAATATTTTCCTTTTGTCCTCCTAATAGCTGTAGAACCAGAAGTGAAGTCACTTGATTCCTGATGCGAAAGATCTGTCTTCTTTCTTTCCTTTCCTGATCATTCTGGCTAAAGATGTAGCAATTTTATTGATTATTTCAAAAGAACTAGCTTTTTCTTTTACCAATTTTCTCTACTGTTTTCCTAGGCATTCAAATTTTTAAAATTATTAATACTTCAAACATGCAGAAAATGCAGAGACTATTATAACACCTACCTAACTCCCTACACTTTTAAAAGAGTTAACCTTATTTCAGAAACTTTACAACTGAAGTCTCTTTTTTTCTCCCTACTCATCCAAAATAAAAATCGTATTGATTTCCCTTCTCAGAAGTAACTTGTAACCACCACTCTAATGCTGGTGTTTACTGTTCTTATTTATGTTTCTAAAATGTGAACACCCTATCAGTTTGTACCCATAAAAATATATGGTACTGGGGTGCCTGGGTGGCTCAGTGGTTTAAAGCCCCTGCCTTCAGCTTAGGTCATGATCCCAGAGTCCTTGGATTGAGCCCTGCATGGGGCTCTCTGCTCGGCAGGGAGCCTGCTTCCTCCTCTCTCTCTGCCTACTTGTGATCTCTATCTGTCAAATGAATAAATAAAATCTTTAAAAAAAAATATATATATATATGGTACTGCTTTGAGTGTTTTGCATACTATGCAGTATGTCTTGCTGCAAAAGCTTTTTCCGCCCCACACCGCCGCACTTTCAGGTTTTATCCATGTAGAGTCACATAGTTCCCATTTCCCTGTGGTGTAACACTCCACCATATAAATATACTATAGTTTATTCCCGCAGCTCTTACCATAGACTTTTATTCAGTTTCCAGTTTTGTCTGGAAATGTCTGATCACATAAACACACATATTAGTGCCTCTGCAGAATGTATACTTAGAAGAGCAATTTCGGAGTAGTGGATTATAAGTATCTTCAACTTTACTTATAATTACTTAATTGCTCTTCAAAGTAGTTGTACCAATTTACACTCCCATCAAACATATCAACAAGTATGAGAGGTCTCCTTTCCCCACTTGCTTAAAAACACCTGGAAAATCAGACTTTCACACATTTGCAAACCTGGTAATTATGAATTTATATTGTGTCTGAGCTTGAGCTCACTGATTATTGGTGAGATACAGCAAATTTTCACGTTTACTGGCCATTTATAAGTATCCTTTTTCGTTAACTGTCCATTTATATTGTTTGCCCATTTTTTCCCTACTAGATTATCCTTTTCTTGTTGATTTGAATAAGTTGTTAAATCTTTCCATTTACATGCAAATATCTTCCCCCAATCAAAGGCTTGTGTTTTGACTCAGTTTATCGTGTCTTTTAACTGTTTACAGGTTTTTTTTTTAAACTTCATTTAAATTTATCAATTCTTTCTAGGTTATTCCGGGCCCTTTATACTCCATATAAATTTTAGGATCATCTTGTCAAGTTCAATTAAAAATTGTCAGTTCATCTGTGTTTAGAAAGGTATTGACAAAAGCATATCATAGTATTCCCTTGATTATTTAAGTAACGGCTATGCCCATATTTATGTCTTTATTTTAATTCTTGATATTTTTATTTGTACTTTCTCTTTCATCGTACTTCCTATAATAGTTTTGTCTATAGTATTAGTCTTAAAAAAAGAAACCCAGCTTTTAATTGATCCTTGCCATTATGTTTTCTTTTTTTTAAAGATTTTATTTATTTACTCAACAAAGAGAGAGAGATTACAAGCAGCCAGAGAGAGAGAGGAGGAAGCAGGCTCCCTGCCGAGCAGAGAGCCAGATGTGGGGCTCTATCTCAGGACCCTGAGATCATGACCCAAGCCGAAGGCAGAAGCTTAACCCACTGAGCCACCCAGGCAACCCTATTATGTTTTCTTTCATTAAACATTTGCTGTAGGGGTGCATGGGTGGCTCAGCTGGTTAAGCGTTCAACTCTTGATTTCAGCTCTTGATCATTCTGACTAAAGATGTAGCAATTTTACTGGTCTCAGGGTCATGAGACTGAACAGTGTGCCAGGCTCTATGCTGGGCATGGAATCTGCTTAAGATTCTCTCCCTCCCCAAACTAAAACACAAACCAAAAAATAGCTCTACTTTTTGTAATTTTCTTTCTTATGTTCAAAGATAAGAAAAAGGGGCACCTGGGTGGCTCAGTGGGTTAAAGCCTCTGCTTTCGGCTCAGGTCATGATCCCAGGGGCCTGGGATCGAGCTGCGCATCAGGCTCTCTGCTCAGCAGGGAGCCTGCTTCCTCCTCTCTCTCTCTGCCTGTCTCTGTGCCTACTTGTGATCTCTGTCAAATAAATAAATAAAATATTTAAAAAGATAAGAAAAAGAACAGAGCAATTATTGAGTTCAGTATTTGGCCTCTCTATTTTTATTTCTGCTATATCATTTTACTGCTTTCAAAAACTCTTTTTGCTGTATTGTGCAGGTTTTGACATATAGTGATTCAGCTGTCATTCAATTTTAAGTATTTAATGATTCCTTACATTTTTTTTTTTTTTTTTTTTTTTTTTAGGTATAACATATCCAGAAGTGTTGTTAGTTTCCAAACATATGGTTTGGGTTTTTTCTTTTAATATTTTCATAAATGATTAGTAACTTCATTATATATAGATAAGAGAATGTTGTCTACATGACATCAACTCTGGCATTTTTTTTTTGCAACTCTTTTTGTGGATGAATACTAAATTTTTGGACATGTCCACATGTAGTAGAAAAAAACTATGCATTCTCTAATTTTACGTCTATTAGATTTAGCTTGTGAACTTCGTTTCAATCAACTCAGCATATTTTCAAAAAATATTTACATACAGTAAAGGATCCTAAAAGTAGCATCCTAAATCCCAGCAGTCAAATAAATTGTCATCAATAGCAGGTAATATTAGATCTGGAAGGCAAATCATATGATGATTTGCACATATATACACAAACAGTCTTTGTTCCCTATAAGTGCTCTGAATCTTGCCTCTGGAAATAAAGCTCCAATTTCTAGTCACACCATCCTCAAAAACTGCCAAAGTCTCATATTTTTTTGGCTATCAACTTACATAAAAGTTAAAAGAAAGACACAATATCTCCAAACATGAAATCGGGTGGTCCTGTGGCTGAACTATTACAGACTGTTAACTCCTGTTGCCAGAGACATATGCTGTGGCCCAGACTCCCAGGGTAAAAGGGCAGTGTTCTCTGCCTCTGTGGGTCCCCAGTGTGTAGAGATCTGCACAAGTCTTGCTTTTGACACAGCCTTGCCTTTCATGATGATAAAGAATCAAACATCTATATTCATAAACAAATTCTCCTAATTCTTTTGATCATTTCGATTCTCCTTATCTTCTTCCTATCTACTGTCCTTTTTAAGATCTGACCTATGCATGACAAATGACTTCTGTAGCTATTTTCTGTTTTCTTTCTCAAATACTTCCAAATAATACTCATCAGGTTGTTGGCTTTTATTTCGTCTTGGTTATAATGACAATATTCTTCCTACTTGACCTGTGCATATTGTCAGGTAACTGTTTAATGATTTTTTTTTAATCTCAGTGCTACTTAGACTTAATTGTGCTTTGATCAATACATATTCAAGAATATATGCTTCCTGCAACAGTTCTATTAATTAATCCATGTCTTTTCTTTTTGTATTTGAAAGTATCCATTCGCCAAAGCAGTTAATTTATCCAAAAATCTCACCTAATCAACTCGTCCTGAGCATTCTATCAATATAGATCTTGTTGATTAAACTTGTTAGAATGTGTTCAGTCATTCTAATAAGCCCACTAATAATCTCTGAGGTTGTAATTTGATTCCACATAATCCCAGGATTGATGTAGTCAGAATGTGAACAAGTCTGATAGATAACTTCAATGTCTTAAGTTATTTTGAGCAACCAAAGGACAAACAAAAACTAGTAGTACTTTGACATCAACGCAATGCTCAGTATACAGCAAGACAGGGAGATCTGGGAATGTATACCAGAATAGTTTTGATTCAAACATCTCAGTGTGGTTCTGAAAAGATGCAATGCCAAGTCAGAATACTCCAACTACAAAGAATTTCGTTATTACAAGTTAGTAAAATTTTCCCAAGAAAGTATTATCTAAGCTGGGTTCGAATCACTAGATGCTAATAGATCAATTCTCTGACTGACACATTTTTAATGCTGAAATCCCATATACAATATGCTCCATTAGAAGTAGTGAAGGCGGACTGATTTCTCTGCATTTGGATTTTCTGTGGTATTCTCAGTGAAAAATCAGTTTAGCACTTTCTTCATTACGAAGCACAATAAAGTTACCATACCATGTAATTAAGCCTGGATGTTAGGGTTTCTGCTCTAATCTTGTTACTCAGATCTACCTAAATCACATCCATAGCCTCCAATTATTCTTCTTTCCAAGAGGATTATTTCCCTACTAATATGATAGGAGACAAATAAAAAACAGGATATAAGATAGAAACTTTAATCTGCTAGTTAATTTTAAGACAAGAATCTATTATACCTATTATTTATAAATCCCAAAGTAAAAGTCCTAATTTGAGAGAGAGACTACTTGGACAAAGATAAAAAGTTTTTTGTTTTCCTTTATTTTTCTCCTTAAAGAAGTGATCAGAAACATTGATGAGAACTAAGTTCAGAATATAACCTACATATATATGCAAAACTGAACATGTGGGGAAAGTAAACCGATACTGTACCCTGCATTACTAACAAAGGCTTCCCTGATCTTCCCTACCCCTGTAATCTGTCTTCACCGGTGCAGCCAAAGTGAACTTGAAAACTCTCAGTTCACATTATTCCTCCACTTAAAACTAGCTCGTGGTTCCCCATCTCATTCAGAGTAAGAAACAAATTTCTGAAGACCGTCTTTACAGACTATTTTACAAGGTCTTTCATAATAATTTGCTTCCGCTTCCACATCCAGATGCAAACATTTCTGATCTTACCTCCTCCTGTCTCCCCTAGTCTCCTTCTACTCTACCCACCACTGTGGTACCTTGGGCATTTCTTGAACTATCAGGCATCCTCTTGTCTCACGGCCTTTTGGACTGTGGCCTGGGATGCTTTTCCTCCAGATGGCTACTCGGCTAATACTCTTCCTTTTACAAATCCTGACTCATGCCAGTCTTCTCCTAGTGAGGCTGCCCCTGACTCCCTTTTTAGTAACTACAACTTTAATCCCACTCCTGCCACTTCATCCCCTCTGCCCTGATCATTCTTCATACTAGCATTTATTGCACTCAGACACACTACAGTTCATCCTTGGACAACAGGGGTTTGAACAAGTCCACTTGTAAGTGGATTGTTTTCAATAAATATAGTACAATACCATAAATGTATTTTCCATATGATTTGCTTAGTAACTGTTTCTTTTCCCTAGATTATTTTATTGTAATAACACAATATATAATTCATATAACATACAAAGCATGTGTTAACTATTTGTGTTGTCAGTAAGGCTTCTGGTCAGTAGTAGGATGTTAGTAGTTAAGTTTTTGGGGAATCAAAAGTTATACATGGATTTTCGACTATGCAGGGGAGTCAGCAACCCACACCCCCTGCATTGTTCAGGGTCAGCTGAATATATTTTCCACGTATTTATTTATTATCCATTTCCTCAACTACAATGTTAACAACATAAGGGCAGAGGTTTTTCTTGTCTTTTCTTTAATACTGCATCCCTAGTACCTAGAATCTTACCAAACCCAGCAGGTACTAATTCAACAGCTGGTGAATTAGTGGGGGGAAAAAATTCAAAGCAGCCATAGTGCAAAACACCTTTATTGTTCCTGAAGTAAAGATCTAAATTCACTAGCTTCAATCTCATAATTAGTTTAAGATTAAAAACTTAATTTATAAATGGGATTTCTAGCCTATGACGACTCCTGAACACACTTTATATAGCAACATTACCTGGTTATCTGAATATGAATTTTCTTATTTAGTGGTCTCCAAATCAAGCATTAATTTCCTAAAAACTTCAGTTGCCTCCGGGCAGCCTTATCACTAGGATATATAAAAATCGAAGGATATCATCTTAGCTAGAAGGAAAGCTGCAAGACAGCCCAACTAAATGGGAAAAAAAAGGAGAAATAGTTTTCTTTCATTTTTCTTGAGCCAAAATGCACATGCACCAGCAGCCAATCATAATTTAGACACTGGATGGTACGTCACTCATGGGAACAGGACAGTACCAGGAGAGTAAATGCATATAAACCATAAATTGGTGATATTAAGAAAAGTACCTTCATATGAAATAAGTGGTTAATGTACCTTATTTTAAAAAAAAATTTTTGACAGAAAGAGAGAACATGAGTGGGGGGATGGGCAGAGGGAGAGAGAATCCTTAAGCAGACTCCCTGCTGAGCACAGAGCCATGACCAGGAGATCATGACCTGAGCTGAAGGCAAGAGTCAGATACTTAAACTGCCTGAGCCACCCAGGTGCCCCAATGTGGTTAATGTACTTCAGAAAACAGAGTTTTAAAATTCAACTAAAAGATTTTCAATTCTCCAGATTAAAAAAGAATAGATTCTAATGTTGTTTTTTAACTATCCTTCTCAAAATACTTGGTACATTTCATTGCTAGATTTTTTTCAGAATTTCTGCTAGATTTCCCCATGAAGTTTGTAAGGTTAAAGGATGCTTTGAGTATTTGCCCCTTACCAGTTCAACTATTGATCTTGCTTCCTCTTGAGTGCAAAGGAAAGGGCTGTCACATACCTGCACATTTGTGCTGGAGAGGAAAAGATAATGTTATTATTAATTGGGATAAAAAAGAAGCAATTACTGAAAAAGAAAACCAATTCCAAATACTCTACACTGAATGCAGAACTCCAGTAATTTATTTCCAGCCAGTGAAAAAGGACCTAATGAATATAAACTGAGATATTTGTACATTCTTTCAGGCAGTTATAAACATAGTGTTCCATAGCACTACACACTCCAAATTTTTTTTTAATTTAAATAATAGTATACAAATCTAAATAAACTCCTGGTATATAAAAGACTGTACAACACAACTATACTTGGACTTTAGTGAGGAAAAGAAAAACCAAACTTGACACATGGAATGATGACTATAAGGAAGAATCTTCATCTAGTTGAGGTGATAAACACTACAACTGGCCAGTGAAAGATGCTATGGAATCCCTCAGCTAGGTATGGAAAGCTAAGCTAAGAGTGGCGAGAGGAAAGCACATGAATATGAGAACTCAGTTTTTTTCCAGGGAGGGAAGCTCAGGGAGGCATAGACAGGAGCCCCTTCTATGGTCAAGGTCTTCCCACACGACGGGGAATGGTAGGCTATCCCCGTAAGCATGTTACCCACCGTGTATTTCCTACTTCCTAGAGGGAAGCAGAGGCATCATTCCTCCCAAAGATACTAAGAATGATTTTTAAAAATTTCATCAAAGAAATTAGATTAAAATGGATACAGAAAGAGGCAGTGAAGGAGTTAAAACCAAAGGGAAAGTAATTAGAAGATCCCTAAAGAAGATGAAACACACACACATACTTGCCCTCCAAGTGGACCTGAGAGATATATATTATCAAATGCACTTTCATAATGGTTTTTGTGAAATATTTTGGGATATATTGATAAAAAGATCTGTCTAGTTATTTACCTTTATAATTACATCTGTCTGTAATCAGACATTGGGTATACAGCAATTACTGTTATGTGGCTGTTCTGCTTTCTATCCAGACTCACAATGTGGGATTTATTTTCATTCTTGGCATGAATAAAATCTGATGCAAGCTGGCATTATCTTTAAGACTATTTTGTATTCTCTTCTCCACAGCCCATACTTAAGTACGCTAAAAACTGAAAAAGGTAAGGCCTTATAAGTCAGATGTTTCCTAAAGAACGTCAAAAGTACATTTTAAAAAAACAGGGCAAAAAACTAGACACTGGGAAGTCTTAAGTCCTAGTCCTCTGAAGAAAGCACAGTGTATGCTAAATATGCTAGTTACAATGTTTTTAACATTACAACTAAACCTAAGTAAAACATACCTTGGAAATTCTGGGAAAATGATGGTAAGAAAGAGGGGAATCTTCTCTAAATAGGGCTGCCAGATAAAATCCAGAATACCCAATTAAATTTGAATTTCAAGTAAGATCAAACTATTTTTTAGTATGTCTCAAATACTGCATGAGACATTTATTTTTAAAAGATGTATCACTCTAAAATTTAGATTTAACTGGATATCCAGGATTTTATGTTAAATCTGATTACCTATTTCTAAAGTAACCCTCTGCTGCTACAACAAAGCAAACCATCAACAGAAATGGTAGAAAAGAGTCAATATTAAAGCCAACAATGTAAATTTTTAAAATTCTGAGTAACTTTTTAATATCCCCAGTAAAATATCTTGACAAGTAACCAATGGAACAGAGGAAAGCCAAGAGACTCTGCCATTTTCATGTTGGACAAATTATCAGTACGGCTGTTTCAAGAATGAAATGGAAGGTATATACACATAGACTTAAGAGAGTCTTGCAAGGCACCCCAATATAAAGATGAGAGATCACGAAGCCTCTTACTTTTTCTCCAATAGGCTCTTCTACTACCATTAGTGAAAAACAGTGCCAACTTCCTCACTGACATCCTTTTAGTTAATAAAGTGTACAATCTGGGTTGTAATATATTTCCCTCTGGATTTAATGTACTTTGAATGTTTGAAGGCATGTTATCAGAAACATTTTTATTTTCTGTAAACTGGCCCTTATGTAAAAACAGCTAATACTGTTTCATATTTACTGATTGAAAAATTATTCTTATACTAAATGTTAGGGACATGTTTAGATGCTAGGGATATAATACTGAACCACTGAACCTCTGTGGAGTTTATAATACTTAGGCATTCTCTTTAGTCTTAAACTACAATTATGGCCTGCAAAAGAAGAAGCAGTGTAATCTTTTAAAGGAAGGAATGACTCAGATGAAGGTGTCTATAATAAATGAGATTTAAAATAAGGACTAAGAAGATTGCTGCTTTCCTTTTTATAACATGATATTAAATATTTTGTTCTAAATTTACAAACATTATATAGTCTATACACAATCTTGCTAACCAAAATAAGCAGACATAACACCAGATGACCAGCAATAACAAAAATGCCACGGATGACAAACCAAACTTCATTCAAAAATAGTAAAAAGGTGCGTTAATAGACACATAATAGTACAAAATGACTGACCATATAAAAAGATACCTGCAAATAATAAATAGACATATACAAGATGAAATTTACAAGGCAAGCAATATGGAACATTTTAGTAAAGAGAAAATTATTTTCTTCCCCACAATCCCAAATCAGACAAAGGCTCACACTCATTAGAATCCTCAAAGACAGTGTCCAGGATACAGATTTGCCAAGACTTTTCATTCTAAAGCAAAGTAGTCAAGAGAAAAGAAGAGAAAAAATTTAAAGAGCTAAGAATAATAATGATTTTGGACCATATCCTCAGGAGTTTACAGGAGAAAACTGACACTGAAGTAAATCTATAGAAAGCAAAAAGAACTGGAGCTCTACATACATAGATCAAATACACCTTCCTCTAGAAAGGTAAAAAGAAACAATTTTAAAACCTACACAATTTGGAAGAACAGATCCGTATATTTGTAATACTTAGAGTTATTCAGCAAGCATGTGTAAACTACCTACTATGTGTCAAGTCCTGTCACTAAGTGCTGAGATACAAACTCAAAGCATAAAAAAAAAAATAAAACAGGGGTGCCTGGGTGGCTCAGTGGGTAAAGCCTCTGCCTTCAGCTCAGGTCATGTTCCCAGGATTCTGGGATCGAGCCCCACATGGGGCTCTCTGCTCAGTGGGGAGCCTGTTTCCCCCCTCTCTCTCTGCCTGCCTCTCTGCCTACTTGTGAGCTCTGTCAAATAAATAAAAAAAATCTTTGAAAAAAAGAATAAAACATACCAAGTTCTACACAGAGGAGTGTACAGCAATGATCTGAGAGCACAGGTAATCTGCCCAAAAGAAATAAAAGTTCACTGCAGAACTGCTTCTTGAAGAATGAGCATGCAATCATGGAGGAAAGACAATGAGATAGGAGGGGACAGAACATGAGGCTAGAAAAGTAGGTCTGGACATGCTGTTTAATATATAGAAGAGCTGGATTATATTCAAGATCAAAGGAAGCCACAAGAAGTTTTTAAGCAAAAAAATGACAATCACATGTATATCTGTCAAAGATAATTCTGACAGTACTATATAGAATACATTAAATAAGAAAGTAGTTGTTATATAAAGTAATATAAAACAACTTATGAATAAATGACAAGTAACTGAATTTAAGTAAAACTGAATTAAAAATTAAATTTAAAAAATTCAGATGCTCTAGAAGTGCATCTGGGAATCAAAACATGAAAAAACTGAAAAATCTGGAAAATAGATGAGTCAGGATAAATAATGGTGAAATAAAATATACAGGCAAAATAAACAGTACATCTCTGATTTCTTAAAAATTAGATAAATAAGCCATGGTGGAAGAAAGACCAAGAGGGGCTGAAGAGTAAAGCTTAAATGGCAAAAACTCTATTTCTCCTACAACACAGTAGGAAGTTACTTTACGGAAGAATAGAAATAATCAAATTATGTCTGTTAAAAGAATATGTAGCTTTCTCAGTAGTAAAGAATAGTAGTAAAAGTAGTAGTATAAAGTAGGAAAGTAGAAAAAGTAGTAAAAGAATATGTAGCTTTCTTAGGAGTAAATACTAAGCCATGGAAAAAAAGAATAAAAACAACAACACAAAGAAGACTACTCAAAGTATCAATTATAGAATTTAATACATGCAGGGTTTTAAAATATTAGTCAACAATTTACTCCAACAGGTATTACTGAGTGGCTACCACATGTCAGGCATAAGGAATATAAAGATGAATAAGGTATCCTTATTTATCTGCTTTTGAGGACCTTATGTTCCAGAAGAGGAGACAAATTCATAAACCAAGCAGTTAGTAACTGGTAAATGCAATGACAGAAGCTCACAGGGAGCAAGGAATGTAGTGTCCTCGAATGCCAGCTCATCTGAAGGAAAGCTTCCTAGAGAAAGTAAAGTCAAAACCAAGTCTCAAAAAGAGAAGTAAGTTAGCTCGTTCAAAAAATGAGAATCCGAATCGGCCAAGAAGTCAATCTCTCACTCTTTGCAGATGATATGATACTTTATGTGGAAAATCCAAAAGACTCCATTCCAAAACTGCTAGAACTCATAGAGGAATTCAGTGAAGTGTCAGGATATAAAATCAATGCACAGACATCAGTTGCATTTCTATACACCAACAGCAAGACAGAAGAAAGAGAAATTAAGGAGTCAATCCCATTTACAAGTGCACCCCCAAAACCGTAAGATACCTAGGAATAAACCTAACCAAAGACACAAAGAATCTGTACTCAGAAAACTAGAAAGTACTCATGAAAGAAATGGAGGAAGACACAAAGAAATGGAAAAACTTTCCATGCTCATGGATTGGAAGCACAAATATTGTGAAAATATCTATGCCACCTAAAGCAATCTACACGTTTAATGCAATCCTTATCAAAATACCATCAATGTTTTTCAAAGAAATGGAATATGTGGAACCAGAAAAGACCCCAAATGGCCCAAGAAATGTTAAAAAAGAAAACCAAAGTTGGTGGCATCCCAATCCCGGACTTCAAGCTCTATTACAAAGCTGTCATCATCAAGAAAGAATGGTATGGGCATAAAAACAGACACATAGATCAGTGGAACAGAATAGAGAGCCCAGAAAAAGACCCTCAACTCTATGGTCATCTAATCTTCGACAAAGCAGGAAAGAATGTCCAATGAAAAAAAGACGGTCTCTTCAACAAATGGTGTTGGGAAAATTGGACAGCCACATGCAGAAGAATGAAACTGGACCATTTCCTTACACCACACACAAAAATAGACTCAAAATGGTTGAAGGACCTCAATGTGAGAAAGGAATCCATCAAAATCCTTGAGAACGCAAGCAGCAAACCTCTTTGACCTCAGCTGCAGCAACTTCTTCCTAGAAACATCGCCAAACGTAAGGGAAGCAAGGGCAAAAATGAACTATTGGGACTTCATCAAGATCAAAACCTTTTGCACAGCAAAGGAAACAGTCAACAAAGCCAAAAGACAACTGACAAGAATGGGAGAAGATATCTGCAAATGGATATCAGATAAAGGGATAGTATCCAAAATCTATAAAGAACTTATTAAACTCAACACAAAAAGAACAAATAATCCAATCAAGAAATGGGCAGAAGACATGAACAGACATTTCTGCAAAGAAGAAATCCAAATGGCCAACAGACACATGAAAAAGTGCTCAATATCACTCAGCATCAGGGAATACCAATCAAAACCACAGTGAGACACCACCTCACACCAGTCAAAATGGCTAAAAATTATAGGTGTTGGCGAGGATGCGGAGACAGGGGACCCCTCCTACACTGTTGGTGGGAATGCAAGCTGGTGCAGCCACTCTGGAAAACAGTACGGAGGTTCCTCATAAAGTTGAAAATAGAGCTACCCTATAACCCAGCAATCACACTACTGGGTATTTACCCTAAAGATACAAACATAGTGATCCCATGGGGCATGTACATCCAAATGTTTATAGCAGCAACGTCCACAATAGCCATACTATGGAAAGAACCTAAATCCATTAACAGATGAATGGATAAGTAAGATGTGTGTATATATATATGCAATGGAATACTATGCAGCCACCAAAAAACCCCCCACAAAATCTTGCCATTTGCAATGAGATGAATGGAACTAGAGGGTAAGTGAAGTAAGTCAAACAAAGAAAGATAATTATCATTTGATCTCCCTGATATAAGGAATTTGAGAGGCAGGGCAGGAGGTTGTGGAGGGTAAAATTGAAACAAAATGGTACAGGGGAGGGAGACAAACCATAAGAGACTCTTAATCTCAGCAAACAAACTGAGGGTTGCTGGGAGGTGGAGGGGGAGGGATAGGGTGACTGGGTTATGGACATTGGGGAGGGTATGTGCTATGGTGAGTGTTGTGAATTGTTTAAGACTGATAATTCACAGACCTGTACCCCTGAAGCAAATAATTATACATTATATGTTAATTTAAAAAAAAGAGAAAGAAATGAGAAGAAAATAGTGGCAAAGGAAACAGCATGAATGGCCTGGAGGTCAATCAGAGCATGGTGTTTGTGGAGTAACAAGTGTTTCTACGTTGTTGCAACATGAAGAGGTCAGAAGTGATGGAAAATGAGGCCAGACAGGTAGCAGGGGCCAAATCCTAGAAGGTCTTGTTTATTCTTTTCTGAGAAGTTGGGACTTTCTGGTTCTTGAGCAGAGAGGCTTATCAAAAGCACTTACGTACGAAGCTTTAAAACACAGATGCTTAGACCCTCTCAGAGAGCCTAATTCACTGGGTTTAAAGGAGGAGACAGTGCATCTGAATTTTCCAGTTTTCCTAATCACATATAGTGTGTTTCCTCTCAAAACACACTATATGTGATTTGAGAGAAATGTTGTGATTAAAAAAAAAAAAAATGTGGACCTAAACTCAACTGAGTAAGGAAAATAGGCTAAAAAGGAATGGGGGAGGTCACTAATCAGTAACAGTGTATATTTTAAGGAATTAAGAGAAAAAAGAAATTTACTAAGACAAAAGGAATAAAAACTTTACTATTGTGAATATATTTTTACAAATCAAGTAGTGATAAAAATAAGAAAATAATGGACAAAACGAGTTAAAATCTGAAGATTCTGACTTTATAGTATCTAGATGCATAAAATTTATGCCCAGAAATTTATGTCCTGAAAATTCTTAAGCTAAAAAATTATTTAGTTGTATTTCCTTGAAAAGAAAGAGGTAAGAGTACATTTAGAATCTGGCTTAAAACCTGGCTCTACTACTCGGTGTGACCTTAGATCACTTCATCTCTCTGTGCTGTCAATCTCCTTATGAGTAAAATGGAGACAATGATACATATCTTACAGAACTCTTGTGACTGTTAATTAAGGTAACACATACTAAACACTTTGAACCCGAAAAATAGTACAAAGTTCAATAAATGACAATTCTTACTGTTAACATAATCCTTATCATTACCTAGGAGACTACAGAAAAATGACTCCAGAGAGTACAAATGAAGTTACCTTCAGAGTAAAGATAATTACACTCAGCATAGAAGGAATGACATCAAGCTATAGAAAAGCTAACCAAATCAACAGTCTCTAGCTGTGTAGCCGAGGAACCTGAAAAACATATAAACCCTTCAAGGACTGTAAAAGCTTTTCAGAAAGTACCGTAAGGAAGGAGATGAAAGCAAACAGCAAGCAAATACTTCTCTGGACACCGAGAGACTCCTTTTTAGAGGAGCTCACCACATGAATATCTCACTTAGAATATTTCAGAATATCATGAAGGATACCTAGGCCTACTAATTAGTAGGATAGTCAGGACCAGAAGGCATTCAGTTATACCCAGTTTTGTTAATAAACTGTATTACTTAAATTAGAAACAATCAGGTCAATTTTAAGATTATGCTAAAAAAGAGTGGTCTGCATAAGACATAAGAAGAAAGGAGATTAGTGAACTGACAGTGTTACTTGAGCTTATAAGAGAAGTATAATGCCCGTGCATTTGTGTTATAGGCAAGATGAGCCTCTCGATGACATGGATAAAATATTTCTTTAGACTAATTATTTATTCCATCTGATTACTCTAATGATTTTTTTTTTTTTTTTAAAGAGAAAGAGTATGTGAACAGGGAATAGGGGGAGAGGGAGACAGAGTCTCAAGGCTGCTCCATGCTCAGCATAGAGCCTGACAAGGGGTTTGATCTCACAACCCTGAGATCATGACCTGACGTGAAATTAAGAGTTGTACACTGAACTGACTAAGCTATCCAGGCACCCCTATTATAATGATTGCTTTAACATCTCTACTGATTCCCAGACTTCATGCTCCAAAAGGGCAGGGATTCTTTTTATTATAGTCACACCAACAATCCTAGTATCAGCCGAGTCCCTGGCAGAAGACCTTCAAATCAGTATTTGTTGAAGAGTGAATAACTTCTGAATTTTGCCTGATTCCGAGAAGGGGACAATGAAGTTGGGTGCCACTCCACTCTCTAAAATGACTATCTGTGTTTGCTTCCTACAGTTAGGCTTACCAAGAGCCCACTGTTTTTTTTTTTCTAAACCTGTTGATGTGAGTTGCCCTTTTTACTATTTCATAATTTAAGTGGTAATTATGCTCATCAAAGAAGGGAGTGTAGAAAGAGAACAGATTCTATGAACACTAAGTAGGCTCTAAAACTACAAAGGCTAAAAAGCCTCAATAAAGGTAACTCACTATAGTAACTGGTGTCAAAGTAGTGTGGGTAAGAAAACTGTAAAAAAAGGTTTAGGAAACAGAACCTAAGAATCTTTAAGAGTTTTTAACTGTAAGGAGTTTAAGGATTAGAGGATCTTATCTTGGTTTTCTATTCTGTATTATGTTAGAATATATATAACTTATTTGGAACATATACAGAAAAGGTCTTAGCCCTATATCCAAAGAGGAGTAAATAAATGTACGTTTAAATGTTTTAAAATAGAAAAAAATGAGTTATGTATGTTACTATCATTTGATTCCCTTTCATTAATCAGCTAGTGACCCAGATCATGTTGGATAAAAAGGCTTATTACTATTTCACCAAGAAATGATGTAGTAGTTACACATAAACAAAATAACCATTTGCATATTGAAAAATCACTTTTTATCCCATCTTTGCATATATCACAATGTATAATAATTAAAATGCCTGTTTACTCAACAGAATCCCCCACTAAACTATAAATCTGAGAAAGGTAACCATGTCAATTCCTACTTTCATAGTGTCCAGCACTTGGTACTGCTTTCCAAATGGGTGCTCCATAAGCATTTAAAAAAAAAAAAAAATCCAACTCTCCTTTTTTATCTGACTAGTATAATATAGCTGTTTAGTACCATTAATAATAAAATAACATTACATAGAAAAAATGAATTCTTACCAACTTATAGCCCCTCCATCACACTTCTTCATAAGCAATGTTTTCCAACATTCATGAGTAGATTTAATAACTTCAAGAGCAAAAGCCTATTTCAAACCAAAAACAGACATAAAGATCACATCATTATATTAACATGGAACTATTCTCACTATGACAGCTTATTTTTAAGAATACGAGCTCTGGAGTCAGGCAAACCTGAGTATAAATTCTGGCAGCCTTATTTATCAGCTGTGTGACTTTTGAGCAAGTTACTTTATCTAACCTTCAACTTCTTCATCTGTCAAGTAGAAGGTAATGGAGAAATTGTAATTTGGGGGTTGGTAAACTAGGCCCAAATAGGCCAAATCTAGCTCACCACGGGTTTTTATAAATAAAGTTTTATTGAACATAGTCATGCCCATTCATTTGTGACATGGCCTATGACTGCTTTAGCACTACAATGGCAGAGGTGAGAAGTTGCGACAGAAACCATACAGCCTACAAAAACTAAAAGATTTACTACCTGGTGCTTTACAGAAAAAAGTTGCCAACACCTGATTTAAATTAACCAGCTGCTGAAAGGATAAACAAGTTGTGCAAAGTGCTTAGTCTAGTCCCTTGCCTGTAAGTAAGCATATACCTATTAATTCCATCACCATCAAAACTGCAATCTAACTGTATAATCATTTTAGAATATCCACTGTCTAAAAGTAGTAAGCCTCCTAAACATTCTCAAATTTTTTCTTAGTATAAATTCCTACTGTGGCCCAAAATGCAAAATCAACAATATATACCTCTTGCTAGATCCGTATCTATAAGACTATCTAAAGGAACACTTGCTTTGTTATTCCAAAGCAGCAAATTTCATTTTTCTCCTCCTAATGTTGCTAATTTTCCTTAAGGAGGGTCCTTATATATTAACTAATTCATACTACCTCCTTTCTCTTTCTATGACAACTAAACACATTATGGTAAGAAATGAAGAAAATAAAAAATCTTGGGAACCAAGATGTAATAATGAGAAATGTACTTCTGGTGGGAAAAAAAAAAGTTCTTTCAGCTCTATTGTTGCCTGAGATAAAGGAGTATGGCCCAAAGAGGCGCTATTGGGGAGTTCCACTTAAGACCTGGGACAAAAAAGCCAATTTATTGTCCAGATAATAAAAAGAAAGATTTTTAACCGAATTATTCAGATAATTATGATTATTTAGAATCACTTTTCCACCTGCTTAAAGGAGTTGGCAAGAAAAATCTTTTTCAAACATGGTGTCATCTTTTCAAATATGGTTTCACTTCTCTGTGGGACACAAAGAATAGCATGGAGGACATCAGAAGGGAAAAATGAAGGTGGGGGGGGAATTGGAGGGGGAGACAAACCATGAAAGACTGTGGACTCCGGGAAACAAATTGAGGGTTTCAGACGGAAGGGGGCTAGGGGGATGGGTTAGCCTGGTGATGGGGATTAAGGAAGGCACATATTACAATGAGCACTGGATGTTACATGCAAACAATGAATCATGGAAAACTATATGGGGAACTATTAAGTACTGTATGGTGACTAACATACTAGTTAAAAAAACATGGTGAAGAGATACAATTTAATTTTCCTGAGTTAGGCACTATATTTTAAACAGAAGCGGTAAAAAGCAATGAATAAGATATTATGCTCCAAAATCAGGTTGTATAATTGACCTAGTCTTCACTCAGAAAAAAATTAGTATTTATCAAAATCAAGCAAAAGAAAACAAAGTAAGACAAAACAACAACCAAAAAAAACCTACCCCAAACCACCTCATTCTATAAATTCATGATTTAGCAATTTTACCCTGAGGCAATAAGGAGCCACAAAAGTTCAAATGAAAAATATAAAATATAAAATTTTTTACAGGAAAAAAACAAAAAATAATTTACTTATAAATTTTTAATATTTTATTTTTAAGAAAGAATATCAGGGCACCTAGGTGGCTCAGTGTTAAGCCTCTGCCTTCTGCTCACGTCATGATCTCAGAGTCCTAGGATTGAGCCCCGCATCGGGCTCTCTGCTCAGTGGGGAGTCTGCTTCCCCCTCCCTCTCTCTCTGCCTGCCTCTCTGCCTACTTGTGATCTCTGTCAAATAAACAAAATCTTAAAAAAAAAAAAAAAGAGTATCTATTTGAAAACAAATTTTGTATCTACATTTACTAAGTCTTAGACAAAGCCCTCAAGATCTTAAAGATTCTTTGAATGCACCTCTTCAAAAATACTAGGTCAAGCAATAAATTCTTATATAGCAAGATATTTATTATAATTTTTAAGTTTCCATTCACATTGTTTATTTTACATATATTTTACTTATTAGTACCCACATAAGTGTTGGTGTATGTGTAATTTAAATAATGGTGATAACTTTAAAAAAATATTCCATGTGGGGCGCCTGGGTGGCTCAGTGGGTTAAGCCACTGCCTTCGGCTCAGGTCGTGATCTCAGGGTCCTGGGATCGAGCCCCGCATCGGGCTCTCTGCTCGATGTGGGAAGCAGTGGGAAGCCTGCTTCCTTCTCTCTCTTTGCCTGCTTGTGATCTCTCTCTGTCAAATAAATAAATAAAATCTTAAAAAAAAAAATATTCCATGACTTAGACTTGATGTCTTTGGTCCATTTTCTCCATTTGTGTCATATCAGACAAACTTCATGCTAACTCTGTGGTATTCTAATAGAAAAATCCTATGACAGTAAGATAATTCAAATGCTTTCTTAATTGTTAAGCAGCTTAAGTCAGTCATGGTAGGCTGAACTATTAAGGGGGAAGCCCCTTTGGATTTATAGTAAGTAAAGTAAGTAACTTTCTCCTCTCCAGAATAGGAAATGGAAGCTTCTTCATACACAGTTTGCGGAGTTAGACTAACCATGGAAATCCTTCATTTTCTGAGATGAGGGAGTTGTCAATAGATAAAGAGATGAATATATATATGTATCAAAGCTTATTAATTCACTTAGATCTCCTGAAAAAAAATCCTCTTAAATATATATGATAAAATGTCCTTAAATATTGAAGTCAATATAAAGCACTTTTGTTACCATGTTACCTAAAAATATTCACATAAGAAACGCCCCAAACTGAAAGAAGTATTGTACAAGTATCACAAGGTCCGTTTTCAAATAAAGATTATCATTTTCACCTTGTTTTTGAATTCTCCGTTAAAAGCAAACTGGTTTTCAGGTTTTCCTTCTGGCACCTTATAAAATCTAAACCAATTAAGCGTAGCTTCCAAGTAACCTGGTTTGTATTTCTTAACATCATCAATATCTGCAAGTGAAGAAACAAAATGCTTTTTGTTAAAAGCTGAAATCCATTCTCATTAGTGGTAAAACACTGGACTATGGGAATCCACCTCTGGGGCTAACTTTCAGCATAATCATTAACATGTACCATACTACCTCTGGACTGGAGATTTTTTTCACATGTAAAACATTACTCCATTCTACAACATTTCTTAAGCACCTTCAGATAGTATGGCAGGCACGAAGGATAAGCAGATGAAGACAACAAAGTTTTTTTCCTCAAGGAGCTCAGAGGTCTAATTAAAGCAAAGAGAGAACTAACAGCAATGTAGTAAGTGAGATATACTTAAGGACTAATGTTATTTTGTGAGCAAAAGGGTAAGGTCATTTACATCAGGATCTGTGTTTTTGAAATATTAAGCTAAAGGACAACTGAAGATAAAATGGAGAGGGCAGTCCCCGGAAGAGGATACACCAAAGTCAGATGAGAAGGGTTTTACACACTTACACACCAAATACTTAAGTTTCTCATTCTGTGTCAGACATTGTTCTAAGCAGTAAAGTAGAACACTAAACAGAAATAAGCCCCTACGCTCATGGTTTATACAGTAGGAAGAGACAGACAACAAACAGAGAGACAAATATACAATGTTTAGTGGTAAAAGTCTGATGAAGAAAAAATAAAGCAGAGTACGAAAGAGAATGCATATGGCAATTTTAAACAGAGTGATATCTGGATGGTTCAGTTTTTTCATTTCAAATTCTGTACTGATTTCCAGGATTTAAGTTCATTACCACAAGAACAGCTCAACCATCACATTTTGAGGACATTCATTTAAATAATTGGAAATATTACTATATTAATAACAGACCCTTCTCCAAAAGAGGTCTCCAAAGAATGTATCCTTCCCAATAAATATCAATTAAATAAAATATGAGGAATAACTAGGTAAAACTAGCAATCTGTACTCTCCACCAGACTTTGACTTAGGGGAAATTTATCATAGGCCTTTATGCACAATATAACAGCCATGACAGTGTTTGAAAAATGAAAAACTTATTACTAAATATAAGTGACACAATGCATTGGGATAATTCAAAGACCACTGGTTTCATACCTGCTCATCCAAGTTTCGTGGGAATCTCCATTCACAGGCATGATAGGGAAAGGTAAGCATTTTGCAGGCATGAGTTAGGAATTATGCTTTTGTTTGCTGTGCTTGCCTTTTGCCTGTTTCGTCAAGGTTTTGTAATAGTTACATTATGTCTCCAGAAGCCAGATGTTTCATGTAAGTGAAATGAGTGCGGTAAGGCAGACAGCGTAAGAATGGCAGAAACCACAGCAAATGAAAGCCTGAGTATGCTACCTTAAGGCAATCAAATTTAACATTTTTAAATACATCAATGGGCCACACGTCTATCTCAAGTAATTCTGGGGCAAACGGCAGAAATATTACAACTAAGGGAAAAAAACAATTACTTGAAACTGAATACAGGGCACATACTCTATTAATCACAGTCAATACATACTTTTTTCCAATACATACTTCTAAGTAATGGAAGATGTTAAAGATAGGGAATTCTAAAAAGATTAAGACCTTTTAAAGTATTATATGTTGTATCTTATGTCATAGAGTTCTTTGTCATGTCCAAAATAGAACACTCAATATATATTTCATCTAATACTCATTGTTTCCTCTTCAAATTCTGATTTTCTTCTTGTTGTACAGAAGGTGCTTCTTGCTAAAGTGAGCTTTCTATTGATCATTTTCCCACATACTGTATTTTTGCAAAATATCTCTTAAATTGACTGATGAGCTCCCCCCACTCATTATTTTCTTAGAGGGAAAAACAATCTTTTAAATTCACTGAACTTAATTCAGAAATGCAATACAATTTAATCAATGGTTCAAAATAAATAATTTTCTATTATTTAAATCTGCTTTATTACTTTATCATTGTACCTTACCCAATCTACTGTTCTCTATCCCACAGCAATTTTTTTTTTGGAAATGCTTTTAAACCAAGTGACTTCAAATAAGAAAGGAAAAGCTAAGTTATCCAATATCTAACTCGACTTAGGCAGCTTTCTCTTCAGACATTACGAAGGCTTGTTAGGCAAAGACAACAATAAGAGAAACTTTGACAATTTAATAATGCCAACAAAACACTCCAAATGTAAGATAAACATTTCCATTCTCAATTAATTATAACCTAGGAAAAGATGTATTTTCACCCACACACACAATTCAAAATACACAGAAACCTCAACAGCAAATTCCTCAAGCCAAAAATCTTATATCTAATACCAATAGCCAGATCAATTAATTACTCTTCTGAAAATATGAAAAATTATACCTGCAATCCGTAAACTGATTTATAATTTTAAAAAGGCGTCAGTTGTCCTTCATAAGCTGAACAACTTCATTTGTTCTTCGTAAAACTGAGAAGTATATTCATATTAAATATAAGAAAACTACAGCTAAGAAAATGCAAAAGAATTGCCAAACTTTGTCCAGTACATTCATGGCATAGTTAGTATTATACAAGTCTTCTAATTCCATGAATTCTGCTTTTTCTTCTATACTGTAGAGTTACATTGTCACAGGTTTTCCTTATGTTAAAAGAATGCAAGTGTAGATGTTTTTTAGTTTTATTGTGGTAAAATATACGCAATATAAAATTTACTTTTGAGCACACCATAATATTGTATAACCATCACTTTCACACACTTGCAGAATTTTTCATTAGATGTCATTTTTTAACTATATATGTTAAGAAAAACAGTAATTCTCTAGAAGTCATTTATTCCTAATCTTGGAGTTAACTTCAAATGGAAGTTTTTATTTTAACAATTACACAACCTATTTTTGAGATCAACTAACAGAACAATAAAATCAGAATAATCCAGAAGAGTTCTTTTACATAATCAAGCCAAACATTTCAGTTTGTTTTAATTACGAATCAAACTCTTTTAATTGAGATCTACTTGATCAACTCCGTGGATTATTAACAAAGACTTCGCACTTCTGTAAAATACTCTCGACTGATGTCCATAGTGGTATGTATGTTGAGTCTGGTAGACAACTCTGGAATGAAGTCCACATTCTGCTTGTACCAGGTAAGTTTTAGCTTTATCATGCATCAGGTGTGTTTATGCCCAAAATATTTATGCCAACTGTATCAGTAGTTAAAATCTTGAGAATTAGTAAATTATTATATAAGGCAATGATTTTTGACAGTACAAAAAAGATTCTGTTTCTGCAAAAGTAATTTGAATGTTTTGAAAGAATTCAATAAAGTGTGTTGCAAAAAATACCTGTTGTCAAATTAGGCCTGAGTAAAAAAATACTTAAGGATGAGAAAAAGACATAAATCTACAATTATGTATCTATCTCTGCAAAAAGGATTTTAGGTATGAAAGGTCAGGGACAGCCTCTGATAAAATGTATTTTAGCAAATTCTTGGATGAAGTATAGGAACAACTCACTCAAATATCTAGAAGAGGAGTCCTGAGAGGAAGACAGGAAGTACCAATATTCTCAAGTATGAGTGTGCTTCACATGTTTAAGGAAGGCAGTAAGAAAGCCCTATGTTTAGAGAAGAGTGAAGAAAGAGTGTAAGGAGAGGAAATGAGAGGAGCAGCCGCAGGCCAGTCACAAAGGACTCTAAGGGCCATCCTTTTTGAGATGAGAAGCCAGTAGAGGGTTCTGGGCTGAGGAGTATGGGTTATAGGAAGCTCGCTCTTTTTGCTGTGTAGGTAAAAGACTGTGGAAAGGGAGAAGCAGAAGGAAATCAAGCAACAAACTACACAGAGAAGCCACACAGATTAAATATGATGAGGGCCTAGATAAATGGCAGTTTTGTGGAGGTGGTGACAAATGGTCAATTGGGGATATTTTTAGAAAGCAGAACCGAGGGGGATTACCAATGAAAAAAAAAATTAAAAACAAAAACCAGTAAAGATCAGACTTACATAAAATTTAAAGTTTCAAAGAACTAAAAAGGAATAATTGGCAATATTAAGTAATAATTTAAATTATAGTACAATTAAAAGCAGTTACCTAAATATTTATCATCCTAGTTTACTTTTTAAAGCTCCATAAAAGGTGTCATACTTCCTATAAGTAGTATACAGCCATTATTTACTTTATAATAAATCTGTTTTCAAACCTGAAAGTTTAATTAACAAAGATTACATGGAGTTTCCTTAAGAGAATTTTTATATTAAAACTAAAAATATATAATTTATAAGTAATCATAGTTCTATGTAAATCCATTGGAATATTTATAAATTTCTTTATTAAATGCTAGCTATAAGGCCAAACAGAAAATGATGATGCAATACAGTAACAAATTTTAAAGCTCAATTTGGCTTTTCCAAGTTTAGCACTCTCCAGTTTAATTTAGTTTTTCTTAACTAATTTTGATTTAGAAATTTATAAAAGCAAAGAAATTAATCTAAAATATCTTAGTCAAAACCCATCATTCTGCCTGTAGACAATAAAGGATCGTAATACTTCACATTTTTTAAATGAATATCATTTTCCTTTATCAGAGATATTGGTATATGTTTCCTATAATCTGGTTTCTTTTCAGCATATACCAATTCACTTGTTTCTAAAACCTAAAAAAAGTCACAAATTGTGATCTACTAAGCAAAATGAAAAAAAAAGATTTGTGAATTGAAGTTTCTTCTGTTTTTACTAAAAATACACTCTCACACAGGGAGTTTCTAGTCATATGTGCTTGCCTAGACTTCAATTTCACCTAGATTTCAGAAACAAATGATGTAAAAGAGGTGAAAAGTTGAGCTGATAAGGTTAATTTCATACAGAGAGTTCATCAAGAATGAGAAATACCTAAACTATGAGATCTTTTAATCTAGAGATATAGTAAAGCAATAATGAACTTTAAAAATGAAGATATATTATGTATTAAAAATAAACAGAACATAAAGAAATTTTAAGCATGAGAAAATGAGGACAAATCCAGTAAACAATACAATAAATCTAAAAATCAACAATAAAAGATTTCCTGCCTACCAAAAAAGAATCACACCCAGTCCCCTCAACTTTTTGTATAACTAAAAATTGGATATTGAAAACAAAAAAAGAAAAACACACTCTTTGTTATTTACTTAATGAAAAACTTTTTTGGTCCAAAAGGAAATAAAGACTCTTAAGAATATTCAGAAAATAACAAAAATAAGAATACTCAAAGTTTATAAGAAGAAATAAGGTAAACTATGAAAAATATCCCATTTGGAATGGCACTAAGTTCAAACTTCAGTTCTGGCACTCACAGAGTGCATCATCCTGGTCTGTGTGTTTCCTCAATCACAAAATGTACAAAATCAAGGTTGTTGTGAAGACTAAATAAAATAACAAATTAAAAATCATTTAATAAAAAAAAGGGATAATTCTTAAGAATTATAATTCTTCCAATCCCCTAAAGCCTTTTCCATGTAATGTAGACACAGTTATATTTACAGGCAAACTTAGAGTCTTACATGCTCAAAATTAATAAATATGAACTAATAATTAAGAAAATTACTGAACAAATTTTCATTAATATTGACAGTTATTTGATGTTTAATGTGTATGACTACTAAGAAATTGAAGATAGGCATTGATATAAGCACTGTAAATAAGCAATAAAAATAACAGGAAAGGCATCTGGACATACACACACATAAACACATGCACACTTAATCATAACATTTTTCTATAGACATACTTTTTCTTATGGTAAAGTTCAGGCCTCAAATGAATTTGTAATTTCTTATTTAATGATGTACACATTCACCTTTATTTCTAATATTACTGCAGTTTAGTTCTTATAAAGTTTTTTCATTTCTACCATGTTTAAGTTAAATCTAAACAACCATTTTTTAAAACATTTGGAACAGAGAGGAAATATATAAATAAAATTCCTTTATTTCTAAAGTGAGACTCAGTTCAAGTACACTAAACACATTATCTATCAATTAAAAGCAATGCCCTACTATCTGAAGCACTTCCCTTTATAGAAAATAGAAACCTCTGACAAAAATGAGGCAGTGAATTCATGTTTCAACAAACTCCCTCAGGTTTACCTACACCGAGATAGAAAACATAAAAATAGAAAGCCAAAAATACTCAAAAACAAGATAAACACCATGCAGACTCAATATGGAACAAAAATACCTATAAGGTAAAAGCAAAAGGACCATAAGATTTATTGCACATACTAGAATATTTCTGGGACTCTTAATCAAGAGAAAAAAACAGCCAAAAGAAACGAATCCTGAGATGACCCATGCAAATGAGGACTTTAAAGTACTTATTACAAACACGGTCAAGGACATTAAAAAAAATACGATTATGAAGCATTGAACATGTGGAAATTTCAGTCGAGGAAAAATTATACAACTATCAGAAAAAAGAACCATATGAGGGAGTATATGAAAAGAAAAATCAGATGGGCTTAATAGCAGAACTTGGACTTGACCAAAAAAAAAAAAAAAAATCACAGAAGTAGAAGACAAAAACAATCAAAATTATCCTGTCTGAAGAAGAGTAAGGAATAAAGACCGCAAAGACATAAAGAGAGCTTTAGTAACCAGTGAGACAATAGAAAGTGGTCTAAAATATGTGTATTAAGAGTCTCGATGAAGATGAGAGAATGGGGTAAAAAAGATTACAGTAAGTAATTTGGGTTTTACCCAAATGTGGTAAAAACATGGACATGAAGATCTGCAAAATTCATATATCCTAAGCAGGATAAATATAATGGAAAGGACAGCTTAGCATATCACAGAAAAACTGCTGAAATCTAAAAATAGGAGAAAATCATTAAAATAGTCTGATGAAAACATTATATACTGGATAATAATACATTAACTGTTGATTTATTATCAGAAACAGTGGAGACTAAAAGAAAATGGAACACCTTTACAAAAATCTCTTTAACTCAAAATTCTATATCCAGTGAAATTATACTTTCAAAACAAAGGCAAGAAAAGACAGTATCAGATCAATGAAATGGAGAGAATTCATCACCAGCAGAACTGCATTACAAAAAAATGCTGAACTCTTCATGTTGAAGATAAATGACAACAAATGGAAACTATAGATCTTCAGCTTCTTTTTATTTTCTGTAACAAAATACATAGGTATGGACACGGCAAATATGGGGGTAAATGTAAAAAATTGTGTGTGTGTGTGTGTGTGTGTTTCTTCTGGTTTCCCGAATTTCACAAATCAATTTGTGTTTGAGAGAGAGATGCAATTCAGCGTAATGGTCCCTCAAAATTTGTAAATTACAGGCATCAGCATCAATAAAGTAATGACAGTGCCAAAAAAAAAAAGTCAGAATTTTAAGCATAAATATCTTCTCCTTTAAAATAAGTGAAAATTCACCTATTTTGGATTTATTATTTTCAGATTTTGCTCAATACACTCACCTATTTATCAATAACTACATGCATATTCACTTATTCATCACTTTTAAAAATCTATTGAGCACCTATAACATGCCAGGCACTATAACAAGCCTTGTACTGGAAAAATTAGTGCTAAATACCTAGACACAAATCGAACATAAAATATAACAAGATCTTCACAATAATCTACAAGCACTTTACTAAAAGAAATAACAGAACTCCTGAATAAATGACAAAATATATAAATATATTCATTGATGCAAACATACATTAATGATAGCATAAATCCTTGACAATTTGATCCCAAAATGTGCACAGAGTAAAAGCATAAGAAAAACCAAGACAAGTCTGAAAAATAAAACTAAGAGAAAGATTTGTCTTGTAAATGTTTTATTATGAGGCTATAGTAATTAAATAATATGGCACTGGCTCAGGAATAGATCACTGACACTAAACAGAATCCAGAAACAGACTCTTGGTATAAATAAGAATGCAATATATGATAAAGGAGACATTTCAAAACGGTGGGAAGAAAACAGATTTTTCTGATAAGTGGTGTTGGAAAAATCATACATATGGGAAAAATAAAATTCCACATAGACTAAAGATCCAATTGTTAAAAAAAATATACAAAAGAACAAAAAGGAAACAAAAACACCTTTCTGACTATATAAGAAATCCTTAAGAAACAAAATGTTGAAGTCATGTATAAAAATGAAGGACAAAAAGAATACATCAAAATTGAAATCTCTAGAAGCCAAAAGGCCACAGTTTCTCTGAAGATGGGGAGAAAATATTTGCAGCCTAAATGATAAAGAATTAACTACCAAAATATCCAAGGAATTTCCATATATCAATAGAATATATCATCTCAATAGAAAAATGATGAGCACCAAAATACTAGCCAACAGGATCCAACAGTACATTAAAACAATTATTCACCACGACCAAGTGGGATTTACTCCTGCACTGCAAGATTGGGTCAACATCCACAAATCAATCAATGTGATACAATACATTAAGAAAAGAAAGAACGAGAACCACATGACACTCTCAACAGATGCTGAAAAAGCATTTGACAAAGTACAGCATCCTTTCTTGATCAAAACTTTGAAGTGTGGGGATAGAGGATACATACCTCAGTATTATCAAAGCATCTATGAAAAACCACAGCGAATATCATTCTCAATGGGGAAAAACTGAGAGCTTTTCCGCTAAGGTCAGGAACACAGCAGGGATGTCCATTATCACCACTGCTATTCAACATAGTACTAGAAGTCCTAGCCTTAGCAATTAGACAACAAAAAGAAATTAAAGGCATCCAAATCGGCAAAGACGAAGTCAAACTTTCACTCTTTGCAGATGATATGATACTTTATGTGGAAAACCCAGAAGACTCCACTCCAAATCTGCTAGAACTTGTACAGGAATTTAGTAGTGTCAGGATATAAAATCAATGCAGAGATGTCAGCTGCATTTCTATACGCCAACAATAAGACAGAAGAAAAATTAAGGAGTCAATCCCATTTACAATTGCACCCAAAACCATAAGATACCTAGGAATAAACCTAACCAAAAAGGCAAAGAATCTAACTCAGAAAACTATCAAGTACTCATGAAAGAAATGGAGGAAGACACAAAGAAATGGAAAAACGTTTCATGCTCATGGATTAGAAGCACAAATATTGTGAAAATGTCTATGCTACCTAAAGCAATCTACACATTTAATGCAATCCCTATCAAAATAGCATCAATTTTTTTCAAGGAAATGGAACAAATAATCCTAAAATTTATATGGAACCAGAAAAGACCCCAAATAGCCAGAGGAATGTTGAAAAAGAAAGCCAAAGTCGGTGGCAACACAATTCCAGATTTCAATCTTATTATTACAAAGCTGTCATTATTAAGACAGTATGGTACTGACACAAAAACAGACACATAGATCAATGGAACAGAATAGAGAGCCCAGAAATAGATCCTCAACTTTATCGTCAACTGATCTTCAACAAAGCAGGAAAGAATGTTCATGGAAAAAAGACAGTCTATTCAACAAATGGTGTTGGGAAAATTGGACAGCCACATGCAGAAAAATGAAACTGGACCATTTCCTTACACCACACACGAAAATAGACTCCAAATAGATGAAGGACCTCCATGTGAGAAAGGAATCCACTAAAATCCTTGAGGAGAACACAGGCAGCAACCTCTTCAACCTCAGCTGCAGCAACATCTTCCTAGGAACATTGCTAAAGGCAAGGGAAGCAAGGGCAAAAATGAACTAATGGGACTTCATCAAGATCAAAAGCTTTTGCACAGCAAAGGAAACAGTAAAAAAACCAAAAGACAACTGACAGAATGGGAGAAGATATTTGTAAACGATGTATCAGAAAAAGGGCTAGTATCCAAAATCTATAAAGAACTTATCAAACTCAACACCCAAAGAACAAATAATCCAATCAAGAAATGGGCAGAGGACATGAACGGACATTTCTGCAAAGAAGACATCCAGATGGCCAACGGACACATGAAAAAGTGCTCCACATCACTTGGCATCAGAGAAATACAAATCAAAACCACAGTGAGATACCACCTCACACCAGTCAGAATGGCTAAAATTAACAATTCAGGAAATGACAGATGCTGGTGAGGATGAGGAGAAAGCAGAACCCTCCCACACTGTTGATGGGAATGCAAGCTTATGCAACCACTCTGGAGAACAGCATGGAGGTTCCTCAAAAAGTTGAAAATAGAGCTATCCTACGACCCAGCAGTTGCACTACTGGGCATTTACCCTAAAGATACAAATGTGGTCATCCGAAGAGGCACATGCACCCAAATGTTTATAGCAGCGCTGTCCACAACAGCCAAACTATGGAAAGAACCTAGATGTCCATTAAAGATGAATGGATAAAGAAGATGTGGCATATATATATATATATGTGTATATATATATGTATACACACACACACACACACATATACACACATACACAATGGAATACTATGCAGCCATCGAAAGAAATGAAATCTTGCCATTTGTGACCATGTGGATGGAACTAGAGGGTATTATGATTAGCAAAATAAGTCAATCAGAGAAAGACAATTATCATATGATCTCCCTGATAGGAGAAAGTTGAGAGGCAACGTGGGGGCCTTGGGGGGTTGGAAAGGAATAAATGAAACAAGATGGGATCAGGAGGGAGACAAACCATAAGAGATTCTTAATCTCACAAAACAAACTGAGGGTTGCCGCGGGGAGGAAAGTAGGGAGAGGGTGGTGGGGTTATGGACATTGGGGAGGGTATGTGCCATGGTGAGTGCTGTGAACTGTGTAAACCTGGTGATTCACAGACCTGTGCCCCTGGGGCTAATAATACATTATATGTTAATAAAAAAATTTAAAAATTAAAAAAGAAAAAAGAAAAATGGTGAGCAATATGCATAGGCAATTCACAGAAAGGAAGATACAAATAATAGCTAATAAATAAATGAAAAAGACCCTCTATCCCAGCACTAAGTAGAATAATGCAAAGTTAAATGAAGATGCCATTTTTCATCTATCAGATTAGCAAAACAAATTTTTTAAATGCTTGGTAATAGTTTGCACAGAAGTTTCAAAATTTGTAAAATTAGGTATTATTTATGTCCTTCATACAAATTAGGAAATTGGGGTTACAAAATTTGCTCAGTATCTCAAAGGACAGAGTAACCTCATTAGCTTTAAATCTAGGGTGACACCTGTAGGTGTGTGTGGCGGGGGAGGGATAGCCTCAAATTTGATTAGGTGATTACATCTCCTACTTAAATGTATATCAAATCTATTATCAATTATTCTAGATTTCAAGACCTGACTATCCAACCAGCAGAGGATAAGCTAATAGAATGATTCTCTACTTGGATAAATCTAGAAGATCACCCAAGGAGCTTTATCAAACTATACATACAGATGCACATTTCTTACTTCCTATCCACATCCCCCAACTAAGAATCACCTGTACATCCATGAAGAACATCTAGAGAAAAAAAATAAAAACGCTGGTTTTATCTGGTTTATTTCCACAAAACCATAACATGAAGGGAAGGAAGCATATAATCAGCTGAGGACTGTTTTGTTTTTATTTTTAGATAAAAACCAGTAACATAAATGTAATGCCATATCTCTTTGCTCACATTATTTAAAGGAGAAAAAACATTAGGAAATGGTCACATGCTTGAAATTCTGTCCAGGGAGGATTTAAAAAAAAAAAAAGAAAGGAAGGAAGAAAGAAAGAAAAGAGTTTCCAATTCTATGGGACTTTACCAAAGGAAATGATGCAAATGCAGAAAGCTCTCCTTCCAATTCCAGAGCTGCTGCACTCACAGAGCTTAGTATGTGTGCAAGTGGACTCTAAACAAAATCCATGGGAAGCAAGAACATATGTTTCTAATGATTTCTTACAAACATTCACAAGAAACAACAGTTCCATTCCATAACACGTACTGCATTTTCTGCATCACAAACAGAGGCTAGAAACTCTAGCCTCTAACTACTATCTACTATATCTAACTATCACAAACTGAGCTAGAGCTCAGTGAATTAATAGTCTGAATAGTTTCTGTTTACTCAGATCTCTGATTCAGATTTTTTTTTCACACTGCTCTATGCATCCAGGCTTCACAGCACAGCCTGAGAGACAGCAACCCTCGTTTTGTTGACTTTTCCTTCTCCATTACCCTTTTCTACCAATTCTACTCTTATCAACACCTGTATCAGAATATATTAATATCATGAAAAACAATGGAAATTAACATACATCAAAAAAAGTCATACCAAACAAGGTAATTCTACATAGAGGCCTATTTGTACTGTATCAGAAAAACCTCCTGGAAAAGAGCTGGTAGATTTTTTTTTCCAAAAATATAAATATTCATTGCCATTTCACAAGAAACTTTATATGACTAGTAAAATAAAAACTATCTAGGTGCCTCGTACATAGCAGAAATTCAAGTATTTTTCTAATCTAATTTTAATTTGAAGCATATAACAAAGTGGCTAAATACTCAGGTTTTGGGTTGGAAAGCCCTCGAATCAAGTTCCAGCTCCAACATCTAAAAGTTACCTTAGCGTAAGATATGCCAAGCACCTGGGTGGTTCAGTGAGTTAAGTGTCTGCCTTCAGCTCAGGTCCTGATCTCAGGGTCCTGGGATTGAAGCTCCCTGCTCAGCGCACAGTCTGCTTCTCCTTCTCCCACTGCTCTGCCCCCTGCTTGGCATGTGCTCTCTCTCTTTCAAATAAACAAATAAAAACTTTCAAAAAAAAAAAAAGTGCCAATGTCCCAAAGAGATCTACCTCACAATCCTTTAATTTAAACTGTTTCCTTCAGCATTATCTTTGAAGATAATTTATTTAGGTGTTTCTACTTTAAAAGAGGCTGAAAATAATGAATTAAAAATATTTCCTAGAACAACCAAAATTTAGAGATTGCTAAATGATCCCTAGGGTTTTTCCCATTAGAGAATCAATCCTGCACTTTTAGAGATGAAGAAACTAAAGCTTCCAGGAGTTACATGGTGTTTCCAAGGTCAGTAACTTACACAAGAGAGGACCCCCTACTCTTCCAACACATCCCAGGAATATGACTGAAACTTAAAAAGCACTGGACGATGTCAAAGTTTCAAAAAGAAGTAAGAGGTTCCCAGTAATTTAATTCTATTCCTAATTATAGTACATTTCACTCAGTTCATCCCTGTTCCTCAAACTGCCCCCTCCCAACCCCATCCTTACATACCCATGCCTATTAAGGTATGCCAATTCATGGAATCAGAGGAATGAAGATCAAAAAAGCCATCTTTTTCCCGGGACCTCTAATCACAAGTATCCCACTGATGCCAAAATTATTTCAGAGCCAATGATCAGTACTTCCAGAGAGCAACACTGTCCAAGGCCAGGGATACATCTGATTACCCCAGCAGTTTTCAGAGGGGTGGGGAGATGTAGTGAAGACCATGGGCTCTGGAAACCAAATGGTTTCCAGTGGCTCCCAGTATGATGTTAGCCAAGTTACAAACCACCCCCAACCCCACAGTAGTGCCTCAGTTTCTTACTCTGAAAAACAAAGTGGTGGGGAGGCGACACTGTCACATTTTGCTTGAGCTTGTGTAAACATCAGACAGATAGTCCACAAGAAGAACTCAGCATAGTTACTAAACATGCAGGAATTGTTGCAGAAATATTAGAGCTTTTGGGATGACAACGGTGACAATGCTAGTCCTCTTCTGTGCCAAAGAGTACATGCACAGAAAAGCAAACTGAACTCTATTCTTCCTGGTTATAAAGGTTAACACAAATATTTTCTTTTAAGATTTCTATGCTATTCTCTATTTCTCCCCTAAATAACAGTATTAAATTGTTTTAGAAAGTAAGGAAATCAAACACCATGTTAAATTGCTTATTTTTAAAATAATAATTGCAGGGACACTAGAAGTTCATTTAGAAAATGAAAATTTGAGCCAAACAGATTTAGTTTTCACATGTTTATTACCGTCTTGAAAGACATAAAGGGACCTACGTAGTTTTATTTGACTTTTAAATTTTTCTTTTCTTTTTTTAAAAGATGTTATTTATTTATTTGACAGAGAGAAAGATAGAGAGCATTAGAGGGGAGAAGGTCAGAGGGAGAAGCAGACTCCTTGCTGAGCAGAGAGCCCAATGCGGGACTCGATCCCGGGACTCCAGGATCATGACTTGAGCCAAAGGCAGTCACTTAACCAACTGAGCCACCCAGGCGCCCTGACTTTTAAATTTTTCTACATGTAAGCTGAAACTGTATGTATATCAAATACATATACGTTATGATAATTCTAAGTATGATGCCTGCCTTTGAAAAATTCTCAACTGCCTCATTTTAAATAATCCCTTTTTCACTCATGCAGTTTATTAATTCCAGAATGTATCTATATCAACATAATTGTTCTGATTTCAATTTTTTTCCTAATTTTTCATTTTATAAAACTACAATATCACTGCATGAGCAACATTTAAATAAAGAGGAGAACTAACAATAGTTTTCATTTATTTAACACTCTGAAAGTTGAAGTGGCTTCTGGACCTATATTACCTCCTAATATGTTACTTCACCTGACAAAAGGTCCTCAGGCATCACTGGCAGGTCTGAAGAGGCTAAAACATCTGTTTGGAGAATATGTGAAGCTCTACATTACAGAAGGTGGTTAATTTAACCAAAAGAGAAATTACACATGCCCTAGCATTTCAATCTTCTTAAAAAGCTCTGAACTTGTTTATTTCATAACCAAGCGCTATTATCTCTAATGGCCAAGGCATTCTCTAGTAACAATTTAGGAGCCCTGGGAGTCTTTTTAACTCTTTCAGGCCATTAAGGTACCATTATGAGCATTAGAGCCTGGAACCTAATTACAGTGTATTAAATGGTCTTAGGTGCTCTTCAGGTGTTAATGAGCTAGCCAAAGTGACCGATTTTCTATCAGGGAGTACAAAGAATTTGTTTGTAAATGTTATTTAGACTATTTTTAGATTTTCACAGTGGCTACTCCAGTTTCAGAAGGCAAAACTTGGAAGATTCAAATAATAAGATTAAGGTTATAGAACTATAGCCAGCAAAAGCTTCTTTCTAATTGAAATACGTTCTCTGATGCGATGGCTACTTTCAAATTAGTCACGTCAAAATGAAAAACTATAAATATTAGAAGAGGCTATTATAGTCTACCAAAGTTTGCTCATACATTCATTTGGATCAAAAAAGTTACTTCATAATAAAACAACCCTAAAACGTCCTGGCAGAATCATAATTCAATGAATAAAGCAAAAAAATAAATTTTAAAACTATATATGAAAATGTGGAAGGACATACTGTCTATAAATTAAAACAGACTTCTCTGTCTTCAAAAAAGAAAAAATAGGCACTGATCAAGTCAAAAACAGCTTCTTTTTCTTAAAGTAGTGGAAATTAACAAGGATTTATTTTTATAAATGTCTAAGTAACAATGAAAGTGTGTAAAAGATAATTAAAAAATTCTCTATCAATTTCTGTATTACATACATCCTCAGAAAACTAAAGAATTTTTAAAATTCCAAGTAGTTACTCTTTCCTACATGGTTTTAATCTTTCCTGTTGATCCATCTAATAAAAATGCCAAGAAGTATACAAACAGCAAACATTTAAACTGTCATAAAATCATTTACTCCTTTGTGATTAAAAATATCAATTCATATATACTAATTTATATTTAAAGTTACTGCATTATATATCAAAGTTATTTAAGGAGAAGGTGACCAAAAAAGACATTTCTAACCTGTATGGACTCAGAATCAATCTTCCACATTTTCTTTAAAGAATTCTGGGAAATGTATACTGGCCAACAATAAAAATGGAAAACAAAAAAAGAGGACATGAAAGAAATCTAAGAAAAAATAGAACTACTAAGCCAGGGCGGTTAAAAGAAGCCCTCTGATGATCATTGTGTGGCAAGCTGTTCTCTCATGTCCATAACTGGTCTTTCAATAAGAAGTATGAGAAAGGGGGTAACTAATATTCACATAAAGACTGTAAATGCTAGTTGTTATTTTTCAATTTTCAGATTCAAGATATCAAACATAAAAAACAGTTAAAGAACAGAATTTAAACATTATAAATTTAGACATACAGAGCTAACATACAGTTCAGAGAAACTGGTCTGTAAAAAAGAAAGAACATAGAAACCTCAATGCCCTAGTTCTATACAGCAACCACAAGTTACTGTTCAAAATTAATGAAGCAATAAATAGAGCTCAACGTGTAATGCTTAGAGTTATTATGATAATCGAAGATGAAATATGGTAACAAAATTCAAATGTTTAAGAAGTTAAATTAAAAAAAAGAAGAAGTTAAATTCCTTTGGTTTTCAAAGCAGCAACCTGAGTCAAAAGGGAAAAAACATAAATGAAGAAAGAGAGGTGTAAGTACAATGGTTTGAGTAGAGAAGCAACCACTCAGGAGAACTAAAAACATGGGGAGGAAGAGATGAGAAGTCAGACAGGGTATGAGAAGTGGGAAGGAGAATTTTACTTTTTATTTCATATACCTTTCTTTTATACTTCTGAGTTTTTATTTCCAAGTATATGATTATTTTTATAATTAAAAATACCATCCACAATCCTTTGTTGTAATTTTAAAAGGGACACATTAAAAAATTTTAAAAATATTGACAAATTCAAGATTACCTATTGTTAATTTTCAAAGATGTACAGTAGAGACAGAACAGCAAAAATTTTTAATATCTGTTAGCTAATATTTTTGCTAGCTAATATTTATTTAATCATATGACACCAAATATACATTTTTATCTTATCATAATAAAATCATAGGTTGTTACAATAGGCATTTCATCTAATCTCAAAATCAAGAAATGCTAAGGTCCCCCCTCCCCTGCAGAAGTTCTATTTTTAACCTGTAATATCACATAAAATAAGTTATGTGCTTACAATACTCAAGCTCCTGTTGAATTATAAGTTAGGTACCTTTAGAAGATAGATTAATTGTTATAAGAGAAAGCTATTAAACAGTGTAATTAAATCACATAAACCGATCTTCTAAAAAATTCCTTCACAAATTTAGAAAGCTTTCAACGTCTACAATTCCTAAGCATCTCTCCGTTCTCATCCCCTCTAATGCCCACCCCTTTAATAGGTGTTAATGAAAACACAGACCACACCAGGCTAAGTAATGAAGAAAAAAGTTAAGCTTAAGAATGATATCTATCCATTAACATTTGCTTAAGCAGCAGGACAACAAAAACTCTTCTTTTGTCTGAAATAGTTGTTTGGAGACATAGTAAATACAAATCAAAACTTGAGTTTGAATTAAAAATAAAGGCTCCTCTGTAGGGTATCCAGTATTCCATGATTCATTATTTAAAAAAAAAATTTATACTACAGTTTTTTCAGCCTTTTACTTTGTACCTACATCTATTCCTTGGGTCACTGTAAAATAAGAAAGAAAAGAAAATTCAAAAAAGATATGTAGAATCCATTACAATAATGTGAAGGTAAAAAGAATGAGAAGTAATAGAAGAAAAAACAACTCCTAAAACTACAAAACTTACTTTAGAAACTCTAGATATATAAGAGTTATTACTTCAGGTACTATCCAGAGTGATCACTATACAAATATCCTTCAAGTAAGTAATAGCCATTTTCCCTCTGTATACCTTACTCCTTCAGGAAATAAATACAAAACAAATGTAAGCATACCATTTCAGAGCAAAGTATGTCAATAACACTCATCTAATCTTTTAATTTTAGGATTTTTAAAATGTATTTTGAAGAAGCACTGTTCTATTTTTCGTGACAAGGATACGTGTTTCTTCTAGTGGAATGGAAAAAAGTCCTTTTCTCTTTCAAAACCAGTTCTTGTAATTATTCTGGTCTGATGTCACCTCAACCTAAGTAAGTTTCAGTATTTCTGCATGTCTTTTTGTACAAGCATACACTAAAAAAATTCAGAAGATGCCAAAGTGCAAAGTCATCTCCATTCAAGATACAAGCAGAATTAAAATTAAAAGAGAGTTAAAATTTTTCATTCTAATCCTTAGGAAACTCAAGAAGGAGGTAAGGTACTTAGCCTTATGTAATCTGGTTTCAATCCTGCTAGTTAGAAAAACCGTATTACTATAATCAAGTATGAATCACTTCATACAGTACTAGAGGTAGACCAATGGTCACTATAATCAGAAATGAGTTCAAATCATGGTTCTACTATTTAATGGATGTGCAACTTGGGCAAATTATTTAAATCCTTGGAGCACCTTTTAGATTAAGAATAGTAATATGCACTAGAACAGGTACCAATGCTTTGCATATGCGGAGAGTTTAAAAAGTTAAATCGTATCCACAACAAGACTGGACTAAAGAAGAGTGTATTCCACCTCACAAATCATTTCATTCAGGCTTTCAGCCTTTCCAGTTTCAATGGGGAATTCCTTAGCAGAGTTTCATGACTTCAGGGTGTCAAATCACAAACTGATTAGTTAGTGGGTTTGTTTTGGCTGCGCTGTTGCACCATTTTATTACCAGTTCTCAACTGAGAAGCAGTTAACCTATTAAAAAAATGTTAACTGTGTATTTTCCTCTTCTCACATACGTATACATGAGAAATATAGTAATAAAGAAACCCAGGTAAGTAGTAAGACGGACAAGAAATATATATGGTTATGGACTCAAATCTCATATTTTAATTGTAGTTTTTCTGCTGTAGTTTTGCCCCTGAGGTTACTTGTACTTCACCTTACCAGACCCTTTCTTTTCTCAATTACGTGCAAGAATGGCATAAAATCTCTGGCTATTCCATGCACATGGAAAGGTTTTTAAATGCACATAAATTAAGAGAGGTTAACACATTAAGTGTCAATGAGTTTTAGTCAATTCAGAAATGATGTATTTTCCAGATAAGAACTGAAGTCTAAAGGGAACCAGGAACCTGAAAAAGAATGAAACTGAAAGAAAAAAAGGTAGATAAATAGGGGGGAAAGAGTCAAAGAATAATAATAGTGGCCATATTTTTAACAGTCGATACATGACAGTCCGATGCTTTTAGTAAATCGTCTCTTACTGTCAACAAGCTCACAAGTAGGTATAACTCTCTCCCTTTATAGGTGACCAACCTGAATTTGAAAGGGGTTAAATGATCTACCCAAAGTCACTCAGGCAGGAAGTAGCAAAGAACTCAAACTGAGGTCTGTCCAACTCCAAAGAAAGTCAACTCTTTATCATACCAAGCTATTTCTGGGACATCAAAATTGTGTCAAAGAGCAGTTGCCTTTCCCCCCATTTTTGCACAGCTTATGTCCTTGATCAACACTACTCCCTTAGTTTTCTTCCTGTTACCCAAATGCACAAAACAGAGATTTAAGGGGGAAAAAAAAAAGGAGGAGGAGGAGGATGGGAAAGGAAGGAAGGGAGGAAGGGAGGGAGGAGGAAAGGAATGGAGGGAATAGAGGGAAGGAGAAACGAATTCCGTAGTGTGTACTTTCTTAGTCTGAAGTACCACCTGTTCTCCTATATCCCTTTCTCTCTTTTTATGACTCAACTCAGACACAATCATAACTGACTACCCTTTACATTCTGTGGATGGAGACTGAATAACAAAAAAAAACACACAAATTTAACTCCTAAATATATACATTGTATTTCGGATGAGCCCCTTCTAAATTCTAAGAATTCCAATGACATACTGATTTACTTCTATTTCTGGAAAGTTACAGACTTACCATGAAACTTTGAGGCTTCGGGATCATTCACATTGATAGCAATTATTTTCCAATCTGTTTCACCCTGATCAATAAGAGCCAAAATTCCAAGGATCTTCACATGAATAACCTCTCCACAAGAAAGAACCTTTAAAGAAAAAAGAAATTCAGCATTTGCAAGGTTTTGGAAATTTACTCATACATTATAAAAGCCCATGTGAAAGATTAAAAGCACTATAGACTGAAATTTAATAAAGCTTTAAAAATTAAAGATAATTTTAAAACAGTCATAAAGCCTTTCATGACAGAATTCCCTTTTAGAATTAAGTTTCTTGATCCCTTTTTGGAAACTGAAGTTATTTATATATCTTGAAATTTAATGTACTAGGCCTAGAAACTCATCCTAAACAGAAAATAAAGCCATATATATCATTACATACTTTAAACCTTGCTTTTGCTCCTTTGGGATAAAAAAGAGACCTGAAAATCCTTCTAAATTGCTTTTTTGCAAACCACATTTATCAGTTACTAGTGAAAAGTAAATTTTTAACATATTAGAATACAGCCTTAAGAAGATGATGAATGACAGTGAAAGAATTAACATGTTAAAATACCGATAAAACAGGTTTCACAAAATGTTTTAAAAAGATTTTAAAGGAAATCAAGAAACTGCATGATGTTGAAGCAGATGTTCCATGTGTTAAAGAAAGTTATTTCAGTGGTTCCCTCAAGTTGCCAATGACAGGTTTATATGCATGCATCCTTTCTATATCCTTTTATTTTTAAAGGTTTGGTTTGCTCTACAGAATTTCACCGCAAGCCAAAATTTGAACACATGCTTTGGAACAAATTCCTTCATGACTCAAAAAGCAGCTTCTACATTTGGAAAGCAAGGTATGCAAAAGAAAAGTCACTTTTGCGTCTTGAAATTTGAGAGGAAAAAGAAAAAAAACAGATCTGAAACCATGAAGTCAAATAAATCCTTTCAGAACATTTGCAAAATGAATTTAAAATCTTAATATGTCTACATGAATCTGTAATTAGTTGCAACTAATTACACAAAAGATTAGTGTGACTTTATAAAGTAAAATCTCACTTTTAGGGAAATATGCACAACTATATTAACCAGACTGACATGTTTACGCTCTACTACTCATCACTATATTAAACACTACTCAATAGAAAGAAAGAAGCCTGTTCTCAAAGGTTTCCAGTCTTACTAGGGAGACTTACACACCTCATGCCAGGAGATCCTTTATAAAACAAAAATGTTCAAATTTGAAGTTTCTACATAATTACCAGTGTAAGGCTGGACACAGTGGATAACTCAGCGATAAACTAGATCACCGGTTCCCAACCAGAGGCAATTCTGCCCTCTACAGACTATCTGGCAATGTCTGGAAACATTTTTGATTGTCAAAAATGGGGAGGTATTACTAGCATCTAGTGGGAAGAGGCCAAGGATGCCGAACAGGACCATCCCCTATAAAAGAATTATCCATTCAAAATGTCAACAAGTCCAATGAAGACCCTACAGAAGACTTTGGTGGTAGGGGTGTCGTATCAGAATTCTAAGGAATTATGTATAGTTTTTAAAAGCACAATGCAAACTGTTTTATTTTTATTCACAAAAATTAATAATTTACTTTGAAATTTCATATAACATAAGAGCAGATTTGAGATGTTTATGGTTACAAGGGCAAATAGGAAGCATGTCTGGGAGTTACTAAGTTTTATCAGAATGATACAAGCTCTCCGATCTCATAAGCAACAGAAAGGGATTAGACAAACCACTGTCTTGCTCTAATACCTTTAAAGACTGGAAAGGAAACTCTCAGGCAAACCAAAAACTCAGAATAAGAACTTAAGAACAAATGGTAAAATTCTTATGAACTTTCTACAATTTACTCTTTATCAGTTCAACAAATATAGGCAGAACACATAGTGTTAGACTACCAAGTGAATAACACATAATCCCTCAAGGAATTTCAACAACCTTAAAAATTTCTATATATGTGGTTCTAACTCTATAATCAACTTTCAGGACTTTGCTCCCTTCCCTCTATCCATTTACAACATAGTGTTCAAAGACGCTTTCTCCCACTATGTTCCTTACACAGCCAGACAAAAAAGAAAGGAGCACAGTACCAACAATGACCAAACTGTTCTTTAGATGGTGATTAACACTTATTTCATATTTACTTAATGGTACTTCAGGTCTCATTAACTAAAGGAATAAACTGTACTGGCTAGAAGATGAAATCTATTTTTCCAGTTTAATTATAGAACTGCCAATCTACCCTTCCCAGGAAACTACTGTGTCCAGCAGGGTCTACCACTGAAAAATGAGTTGAGATTCTAAAACAATGTAGGTGCACCTCAAAGGTTTTAGGCAGAATCAGACTAGGGTTCTTACCACTTTTCTAGCTATTATGTAAAGATTTCAAAAGAGAGGATTTTTAAGTCTTAAATATTATGAAGCTGAATTCTTCATTCACCATTTCTAAAGGTGGCATTAGGCAAATGATTTCCCACCATTATGTTAGAACTTGGTTTCTCAACAGTGAAATGGAGATTATATCACTTATTCCTTAAAGGGAAGAGCAAAGGCTATAACACATACATGAACTAGAACATAAAAGGTCTCCTACAAATATTAATATTTTTTTCTCTCTGGGCTCTACATGTATTTATCAGCTCACACCAGTCAACTGCTAACTTCTCAGGGGCCTGGTATGAGCAGAAGAGAACAGTGGTCTACAACAAAAGCTCTATGCTGATTCTCAACTTGAATGAGCTAAAACTGCAGCTGGACCCAAACAATATAAGGAAACCATGGAAAGTAAAAACCATGGAAAGTAAACAGCTTAAAGCCTGTTATACCATATATCTACTGTCATGAACTATAACAAACCTACAGCCTTAAAACAATGTAAATTTATTATCTCATGGTTTCCATGGGTCTTCTAAAATCCAAGCACAACATGGCTATATTCTCTGCTTACTACCTGACAAGACCAAAATCAAGGTGTTGTAGAGGCTGGAGTCTGATCTGAAGGTTCTAAAAATGAATCCACCTAAATTTGGTTCCTTGTACTTGTAGGACTGAGGTCCCCATTAACTTGCTGGCTGTCAACTAGGGACTGCTCTAGGCAACTAGAAACCAACTGCATTCCTTTTCATACATCCCCTTCTCCATCTTCAAACCAGCAATGGAATATCAGTTCTTCTCACACTTTAAACCTCCAAGTTCCTCTTCTGCCAGCAGCAAGACTAAGCTCCTTACTTTTAAGGGCTCATTTAATTACACTGGATCTGCACAGAAAATCCAGGAGAATACTTCTTTAAAGTAAACTGCTATGTAAAATAATATAACCAAGAGAATGAGATACTACCATATTCATAGATTCCAGGATTAGGGCAGACATCTTTGAGAGGCCATTCTAGAAACCCTGCCTCCCATATCAAGTTCTACCAAAAGAAATTAAAAAGGAAAAGCTATATTCAGGAAAACCTTTAACTATATTAACTGTATAACAGAAAATAAACTGGAAAAAATGTCCAACAAAATAAAAATGTTTATATATCTACCCCAAGAAGAAGAAAACATGGAAAGATAAAAATTATAATATGATTAGAAGCCCAGGTGGCTCAGCTAAGCATCTGCCTCTGGCTTAGGTCATGATCTCAGGGTCCTGAGATTGAGCCCACATCTGGCTCCCTGCTCAGTGGGGAGCCTGCTTCTCCCTCTCTCTCTCTTCCTCTCTCTCCCTGTTGCTCCCCCTGCCTGTGTTCTCTGTTAAATAACTAAATAAAATCTTTTTAAAAAACTGTATGATTTATTGGGATAGGAGGATTATGAGGGAAGGTTTATGCTTGATTTTATTTCCATAATATAACTACACTTTTCCCGAACAATAAATATTACTGAGAGAAAGAAAAAAAGTCCTAAATATTGAATTTGGGTCAAAGATAAAAACAAAAGTAGGCAAAAATAAAAAAACCTGTTCCCAGGGAAGAAAAATCCAGGGAGATACAATTAGAGAAGAGCTGAACAAATGCACAACCCTCAAGCCAAACAATAGTTGAGAATTAGAGAGAAGGACTTAAAAGCAAACCAAGAAAGCAGCAGAATTAGAGCACAATCAAGATAGTATGATATAAGCAAAGTCAAGTGAGGAGACTGTTTCAAGAAGGAAGACAGACTGAACAGTATAAAATGGCATGGTAAGTTCAAGTTAGACAAAGCCTGTGAAATAAGCCTGCCAGATTTGGCTAAAAGAAAGTTAGCAGGGACCTTTTTTGAAAGCAGTTCACAGAAATACTGGGGGCATATAAACAATTTTGAAATAGGTTGAACATTAAGTGGAAAGTAGGAGATGCGGATGCGTGTTGAAAACTCTTTTTATGAGTCTTCAGGTGAAGAGCAAGAAGGTACAGGGGAGGAGGCTAATAAAGAAAGAGAAGTTGTGAATAGAGAACAGGGAAGGGATGAGAAAATCCTGTGTTTCATGAGTCAGGAAGGGACAAGATCTAGAGCACAGGTAGAAGCCCAGGTCTTACCTAAGAAAGACAGTTCTCACAATAAGAGAAGAAAGGCAAGAAATAATGTTTGTAAACCCTGGTAGTTTGGTAGTCCAAAAAGAAGAGATGAGGGAGCTCTTATCTGTTGGTTCCTATGGGCTCAACAAAATTTAAAGACAAAATGTTCTGCTGTTAAGTGAAAACGAAGTGCTAGGAGTCGAATGTCTGCAGGGAACAACAAATATTAGTAATAAATGCAATAGAAAATAGAAAAATGGAGGCAAAACACAAAGAATTCTTAAGTAGCAGCAACCTATGAACTTGTAGGTTTTGTTCTTCCCCAGTAGGTCTTGGCAACCTGGAAGCAGACACAAAAACAAGAGTGCATATAACACCCAGTTCTCATCACAACACAAGCCCTCCTTAGCATTGTATGTGGCTAACTGAACATTAAAAAAAAAAAAAAAATCAAAATGTGATTCAGGGACACAAAGTGAGCAGATGTTGGAAAAATGGTGCCAACAGAACTATTCAATTTAGGGTTGCCACAAACTTTTAATTTATTAAAAAAACAAACAAACAAAAAACCCAACCAGTATCTGTGAAGGAAAATAAAGCAAAGCACAACAAAATGAAAAAACAAAACAAAAAAAATCAAGAGTCCAAGATGGCTTTATTCAGTATTGAATTTCCTGTCTGGGTAGTGGCTAACGAAGCTGAAGACAGTACTCAGCAAAGTTTTTCTATAAAAAGTCAGACAGTAGTTATGTTAGACTTCGCAGATGGTACGGTCTCTGCTGCCACTCCTCAACCTCGTGACCAAAGCAGCCACAGACAATACATAAGTGCGTGGGCATAACCGTGTCACTGACAGACACAGATGGTACACTATACTTCACTTGCCTTGGGCTGAAGTTTACCAACCCCTAGCATAAGAGAAGTAAAGAAAGATACAAAAAGGGACTCGTGTCAGAGGGATTGATAGGCCAGGCCCAGGGAGACCTGGAAACTGGTGCCTCCCGAAGAGAAAGGAGATTTTATGGCATGAACAGACTAAAACACATAGAATAACACCATCTAGAAAACAAACCTTCGAGCCTATTTCACAAACATCAATAGGATCATTATCTCCACAGCAGTCTGTACTCTTATCTTTTTGATGGGGATCTTCCCAAGTCTAAAAAAGAAAAGGGAGAGAGAGGAGGCAGAAATGTAGGTTAATACTCATTATAATATATATCTTAATCTTTCCACATGAGCACGAAGTTTTACAGGTAGTAGTAATCCAAAGGGAAAAACCTCAGAAATTACACAGGCTCTGAGCCAACATGCCAGTACAACCCTAAACATCATAATAATTAAGACGGATTTATAGTATTTCCTCCTTCCATCTCTCATTTTTCTGTAAAATCACATCTGAAAGTAGGCAGTATTTCCAAACATACTCTTTTTCCAAGCTGAGTCGGCATGTAAATTCATGCTGCCTTTTCAAGTTTCAGTTCAGAGGTTTCCACCATCTGCGCTGCTTCCAGGGGCTGCGGAAACTGTTGCTTCCATCATTCACTGCTTCCTTTGACATGGTAACAGCATCAGGTCTGGCGCTCTGTGTTTGAAAATTAACTTTCTATTCTTTAAATGACTCCTACTAGAAGAAACCCAGTTTTCCCTTCATAAAGAACAAGACAGAATCTACACCAAATAAAAGAAGAATCTATTTTTGTCTCATTTCATTCCACTTAAAAAATTCTCTACCTTGCCATCAAATCTCAAAACCTTGACAAAAGCATGAAAAGATGTCAACCCTTAAGTTTTCTAAAAAGATTATACCCTGCTGGTTACAAAATACGCACATGAGCATTTCTATAAATGAAAAACGTAAGAGAAATTTGTTATCGAATTTAAATATCCCTTAGGCACCATCCTTCCCAAAAAGCCTCATAATTACTTGATTCTAAATGGAACTGCAGAAGTTCCCTAAAATTATTTTCCTTAGATATACATTACAAGATGTGCAGAGACTGTGTCACCTCAAGACTGTTATCTAGAGATAATTTTAGATTATCCAAGCTTGGTTCCTCTAATTTTATACTGATAATTTTAAAAGTATACTCTTATTTACAGCTAAACCCTAGATAAACTCCAATATTTTCCTTCTGGCCCAAATTATAATATATTTAGGAGTAAACTGAACCCCACCTTGCAAAAAAAAAAAATTCAGTAAAACAACATTTACTACCTCAAATACTAATATTAATAATAAAATATAGGAAGAATAAACTTATTGTTAACCTTACATACTGATTATAGGGGAGAGACATATTCTAAGTGATACACACAACTACACACACACACCCCAATGAAGAAGGTACTATTGTTGACCCACTTTATAGACAAATAAACTGAAGCACACAGAATTTAAATTGCCCAATGCTCACATTTTCTAAATGGTGGCAATGGGATGAGAACTCAAGGTATTAATCCTATTACAATGCCCAAGTTTAGATTACAACAGCAACTGAGTGAGAATTACTTTCAGATATAACCTTATTCTTCTTCATCATTCTCTTCTTTTAAATACCTTCTCTCTCTCACAGAATCTCCTAAGTAGGTATCCATTCACATAGCAAATATTTATTGAGTACCAATTTGGGCAGGAACTTAGGAATAGAGATGCAGAGGACATAGTCAATACCCTGAAGAATGTCAAGTTAATAAATGGTACAGCATTTGTCACAAATGCTACAAAATCTTGATGTGCTAAAGAAACCACGATGGGACTGAGATAAGACTGAAATCAGAGAATCTAGAAGCAGAAGCAGAAAATATCTGAGAAGGTCTTCCTTCCTTATATAAGAACCCTCTCTTAAACTTCCCTTAACTTTACTCCCACCCTCAGAAGGGGACAAATGTGATAGCTAAGGTCACTCTGACATAAAGGAAGTAGCCTAGACTCTAGTTCTACTTCTGTCACAAACTACCTTGTCCCAAACATCTGGATCTCAGTTTCCTCACCTATTAAAAAATGGCCTCTGTAAGACAATTGCTAGATGTGTCCCAGCCCTGAGTGCTAGGACTGTTGGTGGTCATTCATTATCCACATGAATACTACCAGTGAAGAGGAAGCTTCATGAGATAACTTAGTCCATTCGGATCAGCAGTAATTTTAAGAAATTCCTTCCTTGAACTGAGACAAAAACGGTCTTCATACATGCTGTACTTCATCTGGTTTTGGTGGGTGCTTCCCATTTATTAATTGGTCTCAGAACTCCACTTTCAATATTATTTATCAATTTATTCCTCCTGTCAAGGAAGTAAGTACATAAGTACAAAATTCTTAAGCTATACAATCTTGATACTTTTAAGGCATGTTCTTCATGATTTCCCTTACCACAAAAACAACTGACTGGTTCTAGTTCTACTCCTGCTTTATGCACAGGCCTCCATTGTGATTACAAAAGAGAGTCACAGTAAATGACTTCCAACTTAACTTGAAAATATAGCATAATTTTAAGCAAGCACCGGGAGAGGAAATCTTGACAAAATTAAAACTTTAACTATGCCCCCTTGTGGAGCTTTAATTGTATAGCTAGGCAGAGAAACAACTAAAAAAGCTCAATGTCCACAAGAGGAAATTCCAAATCTTAATATTTGCTTCACAAAAGTAAAAAAAAAAAAAAAAAAAAAAAAAATTAGCATCCAAAATTTAGAGATAACTTCAACAACTAAGTAAGAAAAAGGGCAACCCAATACAAAATGGGCCAAAGACAAGAACAGGTCATTCAAAGAGAAAACATGAATGACTTATAAATATATGAAAAGATACCCAGTCTGATTAGAAAAATAAAAAGTAAATTGTATAATGAGAAATAGAAATATAAAATAGAAATAGAAAGAGAAATAGAAAAATAAAAAGTAAAACTATAATGAGACACTATGTCCAAAACCTAAAAATATGATAATGCCAAATAAAGCTGACCCTCCAATAACTCAGGGTTAGGGATGCTGAACCCCTGCACAGTTGAAAATCTGAATATAAATTTTGACTCCACAAAAACTTAACTACTAACAGCCTACTGCTAATGGGAAGCCTTATCAATTACATAAACAGCACATATTTTTATGTTACACATATTATATACTATATTCTTAAAGTAAGCTAGAGAAAATGTTATCAAGAAAATCATAAAGAAGGGCGCCTGGGTGGCTCAGTCGTTAAGTTTCTGACTTCAGCTGAGGTCATGACCCCAGGGTCCTGGGATCAAGCCCTACATCAGGCTCCCTGCTCAGCTGGAAGCCTGCTTCTCTCTCTCCCATTCCCCCTGCTTGTATTCCCTCTCTTGCTGTGTCTCTCTCTCTGAGAAATAAATAAATAAAAATCTTAAAAAAAAAAAAAGTCATAAAGAGAAAATACATTTACAGTACTGTACCATAGAAATCTCTATATAAGTAGATTCAAACCCATGTAGTTCACACTCATGATCAAGGGTCAACTGTACTGGTAAGGATGTAAGGCACCTAGCACACTATGCACTGCTGGTAGGAGTGTGTATTGTTACAATTTCTTTTGCAAGGAATTTGGGAATACCTAGTAGAGTTACAGAAGTGTGTTGCTCACAATTAAGCAATCTGACTCATAGGTATACACCTACCAGTACATACCTATATATGCTACATATATAGAAAAATTTTAGCATGAACCCAGGAAAATCATAAATAAAAGAGAAACTATCAATGGAAATACAAATAATGTTGGTACAAACAATGGCTATAAAGCTAGGAAAATAAATCAGAAAACAGATTACTGATCTAGCCTAAAACAAATCTTTCTCATCCTTGTGTAGATGTCTGAGATCATTACCTTACAAGCTACAAATATTAATAAATACATTTATAATCACCATGCTCTGGTCCTTATGTCAAAAAAATCATTGAATTGTACAGAGCTCTCTATACAAGTGCTTCTTGAGAACTACTTCCTGGTTAATCAGGATTCCTATAACCAGCTCAAGGGAAGGAGGATGCACCTGTACTTTAACAGATTCAATTTGAAGCAAAAGCCACTGCCAGCTGTCTCACTAACAGCAGCTATTATCAGTGACAACAGTGTCATCATCGAGAAATATTACTGAGAACTCCCTCCAGGCTAAACGGTTTGATTATCTCATTCAGTATTGACAACAACCTTGTGGGGGAGGTGGTATAATGATATAGAAGTAGAAATAGACCTGAGAGATTTAGCCACTGATCCCAGGTTACAAACCTAGTAAGTGGTACTAAATGCTACTTGGGGTCAATGAACCAGACTTATAATGAAGTTCAAAATAAAAACACAATATTCCATTAAAACTGAAGAAATCTTAGTGGGGGGGGTGTGGAGAGGGTTGGCAAAATGGGAGAAGGGGAGTGGGAAGGATAGGCTTCCAGTTACAGAATAAGTAAGTCACAGGAATAAAAGTACAGCACAGGAATAGAGTCAACAGTATTGTAATAGCATTGTATGGCGAGATGGTAGCTACACTTGAAGTGAGTGTAACAAACTACAGAGCTGTCCAATCACTATGTTGTACAGCTGAAAGTAATGTAACATTGTGTGTCAACTATACTTCAATTAAAAAAGAATTGTTGCGGGGCACCTGGGTGGCTCAGTGGGTTAAAGCCTCTGCCTTCGGCTCAGGTCATGATCTCAGGGTCCTAGGATCGAGCTCCACATCCGGCTCTTTGCTCGGCAGGGAGCCTGCTTCCCCCTCTCTCTCTGCCTGCCTCTGCCTACTTGTGATCTCTGTCTGTCAAATAAATAAATAAAATCTTTAAAAAAAAAAAAAGGATTGTTGCACTACAAAAAAAAAAATTAAAGAAATCTTATTTTGTGATTCTAGTCCTTTAACATTATCCAGTCCATTAACATAATGGGTCTTCCAAATATTCACTCAGAAGTTGTAACACTGAATAATCCATTATACAAGGAAATACAACTTGGGGAAAGCAAACAAAAGAAAATTTTTGCTCAGGCCAAACCCAAACTTTGGGGAAGGCATTACTGCTAGTGAGTGGGAAGTTATTAAGGTTCACCAGCCTAGACAGCTAGAGATCTGAAATAATGACAGCACGCTGAGGAAGAGGCTGCTACTTAAGCAAAACACTGCTGCTTACTGTTCTTCCAAGCATGGTTGGCTTGGTAACAGTTCTGAACAAATTTCCTTCTGTTACAGGACAAATCATAAGAAAACAGCAAAATCTAATACCCACAGACACATATGAAACAAATGTAATACACACAATGCATTCATTTTTCATTCCCCAAATATTTATTAATCACCTACTAGGTGTCAGGCACTAATCTAAGTAGTTAGTTGGAAGACCTCAATGAACAATAAAGACAGAATCCCGGTCTTCCTGGAGTCTGCATTCTAGCTGGAAAAAATTCACAATAAACACAATAAACAACCAAATTACAGAACATGTTAGAAGTTGGTAGATTCTACAGAAAAGGGAAAAAATAAAGTAGGGAAGCAGGAGACAAGGTTATATTCTAAAGGATTTTCAGGATAGACATCACGAAGAAGGTGATTTATGACCAAACATTTAAGGAGGTGAGCCATGTGCACTCCTGGCAAAAACCGTTCCAAGCTGGAGGACACAATAAAGATGAAACCTGCACCATGAGTGTGCCTGGAGAACCAGAGGAATCGTGAGAAGGCCAGAGTGGGAGTGAGGAAGCAAAGAAGATTGAGAAACTGGAGATGAAATAAAAAATATAAATAGGACGAGGGGCTAGCTATCATTTTACCAGACTCATTCTGTCTTGATACTGACAATGAAGCAAAAAGATATTAGGTACAATTATCTTTTCCCATAAACAACTGGTCTAATTTCAATTTTTCATAAACATTCATCAGTTCACTTACTGTTTGGTACATAAGTTCTCTGCAACCTCATGTATTCTTTTGCTGAAAACTAACACACACACACACACACACACACACACACACACACTTTTCGGTGCAGGTTTAAGAAGATGATAAAGATTTCTGGTTAAAAATGGCAGAGACACTAGAGGTCTATTTCCTCCTCCTCACGTCCATTCTAGCCACACTGGTCTTTCTGTTACTCAAACACACTAGGCCTGCTTCCACCTCGGGATCTTTATACGTCCCGTTTCTTGTTGCATTCCCCCCCAGATGTGCATGCTACTTGTCCCCTTACTTCCTAGAGGTCCTCACTCAAATAACCCCTTCTCGTGGAGGCCTTCTCCTTAATCAAAATTACAACATTCCCAATATATCCTAGTCCCATTCCCTGCTTTATTGTTCGCCAACATGCTTACCGCCAGTTGACACACTATACATTTTATTACTCTTTTTTTTGCTGTTGTTGGTCACTCTGTCCAGAATAAAAGACCCAGAAGGATTTTTGTCATTCTTATCACTGCCTTATCTCCAGTACTTACAGCACTGCCTGGCAAACATCAGGCACTGCTCTCATATATACTAAGGAACAGCTCTGTGCAATCTTGGTATAGAAAAAAAGGAAATTAGAAACACTAAAGCACTCACTGTGGTGGAATGGAAATGAGGAAAGACAAACGCTGTAAAAGGAGGCTGGAGCAGGAAGCAGAGGCCAGATCAGGCAGGGCTCAGGAACCATGCTAAGAACATTGTATTCTGGGGTACCTGGGTGGCTCAGTCAGTTAAGCATCTCCCTTCAGCTTAGGTCATGATCCCAAGGTCTGGGATCTGGCCCCACATCAGGCTGCCTGCTCAGCAGGTTGTCTGTTTCTCCCTCTCCCCACCCCGTCCGCTTGTATGCTCTCTCTCCCTCTCAAATAAATAAAATCTTAAAAAAAAAAAAAAAAAAAAGAATTTTGTATTTTATTCTTGAGGCAATAGGAAACCACTAAAAAGGTTCTCACATGAGCAAAGACTTAGGAGATTTAAGTCTTTAAAATGCTATTTTGGATGCTAGACAGTATTAAATGTCGGTAGGCAACAGTTCAGGATGCATTCAGAGACTGCTAGAGTCTACAGTAAAACTATTGTACCTAACAGACTACTATAATAGTAGGTAGGGGCATCTTGAAAATTCAAACACATCCAGAGGAGTACAAAAACTCATCAGGACTTTAGGTAGAAAAACTACAAAAGTTGAGAACTAGTAGATGAATTAGTAAAACTTATTATGCTCCATGGTAACCAGTGGTTTAGTTGTTGATCACCCCCTATGAATTTCTTTAGAAGGAAGACCATATAATAAAAATACCAGTACCTATAATAATGTGATCACTATACTCTTGGCACTCTTCTAAGATCACTGTGTAATAATTCATTTAACTTCAGTAAGACCATATGCACTAGGTACTTTATCACCTCTATTTAACAGATGAAGAAAGTGACACACAGAAGGACAAAGAAACTTACCCAAGGTCACATTACTAGTAAGTGCCATCTGCTCCAAAACCCACATTCTCACTTATGTGCTGTCTTGTGTATCAGTTTTCTTTGTATACCCACCATCTATACACTGCCTAGCACAAAAATTTTTAATAAATGTTTCATGAAATAAACAAATATATGAACTTTAGTTTGTCCCCTGCCTTCTCTACTTTATATGTCTCTGTTTTTGTCTTTCTCCAATCCAACTGCTTCTTTGGCCTTCTCCTCATCCATATATCCTCTCCTACAAAGAGTATCCCCTAAGCTTAAAAAAATTTTTTTTTTTTTACCCTTTTACTGATAGGTCAAACAGAATGTCTACTTAGGCACCTGGGGAATCAGAACACCTGCCTTCATTTTTTCAACAGACATTCTCATTCTTAGTACATCATTTTAGAAGTGCTTGTTTTAACCAAGAATGTATCCATGTGGGTGGTCTAAAAGCATCGAAGGCAGCTGACCCCTTAGAAAACAATTTTCTCTCTTCTTTTCCTGTAAATATTCTAAATGGGCAGCTGGTTTTTTGAGTGGGATAAAGCCAGACTCCTTTTTCTGTTATTTCCCCAAAAGCATTTTGGAATTTCATGCAAAATGTTAAAATAAAATAAAATTTATAAAACTTAAATATCCAGATAGATAGTCTAATATAGATGGCTTTTATAATCATAAAAAACAGATGCTTCTCTATGTCTCCTACACCCAGACTTCTGATTCTGCATACTCCAAGTTTTACTCACTAAATAATTTGATCAGTAGGAGATACCATTTGATCAGAAGGAGATACCCTTTCCCAAGGGTGAGGAAACATGGGAAGAAAACAAAAAGGGATAAGATAGGATGCTATCATATATGACTGTATATAAAAGCATAACTTGTCACATTCAAAGAAACGCTGAAGATAAAGTGGGTAAAACATTTTTCACTAACTCTTAACTGCCAAGCCCAGAGAAAGAAATGTGTTCAAATGCCAAATATAAGTTTTCTATATGCCTAACTCCAAGAACTTAAGTAGAGACATATATATAGTTTGAAAAAAATTTATTGATACAATAAAACTCCACATTAAAAAATTTTAAATTTACAAATCTCTCAAACTGACATGCCCTCAGAACCAATTTAAATTGAAGTAGTTCACAGGATTTACAAGGCAATTTTTTCAGAAGACAGAGAAGTTTTACCATTATAACAAAAATGTTACCTGTGGGAGGGCACCATAATTCCAGATATAACCCTTGTGAGGAAAGATATTTGCCACATAGCGTAGCTTGCCATTCTTTATATCTTGTTTAATGGGATTCAATGGCTCCTTTGTGGCAATCTATGTAGATCATGGAAAAAAAGAGAGAGGAGGATGAGAAATGATTAATCCTATATTCAAATTGTATATTTTAAATCTGTCTGCTATTATGAGGCTAAATATTTATATTCCAACTTACTGATCAAAGATACTTTAAAATAAATTAACTCTTATTTCTACTTTACAGTTTTAGGTAAGAAAGAATGTCTAAAAAGGAAACATCAGATTATATACTTAGTTACTCTATTATATACCCCGCACTCGTTTCGAACAAAAATAACAGAATTACCATAAGGGCAAAAGGATAAAGATTAACCTACTTGCTTTTTGATACTAATTTTGGGTGTCTTACCATCAATCTTATGAAAATAAGGTTAACTTAAAGATTTTCACCAAGTAATTTCATTTCAGTTAACTTTCTATCAAACATACTCAAACTGAGTTGCCAAACAAAACAACAAAAAACCCACTATCCCATAAAGAATAACTTGAAGCCATTTTTGAATGAATAAATACTGCTTAAATTAGGTAGGATCTCACAGATTCTTGATTCTATACCTAACTGAGATAGAAAGTAGCCAGAATGCTCAAATATTCTGAAGGAAGACCAAAAAAAGAATCCATTTTTTTTTTAACTTTTACTCTTACCTATTAAAATATTAACAAAAACAATGCTACTAGGACTTTGTGAAATTACTGGCAATTCACTAACTATAAATTCTGAAAAACATACACCTATATAACAATCCTTAATTAAAATACTTGAGGGGCATCTGGAGGGCTCAGTCAGTTAAGTGCCCAACTCTTGCTTTTGGCTCAGGTCATGATCTCAATATCCTGAGACTGAGCCCCTTATAGAGTCTACTTGAGATTCTCTCCTCTCCCTCTACCCCTCACCCCGCTCACATGGGCTCTCCTGTATGCATGTACACATGCACTTGCACATTTTCTCTCTCAAATAAATACCTAAATAAGATCTTTTAAAAAAAATACTTAAAATAATACTTGCTATCACAACCAAAGCAATAGGACAAGACTTAAATAACTAAAGAAACTAAGTGCCATAAATTAAATTTCACTCAGAAGTCTAAGGAATCTTATCTAACTGAAGATGGAACAAGAAAATTCTGAAGGGCAAAAGGGAAGTTCTTGATAGGTTCATGTCTCAAAGAAAACATTTTAAAAAGGGGAAAAAAAGGTAACCAGGGAATAGCAGATATGCTGGATAGCACTTATAAATCAAGAGTTGGCCAGGAAAATGCTTTCATTTCTGGTACAAAAATCTAAAGGACAGTTTGTCTTTAGAAACTTGCCATCAGTCCCAAATAAATATGTCTCAATTTTATCTGTGAACAAAATACATCTCTGAATCTGTTTAAATAAACCTGGAAATGTTTATTTTTCAAAGACAGAGGAGTCAAAGACAATTAAATAAATATGTGTATAACAAACCAGAGAGACAAAAGTGGAAAACACACTCTTTAAAGTGTAAATTCAGCTCTGAATAATATTTTGCTATTTGAAAATTACATTTCAAGTTCACTAAAATGTTTTCAATTGTTTTTATCAAAAAGAAGTTTGTCAACCATCCCAAATTCAAAATACTGCCAGACCAACTTGAAATAAAGTTTTTAAGTCTTAATTGTAATTTCCACTTGATATTAAAAGAATATAGCCATACCTCCATTTTAGCATTTGTCCACCGAGGTACTTCTACTACCATATTAAACAAATTCTGCAGTTAAAAAAAAAAAAAAGACAGATAATTTTTAAATTTTTACTTATCCTTTATATCACTTATCTCTTGTGCAAGAATACTGTAATTTTTTTCCCTACAAAAATATGTGGAGACTACATCATACATCTGTATGCCTTAAATTTCTTCTGAAAAATTAAAGTTGTTGTCTAAAACACAGCAGGATTTAAGCCATCATGTCACATGATGCTGCAGCATTAAAACCTGCTATATTTCACCTTCACAGTATAGTGACAGAACTAGAATGGAAACTTGTTTCAATTTTTATTTTCTAACTAAAACAGAAGTGAGAGACAGGGTCCATCGTGTAAACTAAAGTCTCACTTTTCCGATCTGCAATGTAAGTGTAATGATCTCTGTCCTATTCACCACACAAGGTTGTAACACAGATCAATTACATAATTTAAATGAAAATACACAAAAAAATTACAAAGTAAAATGTTTTGAAAATCACAAAGCAATATTTAGGGGCGCCTGGGTGGCTCAGTCGTTAAGCGTCTGCCTTCAGCTCAGGTCATGATCCCAGGGTGCTGAGATCGAGTTCTACATCGGGCTCCCTGCTCAGCGGGAAGCCTGCTTCTCCCTTTCCCACTCCCCCTGCTTGTGTTCCCTCTCACCTGCACTCTCTCTCTCAAATAAATAAATAAAATCTTAAAAAAACAACTCCCAAACCAATGGAATATTTAAAGACAAGTTATTATGATCATAATGTAAAATTAAGGCTTTTGTCATAGGTAAGTATTAAGTTTAAAAAGTCAGACTGACACCTTTCTACACTTAGCTTGCTTATCTAGGATTTCTGATACCCTAAAGTTATAAAAGAATCAGCTTCTTTTTATCATTTTTGAACTTTACAGAACATTTAAAACAAAAAAGACTCTAGGTCAATGGTGAGTAAAAATGCCTGCCTACAGTACTTAGGTATACAAATCTGTAATTTTCCATAGTTTGGGCCTTATAAAAATAAAGTCTCAAGTTTAAAATCGACTTGCATGCCATTTTGAACTTACCCTAGGAAAGCAATGTTAAAACAGTGCTACAAGTATGGCCAAGAACCAGAGCTAATCTGCAAGCTGATTGTTACTGGTTCATTTAGATACATTAATAGCAATTTGATGGAGCCATTTTTAGGTCTGTTGAACCTTGAATTACACTTTTCTAATAATTCATTTTTATTATATTTTTTTGAAGTGTCAGTTCACAACAGATCAAAAATAAACCAAAAACTAATTCCTTAGCACAGATCATTTGAGAAAGCAGTGATTAAATACACTTATTCTCAATTGTGCCACGCATCAAAATCACCAGGAGAGCTTTAATCAATTAAAAAAAAAAAAAAAAAAAGGTTTCCTAGGGCCCACCTCCCACATATTTGAATTCAATAGCCTCTGGATGTAGGCAGGGCACTGCTTATTTTTAAAAGCTCTGCAAGCAAATTTTAATACTCATCCAGAGTTGCAAACCTCTGGCTTACAGCACTGCTAAACAGTACGTGGGGGCTTGGCGAAAACGGATGCTATTAATTCAAAGAATGCCATTTGAGCCACAAAAGTAATGATGGTTGTTAAGCTTTTCTAGTTAAGACTAAAGTTTACCAATGACAGAAATGCAAAACCATAATGAGATAAAGAACAAAGCCAAGAATGAATTCACAACAACTGCTCCTTAGAAGTATGTCTCATACCTATCTCTGAAACTTTATACACAGTCTTGCTGTTATGTTTCATTTTCTATGCTCTTTTATGAGGTACCCCAGCACCTGTTTAAATATGTCTCAAGTAGCTGTTAAAAAGAAAAACCTAAGTAAATGGCAGATGTTCCCATAATTTATTCATCCCTGAAAGCCTGGCTATAAGAGAACAAATGCATACAGATGAATCCTCAGAGGTGACAGGAAGACCCAGGCTAGTCACAACTGTTTTACACAATGACACCTACCAAAACCACTCACAGAAACTTGAAATAGGCCAAAAGAACAAAAGACAAGGTTTGAATTTTAAGTGTGCAACAACCATCTCTCCTTCATCACTTGTTACTGACTCTGAAGAGTGAATCCCCAGCCTGTTTTTCTTCCCTCCAGCTAAAATATGTATTACTTATAATTTTTTAAAGCCAATGTTAGTCTGGTTATCCTAAGATTACTGTTAACTATAAACCAGTAATGGTCTGCTGAAATTTACCAGAAAATAGGAAAGATACGAGGGGACACATTTCAAGTGAGAAAGCTGGATATGAGCAAGAACCATTTACCTCCTTCTTCAGGTGTTTTCTGTCTCTCCACTTTTCCTTTCTATTTTTATTGCAAAAACCAAAAAGAAAAAAACTCATAATACATGAAAAAAGTTAGCAAATTTTTTATACTTTGGAAAAAAATGGGAGGGTATCACCCTTCTTTCCTCTCTTAAAAAGATCAAATAAACTTTGGATTTGATACTAAAAGCAAAGGCAACATGTAGCAAAAATAAACAAGTAAGACCATCAGACTAAAAACCTTCGGCTCAGCAAAGGAAACAATTAACAACATAAAAAAGGTAAACTATAAGTGGGAAAAAATATTTTAAGTCATATATCCAATAAAGATTAGTATCCAAAACTCAAAGAACACATGCGACTCAACAGAAAAAAAAATCTGATTAAGAAATGGGCAGGGGGGCACCTGGGTGGCTTAGTAGGTTAAGCAGCTAACTTGGTTTGACTTGGTTTCCGCTCAGGTCATGATCTCATGGGTCCGGAGATTGAGCCCAGTGGGCAGGCTCTGCGCTCAGGAGGGATTCATCTTGAGACTCTCTCCTTCTGCCCCTCCCACCACGATTTTCCAAGAGACAGTCAAAAGGTACATGAAAAGGTACTCAACATCACAACTGTCAGAGAAATGCAAATCAAAACCACAGTGAGATACCACCTCACACCTGTTAGAATGGCTGTCATCATCAAAAGACGAGAAGTAACAAGTGCCGGTAAGAATGTGAAAAAAGGAGAATGCTTGTGCACTGCTGGTGGGAATGTAAATTGCTACAGAAAACAGTGTGGCAGTTTTTTAAAAAAAATAAAAACAGGGGTGCCTGGGTGGCTCAGCAGGTTAAGCCTCTGCCTTTGGCTCAGGTCATGATCTCAGGGTCCTGGGATCAAGCCCCGCATTGGGCTCTCTGCTCAGCAGGGAGCCTGCTTCCTCCTCTCTCTCTGCCTGCCTCTCTGCCTACTTGTGATCTCCCTCTCTCTGTCAAATAAATAAATAAATAAATAAATAAATAAATAAATAAATTCTTTAAAAAAATAAAAACAAAAAATAAAAACAAAGCTATCATATGATCCAGCAATCCCACTTCTGGATATTTATCCAAAGAAAACTGAGGGGTGCCTAGGTGGCTCAGCAGGTTAAGCGGCTAGCCTTGGCTCAGGTCATGATCTCAGGGTCCTGGCATCAAGTCCTACATGGGGCTTCCTGCTCCACGGGGAGTCTGCTTCTCATTCTCCTTCTCCCTCTGCCTATTGCTCCCCCTGCTTGTGCTCTCTGACAAATGAATAAATAAAATCTTTAAAAAAAAAGGCAATGAAAACAGAATATTGAAGAGATACCTGCATTCTGATGCTCACTGCAGCATTATTCACAATAGCTCAGATATACAAACAATCTAAACGTCTGTCAATGGATGAAAAGATAAAGAAGATGTGCTTAATATATACAATGGAATATTATTCAGCCATGAGAAAGAAGGAAACCTGCCATTTGTGACAACATGGGTGGACCAATAGGGCATTATTCTCACTGAAATAAGCCGGACAGAGAAAGACAACTACTGCATTTACCACTTATATCTGGAATTCTAGGAAGGAAGGAAGAAAGGAAGGAAGGGGGGAGGAAGAAGGGCCAAACTCATAGAAACAGAATAGAAAAGTCATTGCCAAGGGCTTGGAAAAAAAGGAAGAAAGTTATAAATAAACAAACACAAACTACAGACTCCAATTAGTCGCTCTCTGACATATGAACCATGTTCTAAGAATTAAATTTTAAGTTGGCTATACAGACTCAGAATACATTTTTCCCACTGGGGGGAAAAAAAAACACACACAACTATTTCCAGGTGAATACACGAAGTCCTCAGGAACCTATAAGGCCTCGAAGCCCTCAGTATCTATTCACCGCCGTCTAGGGCAGAGGTTCTCAAACTTCAGTGTGTACAGAATGCCCTGAAACACCTGTTAAATATGTGAACTAACCAGTCCCCATCAAGCAGATTCTGATTTAGTAGATATGGAATAAACCCTAGAACCTGAAATTCTAACAAGTGTTCTATGTTATTCCAACATAGATGATTTAAGGGCCATTTTAACAGACACCAATTTAAGAAAATACAATATGGATGGCAGGCAAAGGTGGCTGGGACTAAACAGCACTCATGGCTATTTCTGGAAGTAGATTCAAAGGCTGGGGTCATAAATTTCAGCTGGAGTAGAGAAAAATGGAAATAAGGTTTAAGGGAAAAGGAGGCTGAGGAAGGTGGCAGGAAAAACTGTCTGACATCAGCAAGACAAAAAGGCATCAACAGCATGAGACGGGATGACAGGCATCAATCAAATGTTCTGGTCCTAAATCAAGAACTATTAAAGGTTTGACAGTCACATATTTAAGATATATTCAGAAGACATTTATTTTAGCGTATAGTTGGTGTAACTTTTTTTCTCCGTTATCCCCAAAAGACTTGTTCCTGAACTCTAAAACAGCCTCTCAGACCACCTTTTCTCTTAGAATTAAAAAAATGGTAAACGGACCAATTTTCATAAAGTACCTTTACTTTAGACTATCTATTGTGATAAATAACTTTTATTTATCACGGGTTCATTTCCTGATTCTCTCTGGGTTTATTTCCTGATTCTCTCTGGTTCTTTCACTTACAAAATGAAATGGTAAGGAGGTTCCTAGAATAGTCAGATTCATAAGCAGAAAGTAGAATAGTAGTTACCAGGGGCTGGGTGGAGCAGGGAATGGAGAGTTAGTGTTTACTGGGTAGAGTTTCAGTCTGGGAAGATGAAGACGTTCTGAAACAAAGAATGGTGGTGATGGCTGCACATGTGAAACGTACTTAATTACACTGAACTGCACACTTTAAAAACTGTACGATAAATGCTGAATTTTATTTTACGTGTATTTTAACACAAGAAAAAAAAGTAAAACACTGAGATCATCCCTAGCTGCCTTAAACAGGTACTAGAAGAAAAAAAAAAAAAATCTGTATGCACACCAAAATCTTCTAAGGAGGGATCTTTAGAAGGATTTTACAAACGCAAACTATCATCAAGGTCCTTAACAGATAATAGAAGTGGCTCACAAAAAAAACCTTTAGAGATATACCTCATATTCATCATTTCGTGCTCTCTTTGTAGGAATGCCATTTTCCTATAAAAGAAAAGATGATATTTATAATTTTAATATTTCAGCAAAGAATACAGCTGCATTGCAAAGCACTGAAAGTCAGCCTACCACAGAAACATTCACTACAGAGGCTGTCCAGAATCATGATTCATGGAGAACCTACCAAATGCCCAGTTCCTTTTCTCTCAGCATTTGCATCCCCAGTGCAGGAGCATTAGTGTTTCATAAAATATTTTATCAGAAAAGCTAAGTCTCTTTCAAGTATATTTCCTAGTTTTTATAAAATAAGCAAAGGCTGTGTTCGGTCTTTAAGGAAAGACTGTCAGTTTCCAGTGATTACACTTAAAACAGTCATTTCATTATTGAAATTAAACTCTAGGGAGCATGACTAACAAGCCATGAAAGTACTCAGCTGCACCTCCTGCCTGTAAATTCCACCAAGGTGTGATTACTATGCCTCCATCAAGCACTTCCAAATTAAGACAGAGTATGTGATGGGTTGGGAGGAAAAATTACGCCATTCACAAATGCTCACACTTCTATATAACTTTTACACACCAAAAAACCACTAATGAAGGAAACAAAACAGAAAAATGATTATTCCAAGTAGGTCCTAAAACATTATTTCTGTTCCTAAAATACCACATTCCAAAGCACAGAGTGCAAACATTAGAGCTAAGGATGGGGGAAACCTATCCACACAACCACTGTGTGTACCAATCTCCACATGCCCAGAATTCACTGGGTTAGCCTGTTGTATTTTGCCCTGTCCCATTCTCAACTTTGCCTAACCCCAATTTCATATTCCCCAAACCCCATCTTCTCGGGCAGAATATTATGCCAACTGGGTATTTCTAGTCCACTCTTTTTCTAGCTCCACTCCTACCTACTCCATGATTCCCCAAAATAATATTCTTTTGTTAAGTAAACAGATTTTGTCATGATACACCCCCACATGAAGAAGCACTGACCCTTTTTTTTTCATTACCTTATTCTAGTTTTATAGCACTTAACACTACTGATTGACTTGTTTTCTGGTTTTCTGTCTTCTCCAATCAAGTGCAAACTAGATCTCACATCTATCTTATTCACCACTGCAGGCCTAGTGCCTAGAACGCCGGCGAGCTCATAATGCTGCAATGACTATTTACTCAAAGAATAATTAATTAATAAATAAACAAATGAAATCATGCACTTTTGGCCAAAAGCAAGGAGGGTGTTGGGAGACAAGATATTCAGGATGGACTGTTCACTGGCCAAAACAAAACACATGGACACACATACACACACAATAAAATGAGAGTTCTTCCTTCCTGTCTGTGGCTTCCTTCTCTCTCCAAATTGTATGATTTCCTGTCCTATAGCTGAATACTACTTAGAAGCAAAGAGCTGGAAGGATTACACAAGAGCAATTAAGAATGCAACCTCTGGAGTTAGAGCACCTAAATTCATATCCCACCTCCCACAATGGACAACAGATTTGCAACCATGGGTAAAGCACTGAACCTCATGAACAAAGAAAGGATAGTAACAGTAGACCTAGCAGTACTCAGATAATGCAAGTGAAGTTCTGAGCACAGTGTGGATAAGCACTACGAGCGGTCAATAAATCTTCACTATTATTCTCCCTCTTGCCATCCTATTGACAGTCCAGTCCACTGAAGGCCTGGAGGAAGCACAAATCCCTAGTGTTCCCTAATCTTCCTCCTGGAAGGATCCTATTCTCATACTATCTCTAATGTATGAAGGAGGCTTACAATCCTGTTACGACAACTCTGCTGTCCTTCTTGACTTCCAATCACATTCTTTCGAGATGCCTCCAAAAAGCATTTTGTGATATTAGAAGTATATATTCCCCCCCCCTCAAAAGCAAGTTAAGACAATACCTCCGTTGAGTCCACCTTGAGAGGAATATCATGAAAGGGGGAAATGTAGTGACCAGCTACATTCTCTGCAAAGGGAAAAAACAAAACAAAAATAAAAATACAGAATTAAAGCAACAGATTATCCTGTTCTTCAGAACAATTACATCCTTCTACTTTTAAACTTTTTGAAAAAGTGTTCAAAGATTTTTCAAATTAACCTTAACTATGAATTTAAAGTTTACTTCAACTTTTAAAATTTATCCCAATATGATGACCAAAGAGAATACATACCAAATAAACCATATCTTGGTTTGCCAAAATAATTTACAGTTGACCTTTGAACAGTGTAAGTTTGAAATGCACAGGTCCACTTATACCCAGATTTTTTTTAGATACAATATAGTACTGTAAATGTATTTTCTCTCCCTTACAATTTTCTTAATAACATTTCCTTTTCTCTAGCTTACTTCATTGTAAGAATACAGTACATAATACGTAAACATACAAAAATGTGTGTTAATCAACTGTTTTCGCTATTGGTAAGGCTCCTGTTTAACATAAGCTATTAGTAGTTAAGTTTTTAGGGAGTCAGAAGTTGTACACAGATCTTCGACTGTGTGGTGGGCAGGTGCCCCTAACCCTCTCTTGTTCAAGTCAACTGTACTTATCTCTATAGCTTAAAACATCCAAAGCAGAAAAATGTTTAAAATTGACTATCACCCAAATCTGAAAAACCTCACTTCTGAAAAGAGATTCTCTAGTAAGTGACTGGATTAAAACTGATGTCAATTTCCCTAGGACAAACCTAACAAGAGAATTCCCAATTTCTGTCTACATTCACATGAACAAAGACATAAAGGTCCAACCCAATTAAAAGAAAAACAAATCATTGTGTCCCACTCAGTGATAGGATGCTTATATCAAGGTAAGCTTAAAACAAAAATGAACTTTAGTCACTGAAACTATCTTATCTTCACTGCATACGGAAATGCATATTTTAAATACTTTTAAAAGTATATATTATTTAAATAAAATACAACAACTTAATACGCACTTTTATTGGAACACATCTGTTTCCAAAAGCTGGGCTTAATAGTTTTTGTTGTTTGCTTTTGTTTGTTCTGCTTCACTCTCCACTGGGTCCCCAGCATCCAGGAAGTACCTAGCACTTAGTTGGCATTCAATAAATACATCTCTATTAATATTTCCCACTTTAGTAACAGGGTAACTCCTGAGGACCCATTCACAGGGTAGGATAAAGAAGCGCATACAAGTGGCAAAGTATATACAATCTTGTTATTATCTACAAAGTTATTTTTCATTAGTTTAAAAAATGCACTTTTAACTTGCAACTTTATGTAACTTTAACTTGCATATCAGATCAAACTTCAAATTCCCTGCCTGAATTTAAAATCATCTAGGAGCAACACAAGAACAAAATTATCAGTTTGTTGCATGATTATATACTTTTCTAGAAGTAATACATACTTAAATAAATATTATTTATTTTCTACTAAGATACTCCAGTTCGAATGATACAGCCACTTTGGAAAATAGTTGGGCATTTTCTTACAAAGTTAAATATTTGACCCAGAAATCCAACTGTTAAGTACTTGACCAAGAGAAATGAAAACTAATGTTTACAGGAAAACTAAGTGAATGTTTACAGGTGGCTTTATTCAAAATCACCAAAAACTGAAAGCAAACTAAATGTACAAACACTAAATGGATAAATGTACTCTGCTACATCCATATAATGGTATTTTGCTCAATGATGTATTAGTACCCGATAAAGAAGAATGAACTATTGATACACACAACAAAATGCATAAATCTAAAATGTATCATGCCAAATGAAAAAAAGACTCAAACAGTATCATTTGGATGACATTCTGGAAAGGGCAAAACTACAGGCATAAAGAGCAATCAGCGATTGCCAGGAGTTGAGAGCAGAGGGTGAAGGTGACTCAAGAGAGACCACGTGGAAACTGTTCAGGTGTGATGGATTGTTCTGTGTCTTGCTGGTGATGGTGTTTAAAAGAATCTATATTCTATCAAAATTCAGAACTGTTCCCCAAAAAAGACTCAATTTTACTATAGATAATTTCAAAAATAAATAAGAAAAAAAATAGGTTAAGAAAAACAAGTATTAAAGTACAAATGTAAGCTCTTGTTCCAATGAACAGTCACCAATCTGTGATTCCTAGTTTTAAGCCACAAAGATAAGGTAGGTTTGAGAAAAATAAAATCCTCTGGAAGATTATGTCAATCATTACATTTGGGACCCATCACTATGATGGGAATTAACAATAATCTCTTCAAGCAGCTGCATAAACCAAGGAACTTTGTTACTAAAATTAAGGAAGTATAGGAAATTTGACAGACCAGTTGGGCTGCCTTTGTAATTAAGAATAAATGATACCTCTAGCACATTGATTTGGTGTTAAATTTCTCTAAAGCTCCAATGCTCCTGTTAACTTAGGACAAGCCCCAACAAACTTATGATTTAGAATGAAAGCACACTACTCAAGCCTGAGGAGAAAATGGGACTGTGATCATTAAAAGCTAAAGATTTATGAAGTGTGCTGAGGTAAACCGGGATCTAAACATGATATTCAAAGACTATGATACTGCCAATGCATGGGTTTAAGCTTTTGTCTAACCTGCATCTTGGAAAGTAAAAAGAGTATTAGTGGGTGACTGGTCTGACTTAGAAAACCAATACCTACTAGCAGCCATCTGAACCACAAAATAGTATAGATTAAAATGTACTAATGAAGAAAAAAGAACAGAATTATATCTGCAATAATAAAAATAAAATATGGCTTTAGATGTCAGATGATAATGCTTTGATTGGGAAATATACCAAAAACTCACACAAAGCCATGAATTCAGAGACCAAGAACCTGACTTCTAATTACTGAGCTTGAAAAACTCACTCAATTTCTCTGAAACTTAATTTTCTCAAATTTTTTCAATTGAGCAATATGTAGTTTGTAAAAGGTAATGCACTAGATACGGGAATACAAGTGCTAAAAAGTGAGCTAAGCCCACAGCCAAGACAGGGCTTGTACTTCCTCATCTCCATCAGCACCACCCAGTAAGTGCAAAGACAAAGGAGTCCTCTTAGGATTATCAGAAAGCTCATCATTGACCTAATGCAGAAAGGGAGGATGAGACCCCATCAAGTTTTCTGGGGTCAGTGCTATTAGTATGCCAGCATGCTCCAGAGTGTTAAGACTCTCGAAAGCTAGATGTAAAGATAGGTGCTATCTATCCTGATCCTCAGTAAAATGGAAAGGGTAATCCATACTTTACACAGGAGACATAGACAGACACATGAGGTCCAGGCAGCAAGCGTTGGAGCAATGTGTGCCACTCCGTAAAGATGACAGAACTGAAGCACGGGATAAAAACGGCCCCTTCTCAGAGCCTCAGAATCAATCAGTAATAATCCTGAGTTAGAACTTCAGTATTTGAAGCTCAGTCTGATTGTTTCTTTAGATTTGAAACCAAGTTGTTGCTGCCAACTTGCTTTTTAAAGTATCTATTTTGGGGGCACCCGGTTGGCTCAGTGGGTTAAGCCTCTGCCTTCAGCTCAGATCATGATCTCAGGGTCGTGAGATGGAGCCCTGCGTTAGGCTCTCTGCTCAGCGGGGAGCCTGCTTCCCCCTCTCTCTCTGCCTGCCTCTCTGCCTACTTCTGATCTCTCTGTCAAATAAGTAAATAAAATCTTTAAAAAAAAAAAGTACCTATTTTGCTGTTTAAACAAAGCAATCTATGTACATGATTGACAAAATATAGCAGTCTTCACCTCTCTCCAATCCAGATCCACTGTCAAAGCAAAATTTTTCACCTCTTTAATTTACTTGAGGTCTAGTAATTATCTACATCTCTCCAAATAATGTATTTATATGGTTAGTTTTTGCCTTACCAATTTTAGAAATTATCTATTGATTCTAATTTTAAGAGATAAGTTTAGTTCATTTCACTCCCAATCTGTTCCTCTTAAATTCTTTACTGACCAATCTTTTTTTTTTTTTTAAGATTTTATTTAGTTATTTGACAGAGATCACGAGCAGGCAGAGAGGCAGGCAGAGAGAGAGGAGGAAGCAAGCTCCCTGCTGAGCAAAGTGCCCAATGTGGGGCTCGATCCCAGGACCCTGGGATCATGACCTGAGCCGAGGGCAGAGGCTTTAACCCACTGAGCCACCAAGGCGCCCCGTCTACTGACCAATCTTAACATTTACAGCTTTATTCCTTGTTTCACCAAACACATACAGTATTTGACTGTACTACCTGGTTTTATACTTCAGTCCCTTTATCCTTCTCTTAATTTTTATCTTCTGCACTTTTATTTTTTCATTTCAAGGTTGATAAATGTTCTATACTCATACTGAATTCTCTATGCCTTTCCTATTAGTATATTTTCAAAATTTCTCTAAAGATAGGAAAAACTTGGGAGTGTTTGTTAAACAGGTCTCTGGATCTCCCATACCTAGGGAATCAGAATCTTAAGAGAAATCTGGATAGATTTTTAGCAAGCACCCACAAACACTTCTTACACCGAAGTAAGTTTGAGAAGCACTGTCTATGTATTGATTTTTGGCCAAGTATAATGTTATAATTAAATTTCCTCTCCTGTTCAGCTTGTTTTGACTTGTGCTTCTAATTCTGTTTATTCCATCGTCAGTCATAATTCTATCTATAAATTATTCAAATGCCTCACAGATTCCACAAAGACTATGGATTCTCTATACACAAACAACTCTCTTTGAAAATCTCTATCCCCTTGCTGCAATAAAGACTGCATGACTTTCTGGCCTCGTAAGACTCTGCTTCTTTGGTCTCCAGCTCAGATCTGTTTCCTGGATCCCATGCATTCATCTCTTTTGGTTTACTTAGTTGTTTTGCAGGAGCATATCCCTAACTTGTATTCTGTAAGGAAGAATGCATAGGAGGTAAATTTCCCAAGTCCTTAAATGTCTGAAATGTCCTTATTTGGTCTTCACCCTAGATTGATGATTGCCTGGGTAAATTCTAGGAGGAAAGTTATTTTCTCTCAGAATCTTGAAGGTTTTAAGCATTCATTTGTGCTCATAAGTCAAATATTAGTTTGATTCTCACTCCTTCTAAGGTGAGCTGTTTTCCCTTCCTCCCCGGCCCCATACCTGAAGACTTTCAGGAACCTCTTTATAAAAGCCTCAGTTTTCTGAGATTTTGCAATGTATCTGGGACTCAGAACATTAGGGTCCTTAAATTCTTAGATTTCTTCTACCATCTCTTTGATAATTATCTCTCCATTCCTTCTGGCACTCTTATTAGTCAAATATTGGACTTCGTAGATTAAGTCTTATGTCTCCTCTACCTCCATTTTCTATCTCCTTGACATTTTGTTCTACTTTCTGTGGATTTCTTTACCTTTTAACTTTTCTGGTAGATTTTTTTAGCTTATATTCTACCTTATATTCTAACTTTTCTCTATTAGTTTTCCGGGACTGCCATAACAGAGGATCACAAACCTGGTGGCTTAAAACAACAGATCATCTTTTGTCCCACTACACCACCTATTGAGTTCTTTGTCTTTACAATATTTGAAAAGGTCTGTAATTATGTTTTCTTCATAGCTTCCTCTTCCTTTTTAATATATACAAGAGTTTCTAAAATCTCAGAGGACATTTATTGGACTTTTTAAAAATCAAATTCTCTTCTACTTTTTCTTTTCTACTTAATTTATAAGATTTTCTTAAATTCATCCATTCAATATTTACTGAACACATAAGTCCTGGGTATACAAATTCCCTCTTCTTATGGAATTTCTATTCTAGTGGGGGGGGCGGCCAAGTATAGAAGCAATGAATAGGAGTATGTTCTTACTATACTGGGTACAATAAGCATCAAAAAGCAAAAGAATGACAGCAAGAAAGGAATGAATAAGAGAAGAGATAAAAATTTAAATGGAAAGGACAGGGAAGAGCTCACTGATAGGTAATACTTCAGCACAGACCTAAATAAAGTGAGGAAGCAGGTCAAGCAGATTATCTAGGGAGGAACACTGCAGAGAGGCCAGGACAGCTGGAACACACTGATCAAAAGGAAGAGTGGCAGGTGACGAATTCAGAGAGGAAGTCCAATATTAGTCACACACAACCTTGTATACTGTGGTGAATATTTTAAGTTTATTTTGAGCGAAATGAGAAGTCACTGGGGTTTTGAGCAGAGCCTGGACATGATCTGACTTACATGTTAAAAGGATCAAGGTGACTTCTGTGTGGAAAGCAGACTCGAGGGGGACCAGGGTGGCAGCAGGAGGAAGAATCAGAAGGCTACTACAATTGGCAGGTGGAAGATGGATTAAGTCGCAAGGGGGAAGTGGAGAGAAGTAACTCTTCTGGATACACTTCAAAAGCACAGCTGAAGGGAGAATACCGAATCCGAAGCGGGGTTAAGAGTAAGAAAGGCACCAAGAATGATTGCTGAGTTACTGGTTACAGGTTTGAGGACAGAAACAAACAACCGAGCAGGTAGAGGAATCCAGAGTACTACACATGGTAACCCTGAGATGTCTCTGAGACGTTTAGGTGGAGACGACAGAATATGTTTACTGGATGTGTCAATCTTGAGTTCGTTCACGAAGAGATTCAGGCTGTTGCAAATCTGGGAGGCACAGATTTATCTAAAACTGGGGGGCTGAAAAGCTCAATAGCTACAGTCAGCAAACCGCCGCCCACGGCCTGTTTGTACCTGTGTAAATAAAGTTTTCTCAGGCAAAGCCATATTCATAGTTTACTCTCTCTGGCTGCTTCTATGCTAGAAAGGTGGAGTTAAGTAGTTGTGGCAGAGACCCTATGCCCTGCAAAGCCTACTAGTTACCATCAGAGCCCTTTACAGAAAACATTAGCCAACCCCTGCCCTAGAGAGAGAACAGACAGAGATGTGGGCCAAGTACTGAGCCCGAGAGCATTTCAAAAGACCAGCAAAAGAGACTGCTGGAGAAGCCATCAAAATAAAAAGCGTTGTCCCCGAGACAAAAAGAAAAAAAAAAAAAAATGTTTCAAGGAAGACAAAGTGATCGACTATGACAAGTTCTGTTGATAATCCACATGAGATGAGAACTTAAAATTGATCATTGTATTTGTCACATGCAAGTCGCCTTTTGACCAATGAGTTTGGTAGAGTGGCAGCAATAGCAGCAGGAGTGAAAGCCTGACGGATGGTGATCCTTGACAATTTGGTTGATATTTAATAAGAGACTAGAAAGACTGATGTGTACACGAGACGAGAAAGCCTTGTTGAAAGTCAGCTTCCCGTGGAGACACAGGGGTAAGAAGTTGGCTATTACACTGGGGGGCGGGCCATTCTATAACCCTCCACTGTCTTCAATTTCTGTAGAAGAAACCAGCCCATCCCACAGGCCCCAAGCCTCCATGATAAACATCTGTGTGCTATTCCATAATAAAACTGACACCAACCCCCTGCATTAAGCTCCACATCCCCCTCTCACCCTCTCTCCTATTGGACATTAACCCCGCACAACCACTGTGGGGTTCTGCACCAGAGTCTGGCTTCTTATTCTACAGACTCCCCACAGCACATATACTTACATTGGGACTTCCTCCACGCTGTTTCATCAATAACCATACCTCCAACTGTTTTTCATGTTCTATATGCATTCTGAAATCTCCAGCTCTGATGGATCCTTATTTGTTGTTTTAGGATTATCCTTTTTTATTCACTTATAATCACTGTAATAGGATATTCGCTAGGAGGCAGATCAGACAAACAACTGCCATCTTGTCTCAGTATTTTGCTTTGTCAAAAATAATAAACTAAGAATTCTGTCCTGCCCGTCAAGCTATACTGCACACGGTCAGACAGTGTTAATTAAAGCTTTCCCTTCAACTAGACTGAAATGAGATTTTATTCTATTATTTTGTAAATTACCTACATTTTTCTCTCAAAACAGCAAACTGTAGTAGGATGAAAGTTTATTAATGGTATTAGCAAGTGAGAACACTGAACGGAGTACAAAACTTGGATTTGATAGTATGTGTATACACCAAATAGCTACATGTATGCCAAGTACCATCAGACGATTACAAATTATTACTAAAAACCATATATAGAGGTTCTTTTTTTATCCCCCCCATGTATAGAGATTCTTACTGGAAGTTTAGCAATGACAAATACCAAATAGATACAAGTAATTTTTCAATATTCACACAATAACCATTACATTCTATATGTTCTCTATAAAATTCTAATTCTATGATATAAACCAACTTAAAAAAAGGTTTTAAGAACTCATATATTTAAGACTCAAACATATATTGTGTGGATTATTCACAGGAAATTTTATTAAGTCCAAATGTATGGTACAGTCAATGGCAGATTCCATCACCTACCCCTCAAGTGATGTGCTTAAAAAAAGAAAACCTATAGTAATTTCAACTTAAGTATATACTATGAATGATAAAACAAATTCACTGTTAAAGAACTGTATGATTCATTCTTACTCTAAATAAAAGCAACATGAATTACCTACAGCACAATGACTCAAAGTGAATCAGTCACCTACCCCATAGTTACAAAAATCCAAACTATGGAAAGCATAGCTTCTACTCATCTTTGAGAAAATGTAAAAAAAAAAAAAAAAAAAAAAAAAAAAAAGAATTTTTTTTTTTTTTTCCTTTTTTTGAGAGTGTGTGAGCAGGGAGAAGGGCAGAGAGACAGAGACAATCTTAACCAGGGCTCCATCTCAAGATCCCGACTGAGATCATGACCTAAACAGTATCAATGATATCGAGTCAGAGGCTCAACAAAGTGAGCCACCCAGGTACTTCATGAATTTTCAAGTTACTAACAAAACAAAGACAGACCTGCAGGTTATCAAAGGAATGTTGACATGCAGTGCTCTCTTTGGTCCCATATAAACAAGTCTAACTTCATTATGATTTCACAATTCAAAAGACTGCAGAACAATATCCATTAAAACCAAGACTTGGGGGGTGCATGGGTGTGGCTCAGTCAGTTGAGGTTAATTTTGGCTCAGGTCATGATCTCAGGGTTGTGAGACTGAGCCCTGCCTAGGGCTCCACACTCAGCAGAGAATCTGCTTCTCTCCCGTTACTTTCACCCTTCACAGAATATGACAAGAATTTTGGTCTTACATCTTGAAGTCAAAAGGAAAAAAGAAATGATAATATTAAATATTTACCATGCACCATGTGTGAGACACTGATAATCTTACACACTTGATCTCATTTAGCTATCACAAGCAATTCGATAATATCATTAGTACTATCCGTATTTTGCAGATGGAGAAATTGAGCTGAGGGATGTCAACCAATGCCCAAGATAGTCCAACTAGGCCTACAATCTAAGTGCTTTGATTACTAGTCTAAAACTTTCTCCAACACACTTGCTTTTGGAAGTTTCAGTTATCACCTCACCCAGCGCCTCCCCAACTGAATTTCATGAAACTCCAGGGTCATTAAAATGTTAAAATGTTCTAAGAAATATGGGCTCTGGGGTTCAAATCTTTATAACAAGTTACTTTATATCAGAATTTCCCAGATCTTTAATATGCACGCTGTGACTCTCCAAGAAGGTGATAAAATGGGAAGTGTTCTGCTCCTTTATTAAACCATTAAGTGCTTTGTATAAAGAAAACCTAATAATAAACTATGGTATGTCTGTGTTCAACTCAGTACAGTTTGGAAAAATGACAATCTAGTCCAATCTCCTCTTTCCATGGTTTAATAAAATTGAGATACAGGTAAGTTAAATGACTCCGTCAAGGACACATAGAAAGTTAATAAAAGGCCAGGGCTAGTACCAAGGAGACTTGATGAGTCCTGCCAGGATGCTCTTTCCCCTATATCATCCCATCTTACTTCAGTACTGTTTCTACAAAGTTCAGTGCTAATTAAAAGGGAAAAAAAAGTATTAAACCTATCATTTATTCGGATTCTCCTGAATGGCAGTACAGAGAAACCATTTACAGAAATGAAGCTCAAAAATGGTCTACCTCCCAGTGCAGTATTTTAGAAAACTGGAATATATTTGGAAATGATTTTACTTCAATAACGCTGAACAACACTTTTCAGCCAAGTAGTGCTGCACTTGTGTTTTTCTTCTAGTATGTACAACTACATACTAGTACTTCATGTAGACATTGTCAACGCTCAAAATACCTAATTTGAGACCATCTTTACAAGAAGCAATTTGTTCACTGTTTTCCACTTCCTCCCTTACCCTAAAGGGGCTTCTTTTCACTTTGTCCTACCCTTGCCCGCAAGCAGAAAACATGCTGGGCCAAGGATGCCACCTGGCGTTTTAGACCAGGAACTGTTTAACCTGACATACCTTCCACTCAGTTTCTCACCACCTGGCCCCTTCCCCAAACCATACTCTTCCAATTCTTGCCTTTTCTCTTCCTTCCTATCATTTACCCTAACTCAGTGAACATTTTTGGCATTCTAGTTACAGAAAAATTATGAGGTGAATACACTGTAGCTAAAAAACAAAAACAAAAACAAAAACACAGTGTAAAGTCAATACAGCCTTGGAAACGCCCTAAAAGAGACGCTCTGTCCCAAAAGAGAATGTTAAAATATCTAATATTTATCCAGTGCAGGAGGATCAGCACCAAAAAGGACCCTGAAGATCACCGCTAGGTCATCTGCATTATTTCACAGCTAAAAAAACACCCTGTAAGAAATGAAGCAATCACCTGCCCAAATAACAGTGAGAGCTCATGGAAGGCACAGGGTGAAGGCCTAGGAGTCGTCATTTCAAAAGCCAATGCTCTGTCAACTATTCCATATGACCCAGACTCCTCGAGATTTTTTTCTGTTAACCCTCAAGTAAAATATTTTTCAGTGTTTTTATATTTTTCCTTAATTACCTATACTGACATCATTACTCTCTCTGAAGTGCAGGGCTCGTAACTAAAATCTCCTCAGTGCCATGTCTAACTGTGTCTAGCACACTTGGTAAATACTTATTGACTTTTTGGTCTATTATTACTGTACTTATTGCAAATCTAGAATATTTTCACCATGTTATGCGTTTAGACAAGCTTTTATCTACTCAAAAACCTAACTGCCATTTCATAACACTGTGCCCCAAATTACCACATCATACATAACCTTCTGGAACACAAGCCACGCAGAAATTTGGGAGTTCTTGTTAAGGGTTCCTCTCCACCTGAGGAGTATTGATTGACTAAACAAGGATGGGAAAGGATATGCAGCATGGGGGAGGGGGAAGCAACCAATTTTGAAGATATTTTAATATCGGTTGCATCATAATCCATAAAGTATACTCAGTTTTCTCTCCCATAAAATACTCTTCGACCCTAAGTTCACGTAAGATAGTGGAAACATTTTATAAATTACAGATAGCAATAATCACAGATATTATTTCTAATAATTTATATTGTAGATGCTCTGACTAATCACTTTATACACACTTTATCATGAAATTCTTACAGCCCTGTTTTACAGATAAGAAAACAAAAAGCAGAGCAGGTAAAGAAACTCATCCGGGGTCACGGAGCGAAGAGCTGAAAAATCCAGGATTCCAGCTTAGATCCGAAAAGCCCCCAAAGCTAGTGCTCCTAAGAAATGGGCTTATAAGGCAAGGCCGACTTTACAGAAAAAAGGTACTACCTCTCTCAGGGCTTGGAAGTCATTAGGCATGAAGGCAACTCAACCAACCTCCCTATCTTCACCCCACAGTGAAATACGTGGGTGCAAAGAAAAATGAGAATAAATAACGGGGACCTGGGTCGTTTTCTGACTTAGCCGGTCAGCTCAGTGCCCTGCAACTCTCTTTGCCCTCTGGGGTTTGTTCACTGTGAGAAGACAGGGCTGGCCGGGAGCCAACTAGGCTCTTGGTCCAGCACCTCATTCAAAGTGCAAATTTGTGAATATAAAATCGTGCTTCTGGGAGATGCTTCGCCAGAGTCTCCCCCACTCCATCCCCACCCCTCAAAAAGACCCACTGGCCTAAGCATCTCCAAAGTTGCGACCGCCTTTCCAATTGCAGGAGGCCCTCACTAGAAGGAGCGTGGTTACGCCCACCGAGAGGGCCGGTCTGCTGGCGGACTCTGCCCTGCCCTTGCACAACTGAATTACCGGAACCCTGAGCCGCTGCGGGGCCTTGCCTAAGGCTTCGGGGCCGCGGCGCGGTGACCGCGGGGCCCCTGCGCCTCGGCCTGCCGCTGGGGGAAGGCGGTTGGCCGCGCCCGGGGCAACTCAGCGCGGCGCCACCGGCCGCCCACCACACTGCGTCTCTGCGTTCCGCGTTTGGGGACTCACGGCGCCGCCCCCCTTGCCGACAGCTCCCGTGGCTCGGCGCGGGCCCCTGCATGCGGGGAGGTGGCCTGGGCTGCTCGGCCACCACCGCAAGCCGGAAGGGAGGAGGGAGGAGGCCTCGTGGACCGCACAGGCCCCACCCCGAGCCTCCCCTGGTGCGCCGCCCGCCGGGGGCCTCTCGAGCTACTTACTGAAGAAGAGGCGGTAATCGGGGGAGTAGAGCTGGCCGCGCTCCTCCGTGCGGTAGAAGGCCTGGGCCATGGCGCCGTGCGGCCCAGGCCCTGCACTCTTTCCCCGGGGCAAGCGGGCGGCGGCGGGGGGTCCCGCGCGCCAGCCCCAGCCGGTGCGCAGGAGCGGCAGCAGCGCGCGCATGGCGTTGACGGCAGTCGGACTCCGAGCAGGGCGGCGCTGGGGGATCCTGGCCCAGCCGCGCGCCGGTGCCCCCTACTGGCTGGAGCCATCCCTTCCGCCCTGGGCTTGGATTTAGATCCCGCGCCCCCGCCAGTCTCCTGCCGGGCCTGGAGACTTCGATCAGAGCAAACAGAGCGCCCAATAAATTGCCAGTGACGCGCGCAGTGTGTACGCTGTGTCCAGAGCGAGGCAAAGATGAGCAAGATTACATCCACCACCCTGAGGAGCTCACAACCATTTATTAATGCGTATATGCATTTATTCCTTCACTCATCCACTCAATATTTACTGTCATAATATTTTTATTACAATGATAAAAATTGAGTGATTATTCTGTGCCAGGCACTGCTCTAGATTCTGTCCAATGTAGAAGGCAAGCATTGCACACACAAAAACACCATGATGAGTCATAGTGAGACATCCTTGTGAAGATTTGACAGGTAACTTGTCAGGTAACCTTGTGAACGTAACTTCTTCAAATGATTATCTCTTCCATGAGGCCTTTCCTATTTAACCCAACTAGAGATGATTTATCTTTTCTTTTTCTTACATTTTCACTTCTACAATGGCACTTGGTACCAGACCTATATGTTTGTGAACCTGTCACGTTTTCTATTTCACGCGAATCAACCCACTGTTTAACATTAACAAGTGAGCCAAACACACCGGAATTAAGATTTAGTATCCTCGCAGGGTGTAGCAGCATGCCCAGCCATAATAATGGCTCTTTTGTTGTGGAGTTAAGTTGCTCCTGGGAGTCCCTTTTACCAGATCTTTCTATTAGCATATGAAATTCTGGTTATCCACTTTCCAGGAAAACTTGAAGAAACAATTTTCCGTAGGCAGTATCTCCATTTCTCCCCATTTCAATTCAGATGACCTTCCTCCACCTTCTCAAGATCACCAATGACCTCCAGTCAGTAGGAAGTTCAATTCTCACAATAAATCAGAATGAGAGAACCCAGAAGAAAGCAGTAAAAAAGATTGTCTTATCAGAAATGAAAACTTTTAAAGAAAATTAACTATTGTAAGGACTTATTTAGCTAGAGCGCTTCCATTGGGTTAAACAATAATTTTGTTGTTTAAAACTTAAACTGTCCCTGCCCCCCTTCCCCCAGGGGACTTACTTAAAAACAAGTCCCGGAAACCAGTCACAGGTAACAAAGCCCAAATACAAGGGTAGGTCAGGCCAGGTGGAGACATCCGATCAGTGGGGGGGCGCATACAGTCTCCCTAGATACCAAGGAGTCTGGGCCCCGCCCTTTAGGCACCTTTTGGGCGCCAATTCTGACCAAGGTGATAGGCTGGTTCAGATATCTACTAGGGTAAATTGTAACTCAATCGGTCACTTAATGTGTGACCTAACATGACTGTGCAGCTTTCTCTGTGTGTTACAATTTTATTGGCCACCTGTGCGTGGCCAGGCCCAACCGCATGGTCTTAGCCCTTAAAAGCTAGTCTGTGAAGCAGAGAGACGTCGCCCTCTCTGTAAGAGGCGTGGCCCCGAACGTTCGGTTTGATTCTTGATATTTGGCGCAAAATGAAGCTTTGCTTGACCTTCGCTTTGTATCAGTCTCGCTCCTTTAATCATGCACCCATTATTGGGGGACCTTTCAGTATCTGTTATTCAATCCATAAGTGAAAACAAAAATAGTAGCAATTTTACAGAAAGAGGCAAAAAAGGTGCACTTACGGTCTGCAAAAACTAAGTGAAAAAAAAAGGGAAGGCCTTTTTAAAATTATCTCTTAAAATACTGTAATAAAAATCGGGTTCTAAGTTACTATGCACAATGAATATGTAAATTCACGAAAAAGATAATTCTAACTTAGAATCCTAGCTCTTATAGCATAAGACAAACATCTTTGCCAAGATTATATTAATTTATATTAATTAAGTCTGATTATGGATCTGATTCTAGTCTAAACTAGTTTCTCTCTGTATTCCATAGCTGCAAATTACATCCTCTGGTTCTTAATTTTAACAAGATAGACAAGATTTTTAAAAATGGGTTGAAACAAACCTTTACTTATAAAAATCTGCAAGCAGAAATTTCACCAAGATGTTTCTATATCCATCATCTAACTTTATATAAAGATAATAGTACTTATATCTGTTGTGCCCCAATAATGGGTCCGTGATTAAAGGGGCGAGACTGATACAAAGCGAAGGTCAAGCAAAGCTTTATTTCGCGCCAAGCATCAAGAATCTAACCGAACGTTCGGGGCCACGCCTCTTACAAGAGAGGGCAACCCTTCTCTGTTTCACAGACTAGCTTTTAAGGGCAAAGGCCATGCGGTCGGGCCTGGCCACACACAGGTGGCCAATGAGATTGTAACACACACAGGAAACTCCACAGTGATGCTAGGTGACCAATTGAATTACAATTTACCCTAGTAGACATTTGAACCAGCCTATTACACCTTGATTGGGATTGGTGCCCAAAAGACTCCCAAAGGGCGGGGCCCATACTCCTTGGTAACCAGGGAGACAGTATGCACCTCCCCCCCACCCCCCACCCCCCCATCCCTCCACCCCCCCACCTCCCCCCACCCCCATCGGATGTCTCCACCTGGCCTGACCCACCTTTGTATCTGGGCTTTGTTAACTGAAGCTGGTTTCTGGGACTTGTCTCCAAGTAAATCCCCTGGGGGAAGGGGAGCAGGGACAGTTTCTAAATAGGTCCTTACAATATCTAGATGGTGGTCAGGATTTTTAATCAACATAAATGTCTGAAGGTAGATGATACAGGGTTTCCCATGTAAGAGAAACAAGTTATTTCTGTCTTGTTGGTCTTAATGTGTTTAATTTCCATTACTAAGTTCCCCCTCCTAGCTCAAAATGGCTGTTACAGCTCCAATCATCACACCCTCATTTCACCTAGAAAGAAAGACAGAAAGAAAGAAAGAAAGAAATGAAAAGAAGAAAAGATAAAAGAAGGTTATGCCCTTCCCTTAAGAACACATCTCAGAGGGGCGCCTGGGTGGCTCAGTGGGTTAAGCCTCTGCCATCGGCTCAGGTCATGATTCCGGGGTCCTGGGATTGAGCCCTGCATCTGGCTCTCTGCCCCGCAGGGAGCCTGCCTCCACCTCTCTCTCTCTGCCTGCCTCTCTGCCTACTTGTGACCGCTGTCAAATAAATAAATAAGATCTTTAAAAAAAAAAAAAACCACACATCTCAGAGACTGTAACACTACTTTTACTTACATTGTATCAAGCAGCACAGTGTACGGGCTACAACTAACTATAAACTGGCAGCCTATTTCTCTGGGTTAACAGAGGCCCAGATAGAAATTAGATGTCATAGGACTACAGAAGAAGAAGAAATGAATACTAGAGGACAACCGGCAGTCTGCCACAAACATCATTTTCTTCCTCTATATTGTCCAACTACCTTGGAAAGTTCTGTGAGAATTCTACATATTTCTCTTCCAACTATGAACTAGGTTCACATCCTTCCCTGTTAGGCACCAGGATTCTTTCAATTTTGCCAATTATTTCATGACAGTTAAAACTAAGAGACTCATCTAATTTTCAGAAAGGATCTGTAAGAGATGTTGTCAGTAACCCCTTAGACTCTACTTAGATTGCAGATCCTAAAATGTTTTTGTCAACAGTGGTGGCTTTGTAATGTGTAAGCTTGATCAGGCTAAACTGAAAGGCAGAATCTCCCATAAAGGTGTGGGGAGGGAGGATTTACTTTTGTGCATGTATCATAGTGGCTATATAATTTTGTTTCATCAAGTAGAAAAAAAAAAAAAGCTTAATTGTTCTCTTAACCTTTGAAGTTCAGATGTTTCAACAAGATAAACCCTACTGAGACAATGTTATAGGCTAATTTCTAATGATCTATAGATTCTTTTTTTTTAAATTTTTTAATTTGATCCATAGATTCTTAGAATAAGGCCAAACCCGGCAGAATATTCTAGAGCATGAGGAGCTAGAGTTGTCCAGTGTAAGGCCAAAATCACTGGGCCTTTATAACCCCACTGATTGGATATGGGCTTCCCTAGAAAGGGCATGATATGGAAAAGGCAGCAAAGGCCAGCCCTGAGAAGGCTGACGACTAAAGCAAAGTCTTTCGTTAAAGGTGGCACAAAACTATCTTCTCCCAAAGCTAGGAAACTGTGGTAGAGATAGGAGTTGGAGCTAGAGAAAAATTAGGTCATCAGTGAATCCCAATTCTGTTTCTGCTTTGAGCATTGGTAAGTGTAATATAAAATCTAACTTGGATAGAGTTGTCGTTTTCTGAAATGCTGGATTATCCTGCTAGAAAATGAAAGAATTTTGGAATTGTGGAGTAGTCATTTATGTGTGATATTTTGTAAAAGCAGCATATGTCTCTAAAATTAATTGTGATCCTTACTTATATATCATGATAAATAAACAAATTTTAAAATCTGCTAATTGCCATTGCTTATGCTTGCTAGCCAATGGTTAACTTCAGGGACTGGGTAGGATATAATATAATATGTATAATATAGTAGGATTTAATAAAAGGAGAATTTTAAAACAATTTTGAACACTTTCTACTTTATCTGTTTAGGGACACACAATATTTCACTGGCCTTTTGAACACTTTATCTAAAGGGCAACTTTGAAAATATTTTCATGTTACCAAACATTTAAAACATTTGTCATATTATCATAGAAATGTTGCAAAAGTATTTCTAAATGTTACCTAGAGTTCCTATTCATCCTCTATTTTTGATCCACATTTTTCTTCTTCTAAATACAGGTCAAAGTTCCAGATCATTTCTCACTTAAATATTGACTTTTATTCTACTGAGGAGCAAAGTTATTATCATGACAATGCAACAAAACAAAATGATTTTTGTCTGTGAACTTTAGATCTCTAAACATATTATGTTAAATGCTGTTGTGTTTTTATATAGTTATTTTTATAAAAGCCATGATACCTCAAGAAAATAAGAGAAGATGATGATAGGAGAAAATATTTGCAAAAGATATATCTGATAAAGGACTATTACCAAACTATACAAACAACTCTTAAAAATGAAAAATAGGAAAACAACTTAATTTTTAAAATTGGTAAAAGAAAGAACAAAATAGTGAGAGATTGGTTAAATAAGTTTATGGGTAACAGAGCCTGTCAGTTGTCCCCCAACATCAGCCCTCCCCTTCATTTACAGCAGAAGAATTTTTTATTTCTCCAGATAAAAATTATACTCTCCAGCTTCCCTTACAAAAGGTGTGACCATGTAACTCAAGTCCCCCAATGGGACATCTAAGAACATTCCCTAGGAAAATCTGGTGTGTATATATACATGTATGTATATATACACACAATATATGTATATATACACACAATGGAATATTATTCTGTCATGAGCATGGAGGGAACTTGAGGACATTAGGCTAAGTGAAATAAGTCAGACAGAGAAAGACAAATACTGCGTGATCTCACTTAAATGTGGAATATTAAAAAAAAAAAAAGAAAGAAAAGTTGAATTCATAGAAATAGAGTAGAATAGCAGTTGCCAGAGACTGGGAGTTAGAAGAAATAGGGAGATGTTGGTCAAAAGGTACAAGTTTCCAGTTGTAAGTTCTAGGGATATACTGTACACCATGGTAACTATAGTCATGCTAAGAGAATAGATCTTAGATATTCTCACCACAAATACATACAAAAAAGATAATCATGTCAGGTGATAAAGCTATCAGATAACATTATTTTGGTAATGATTTTGCAATATTACATGCATAAAGTCATCACACTGTACACCTTAAACTTACACAGTCTTAAATATTAATTATATTTCAATAAAGCTGGGGCGGGGAAGAGAGGGAGGCAGTTAGCTCATCCTTTACCTCTTCCTCTTCATCATTTCTCACATTCTACCTTGTCCATGAAGGTAAGGGCCATGCGCTGGATGAATGGAGCTCTGAGCTGAAAGAAGCTTGCACGCCAGAGGACTTTGTGGGCCAGAGGGGCTAGATAGCTCCAGAATACATACCTTGGAACTTTTACATAAAAGAGAAATAACTATTTATCTTATTTAGCCACCAATATTCTTTTTTTCTTTCTGTTTTCTCTCCCAGCTGAATTTAATTCTAATCTTCATTTTCTTCTTCTTGCATAGAAAATATGTTAGGAGAAATTCTGAGAACTCCCCTCTTTACTACCTATATAATTTTATTCAAAACGTTGTAAAAGTATTACATGAACTGTTACTTAGGAAGTACTTAAATTAAGTTACTTGTATTAGAAAGAAAAAATATGTTATAAGTTCAACTCTAAAAACCAACTGAAATGGTATTAAAATTAGGGAATTTTAGTTGAAACTTAAGGTAGGAAATTTTTGCAAAACTCATATCTAATAAAGAATCAGTATCGAAAATATCCTGAAAGAACTCTAAAAACTCAACAACAAGAAAATAAATGACCCAACTAAAAAACAGGGAAGAGCTCCAAAGAGATACCTAACCACAGAAGAGCTACAGATGGGAAATTAGCATATGAAAAGACACTACATGTCATTTGTCATTGGAGAGATGCAAATTAAAGCGACAATGAGACATCACTACACTCAGAATAGCTAACATCCAAGACACTGACAACACCAAATGCTTCCAAGATGTGGAGCAACAGGAACTCCCATTAATTGTTAATGCAAACAGAAAATGCTACAGCAAATTTAGAAGACAGTTGAGCAGTTTTTTTAGAAAACTAAACATACTCAGCATGCAACCCAATAGTCGTGGCTCCTTCGTATTTATCAAAATGAACTGAAAACGTATGTCCACACAAAAACCTGCACATGATGTTTATAGCAGCTTTATTCGTAATTGCCCAAACTGGGAAGCAACCAAGATGTCCTTCAAGAGGTGAATGGGTAAATAAACTGTGGTCCAAAATAATAATAATAGTAGAAGTAGTAATAATAATAATAATAAATGTGATCCATCCAAACAGTGCTAAAAAGGAAATGAGCTATTAAGCCATGAAAAGACATGCACAAACTTTAAATGCATGTTACTAAGTGATTGAAGCCAATCTGAAAATGCTATATGCTGTACAATTCCAAATGTATAAATCCTGGGAAAGCCACAACTACAGAGACAGTAAAAAGATCAGTGGTTGCCAGAGGTTGAGAATGGGGGGACAAATGAACAAGTAAAGCCCAGAGGATTTTTAGGGCAGTGAAACTGGCCTATATGATTCCATAATGATGGATACATGTCACTATGAAGTCACCTTGACCCTTCTAGCCTAGAACCTAGTAGTCTTCCGGCCTTAGTAAGCCCCTTAACCTGCGTGATTAACTAACCTTTCTTTGTACATCTATAAATCATGCATTCTTTCCTAGAAAGAATAGAGCCCTTCTGCACAACACAAAGCAGAAATCAAACCCTGTGGCACAGCCTCCAAGCACTGAGATAATGTCTGTAGCTGGTACTATTGAGTCTGGACAAATGTTAACTGCCCTAAATTCCTTAAAACCGCCTGGGCCAGGCAGAACCTTCAGAGTTGGCCATTGGACAGAGCCTGTCTTCTCCCTAGGTGGCCAGCATCTTGAATAAAGCCCATATTACTTTCTGATCAAAACTCATCTCTTAAATATTGTCTTTTTGAGCGACAGGCAGCTAGCTGAACTTGGGTTTCCATAACAATTAACCACTTCTCAAGATGCATAGAATATCAAGACCAAGAATGAATACCAATGTAAACTAAGGAATTTAGGTGACAATAACGCATCAATGTGGGTTTGATTGTAATATAAGTACCACCACTCTGATGAGGGTTATTGATAGTGGGAAATACTGTGTGTGGGGTAGAGGATGAAAGGGAAGCCTCTGTACCTTCTTCTCAGTTTTGCTGTGAACCTAAAACTGCTCTACAAGATAAAAATGACTCCAAGAGATGGAACATCTCAAACACTTTGGAAACAATATCAAGTATGGTAATTTAAACTATGAAAATATAAAATTTTTTGTTATTAACTGTTTTTCTTTATCATCTAATAAAAATCACGTTTTATTTTAACTTCCTAATAATGCCTATAAGAGTGTCATTACTACCTTTAGTATTTGTAATGTTTGCTCTTTTAAAAAAAAATATTTATTTTTTAATTATGTTATGTTAGTCACCATACAGTACATCATTAGTTTTTGATGGAGTGTTCCATGATTCATTGTTTGCATATAACATTTGCTCTTAACTTGAATTGCTGTTGCTTTAGCGTGGGCATAAAATGGTATATATGTAGGCTGTCTGCAAAATCATTAATCATTTTCTGTCAGGAAGAAGTAGGTTCTCCTGTGGGCATTCCATGGACAATTTTGCTCTGCTGGAGATTCTAGCATATCCTTCTTTATTATTATTGAAAATTTTTGTATCATTTTATTTTTAAGCAAGTGTCCTATCTAATTTTTACCTTAAACAATTTTACCCACCTCTTCCACCACCCCCAACTCTAATATCTTAATAGAAAAGCCTAAATGCTCAGAGGTCCTTTTCTGAAGACTTACTGAACACCTACTTTGAAATATACATGTTTCCCACACATACAGCTATTAAAGAGCAACTAATTTTAGCTCCGACTTTGAAGGTTTCTTAATATAGATAGGTTGGGCTTCTGAACGAGGCAGGATACTCGGACTGGCCCCCATGCAATTCAGATACGTCAGAGTTACATATCTATTCAAACAGGAACACTTCTGGGGTGCCTGGGTGGCTCAGTAGGTTAAGCCTCTGCCTTCGGTTCAGGTCATGGTCCCAGGGTCCTGGGATCAAGCCCCGCATCAGGCTCCCTGCTCCGTGGGGAGCCTGTTTCCTCCCCTCTCTCTCTGCCAGCCTCTTTGCCTACTTGTGATCTCTCTCTCTGTCAAATAAATAAATAAAATCTTTAAAAAAAAAAACAGGAACACTTCCACTGTATCACAGAACATAGATATGCATTTAATGCTAGAGATAAAAACACGAGTCTTCAGAGAAATGTCAAGATTCAGGGAGTAAACTTCGGGTCATATGTCCTCTGTGGGTCACTACTGACCCCAAAGATGCCTTTTTGAAATTGCAAGGGTGTTTTCCCATGTCACAGTGACTGAGGAACATTACTGCTATTTAGTGATGCTGTACACGCTCCAACACGTAAGATAGCCCTACACAAGGAGGTGTTGTCCTGTGTTCTTCATTGCTCTGAAATGTCCCATCAGACATCGGTGTAAGTGCCTAATCTGTTTTCTAAAAAATTATGTCAACCTAAAAGCTAATGAGATTTCATATATAACACAGAGAATTTTTTGCTTTGTTTTAAGATATGTGCGTGGTATTTGAGACTCTGATACTACATACTGTATTAGTCTACATTTCTAGCTCTTAATTCATGGTGATTCTATATAAGGATGCAAGCATATGACTATTTAATATGTTTTTAGTACTAGTGACTGAGCATTTTCATATCAAAATACGCATGATTTTATTACAAATTATTTTTCTTTTGTGTTTTATAAGATAGTTATTCATTACATTGATTTTTTGAAATTATGTGTAGTACGTTTTCTTATCTATTAATTTCATTTCAAGAGCGTAAAGACATTTTTACAAAATACTTCTTATTAAAAGAAAATATTAGTTTATCCATTCACTAATAATAAGAAATGAAGTTCTTATACATTCTTAGATGTATATCAAAAGCATTAATACGAAGCAAAAGATACTAGATATAAAAAGTCACATGTTGTATGATTTCTTGTATATGATATATCCAGACTAGGCAAATCCGTAAAGATAGGGAAAAAATTAGCAGTTGTCGGAAGGGTGTAGGGAGGGAGGAATGGGGATTGATTACATAAAGGATATGGGGAGTCTTTCTGGGGCGATGAAAATGTTTTGAAACTACAGCGGTGGTTATTACACAATATCGCGACTGCATTAGATGCCACTGAATTGTACACTCTAAAATGGTTAATTGTATGTTATATGAATTTCACCTCAATTCTGAAAGAAGGGGAAAGTTAAGTCTAATAACTCGGAAAATAACTGTTATGAGTTCTTGACCCTTTCTGTTCTATGGACCCATTTCGCAGCCTTATGGAGCCTACAAAATGCTTCTCAAAGTAACGTTTGTAAATACTTGAAATACACTGTTAAAGAGCAAACCAATTATATTAAAATATATCTGCAAAAATACTTTGGGAAAAAACGTTGTGATATGATAACACACTTGGTTCTTCACCGAGGCATTAAGCAACTAGATCCAACAGCAGATCTAATAACTACCATCATTTTGAAGTCATGATCGCTATAAATGACAGAGACACCTGTAACATTGGGAAAATGAAATAACAATTATATATCATTTCTCCTGGAGGAAAAAAGCGTAGATAGTACTCATGCTACTGTAGGGTTTGTTGCCTACATTTATCAATGCTAAATGTTAGTTAGAAGTAAGTGAAAATAAAGATGCAGTCTTTTTTCCCCCCTTTTTCTTTAACTGCTAGTTTACTGATCTCCTAAATTCTCCCTCTGAGCCCCCCGTGGTAAACACCTACCAAAGGGAATGGGTGTGTATTCTTTCCCTGTTATCCTTAGAGGTACTTTGGTGGATGGCTAAGAGCTGAATAGCAGACTAGAGGACAAAGAAAAAAATATGTCGGTTTTCTAGATTTCTCTTTAAGACTATAATGATTGGGGGCTCCTAGGTGGCTACCTTCAGCTCAGGTCATGATTCCAGGGTTCTGGGATCAAGCCTAAGTCAGGCTCCCTGCTCAGCAGGGAACCTGCTTCTCCTTCTCCTCCCCACTCCTGCACTATCTCTGTCTCTCTCTCTCAAATAAAATTAGGGGGGAAAAAAAAGCTGTCATGATTGTGGCATGTGTCATGATTGTGGCACACTCAAAAGGTTAAATACCTGCCTTCCTCTCAGGTCCCAGGATCAAGCCCCACTTGAGGCTTTCTGCTCAAGCAGGGAGCCTGCTTCTCCCTCTGCCTGCCATTCCCCATGCTTATTCTCTCTCTCTCTCTTTCATTCTTTCTCTCTCACTCTCTCTCTTTGACAAATAAATAAATAAAATCTTAAAAAAAAATCTGTCGCGATTAAAGAACAGGTAAGAGATCTGTTTGTCCTCTACTTATTTTATAAAATGTTTTTCTTCCCTATTTTAAAAGATATTTGATCCAAGTTTTGATTAAACAAATGGCCCAAGAAGCAGGCTCACCCAATAGAGTAATGATTGGTTGAAAGATGAGAAATTAGTTTTATTCCCCCTTATTTTGGGGGGAAAAAAGTTATTTTAGCATGTAGAAATTCTTTTCTGAATGATAATAGGTATATATGTGACAAGTCCATGTTCTGAGGCCCATATATCTCTTACAAGAAGAAAAGAGGAAGATCGAGTTGTTTTTAACCAAGTCCCAATAATATGCAGAATACATTTGGTATTAAGCTTTCAGTCTCTCTGGCTAGTTACTAAATTGAATGTAATAAAATTCATCCATCATACAAGAATCACATGTGATTTAACTACACATTGTTAAATGGCATAAAAAAATAGAAAGTTTTGCTTGATTAAGTATTATTACTGCTTCTAGGCTAAAATAATCATGAGAAATTTCAGCTGCAAATGACATATTATAAATCCCTTGTAATATTATAAATATAGTAATCATGGTAATACTCTAATCCAATTCAAGGGTGAGCTACTAAATTGGTAATAATAGGTCCTGAACAAAATCTAATGAGACAACCCATTTTCTCTGCCCACTTTCTAGATTTTCCCTTTAGGCCTTGAGCAGTGGGAATTAATTTTGTTTTTAAATGGTTTAACCATAGAACTCCTATTTTTTTTTCCTCATTTATAATAGTCTAATTACACAGAATAATGCTTTTAAAATTGGATTCAAAAGAACCCTGGGTTCCAAAGGCAATCCCTTGAAATAAATTTCAAGTAACCCATTGTAAGAAAATATGGACAGGATTAATTTATAACCAAACCTCAGGCCCACACCACAAAAGAATTTCAGGACCCCAAAAAGAATGAAGAATGGTTTCATAATGTCAGTTGGTGATGTTTGTGTTAGACACTCAGGAGCTGAGGAGTTTGCCTTGTTTGAAAATCATGCTTTTAGAAAGAGAACTCACTTCTTGCCTTCACACCTTTATTCATCCCTTCATTCACTGAACTAAAATTTACTAAAGATGTATTATACTTCAGGAACTATGACAGTAACTGAATATAGAATGATGAAAAATATTTTTAAACATATCTACCCTCATAGTGTTTATAGTCTGGAAATCTATCAATCAAAAATTACTTGTTGGGGATTCAACAAATAATCACATAAATCTATTGATAAGATTAAAATCTGAGATAAGAGCTATGAAATATATATATATAAGAAGCCATGACAGAAAATGATAGGAAGACTTGATTTAGGTTGAGGATCAGGGGAGGCCTTGGTAAGGATATGACAACTTAGCTGATACCTAAGGAAGTAGGAGAGAGCCAAGGGGAAAATGGCATAGGGAAAAGAATGTGCAAAGGTCCTGAGGCAATACTTGCCTGAGAAAATTTTCTAAGAAAATATTTGCTACAATGTAAAATATATATTTTTCACAGATTGGATTCTCCAGGAAGCAAAATCTGAGACAGAATATTTTTTTAGGAAGTACCCCTGGGATCAATTCCTGTGGAAGGCAGGGGAAGGACTCAAGATTTGTCTGAGGGAAAGGTCCAGATATAACGCAGACTCAAACAACAGCCTTAGCAAACCACATGGGGAGTTCTGGAGGTAAAATGGCCTGTCAGTATTGTCGTCTAATAGGCCAGAATGGCTGGACCATTATAGCCTTTCCCCTATTACATCAGTCATTGGATGTTAGCCATTATAGTTCTGCAGCTCCTGCCATCCCTGAAGAGACTAACAGTTGATGGCTTTCTGCTAACAGTGCTTCTAACAGCTGGGGAAACAAGTCCTTCCTTTGAAGGGGATCTGAGTGGCACCTCTCCATAAATATCACAATATGCAATTTTATGAGAAGTTTTACAAATCAATAAAAAGAAAAATATCCCAACAAAAAGCAGAGTGGAAGACAAAAGTAGGCAATTCATAGAAAAATCACAAGTCATCAATAAGCACATAAAAAGATGCTCAACCACTGTTATTGATAAGAAAAATACAAACTGGAATGAGAAGCCTTTAGCTCTCTTGTGACTTGCATTGGCAAAAATTTAATGACTGATAATACCCACAGTCATTGGAGGTATATTTACGCTGCTGCTCATCCTTGGGTTCCTGGACAATGGTTCCTCTCAATGTGATATAGTTCCCTCAGGGAAGGAGCATCCTGGTTAGAGAGCATATCAAAGTTTTCAGTAATGAAGATGAGTTTCCACATTGGGCAAAAGGGAGGGAGATAAAATTAAAGTAATTTTTAAATGGACAGGTTCATGTGACTGTCTCCACAGTCTGCGGGAAAAGCAAAGAAGATTCCACAGGGTTTCATAAAAAATGTGCCTCAGTTTCCAGCTACCTATTCTTTTTTTTTTTTTTTTCCAATTTCAAAGTTTTGTTTTAATAATACGAGGGGCTGGGCACCTGGGTGGCTCAGTGGGTTAAAGCCTCCGCCTTCGGCTCAGGTCATGATCTCAGGGTCCTGGGATCTAGCCCTGCATTGGGCTCTCTGCTCAGCAGGGATGCTTCCCTTCCACGCTCTCTGCCTGCCTCTCTGCCTACTTGTGATCTCTGTCTGTCAAATGAATAAATAAAATCTTAAAAAAATAATACAAGGGGCTTATGAAAGATGCCAACAATGTATTTCCTTTGAATCAGATTATCTTAAGTAAGTCCTCCAGATGGAGTTGCCTTTTAGACACAGCTTTGCTGATGTCGATAGTCTTTCCCCCTCTTTCAGAGCTTTCAGTTAGCTTCCGTTTGAAATCAGGGCTCCCACATTTTTAAAATTAAGTTACTTATTTTAATTCCAGAAAATTTAAAAAACAGTGTGATATTAGTTTCAGGTGTACAATATAGTGATTCAACAATTCTATACATTACTCACTGCTCATCACAGTATAAGTATACTCTTTAATACCCATCACCTATTTCCTCCATCCCTCCACCCAACTCCCCTCTGGTAACCATCAGTTTGTTCTCTAGAGTTAAGAGTCTGTTTCTTGCTCTCTTTTTTCCTTTGTTTATCTGTTTTGTTTCTTAAATTCCACACACAAGTGAGATCATATGGTATTTGTCTTTCTCTGACTTATTTCACTTAGCATTGTGCTCTCTAGCTCACTCCTTGTCATTGCAAATGGCAAGATGTCATTCTTTTTTGTGGCTGAGTAATATTCCATCTTATACACCCACAAACACACACACACAAATCTTTTGTATCCATTCATTCATCAATGGATCAATGGACACTTGGGCTGTTTCTATAATTTGGCTACTGTAAATAATGCTGTAATAAACATTGGGGTGCATATATCCATTTGAATTAGTGGTTTTATATTCTTAGGATAAATATCAAGTAGTGGAATTACTGGATCATATGGTAGTTATATTTTTAATTTTCTGAGGAACTTCCCTACTGTCTTCCACAGTGGCTGCACCAGTTTGCATCCCCACCAACAGTGCAAAAGTGTTACTTTCTCCCCACATCCTCACCAACATCTCTTGTTCTAGACTTCTTTCCTGAGGCTCAGTTATTTCTGGGAGAGGAATTATAATTTTTGTTTTTTTGTTTGTCCAAAAACAGAACTTACTTGTGTTGACATATATGCTAATAAATGCAGAGAGACATCTGGAAGGACATCTTTGAAGCTTGTTTCTGAATGGTTTTTTATTATTGTTACAATCAGCATGTATTATTATTATTTTTTTTTTAGGATTTTATTTATTTATTTGACAGAGATCACAAGTAGGCAGAGAGAGAGAGGAAGGGAAACAGGCTCCCCACTGAGTAGAGAGCCTGATGCAGGGCTCTATCCCAGGACCCTGAGATCATGACCTGAACTGAAGGCAGAGGCTTTAAATCACTGAGCCATCCAGGCGCCCCATTATTTCGGTTTTTTAAAAAGGCTTTAGATGATCTTCGAGCGAAAGTGATGCTTTCCAATATAGCTAATCATTTTCAGAGCTTCATCCAACCCTTCCAACCAATGTCCAACTTTTGGACATTCATTAAGAATCACTACCACTCTGACCCTCTCCCCCTTTCTAAATAAATAAATAAATAAATAAATAAATAAGTAGATAAATAAGTTTAAACAGAAAAAAAGAAGGAAGGAAGATGGGGGGGGGGAAACAGCCCCCACTGGGTGGATCACAGTAAGTAACAAGGGAGAATAGTAGACAAGTCACATAGAGCCTTATGGGAGATTTAAAGATTTTGGAATTTAGCCTATAGGCAATGGGACCCCAATAAGAGGTTTGAAGCACAGAGTGCTGCGATTCAATTTCTGTTTTATAGCTACCACCTTAATTGGAGCATGGTGAATTAACTGGAGGGGAGCAAGTATGTCATCTAGGGGTCTGATTAGGAGGCCATGGAAAGAATTTAAGAATTTAAGATACAACCGGAGCATTGGGAGTGGCCACAAAAAAATGATAGAAAACAGATGGCTCTCCTGTGATCATGGGGTTAATAGGAAAAGTAGAGAAACCGAGATAGCAAATGATTTCCGGGGGGGTGGGGTGAAAGAACAAGTCCAGCACGCAGGAAGATAGAGTCTAAGAGGAAGGAGAAGGACAAGGAAGGCTAGGTATGGAGGTAGGAAAGGAATTAAGAAGAACCGTGAAGCTGAGGAAGAGTAAATTAAAAGTAAAATGGAAATAATTAGGAAGCTGGATGGGGTTGTAATTTGGAAACCATGAAACAGTAGTTTCCTTTAAGCACCAATTAAGGCAACATTAAAATGTTTATGTACTTTCAAAACAACTAAATATTATATCTTCTTAAATTTTTTTATTAGGAAAACTAATATCTGCACCATATTTACGCATGCTTCATTTATTTCCCTTTCATTGAAGAATTTCTCTTTTATTATAAAATCTCAAAATAATGTAACTCACATGCTCAGTGGTGCTGCATCACGTTTGAACAAACTGTACTTAGGACAACACTTCTGAAGTTAGTTTATTGTGTCTTTTTTGACTTACCTTCTAAGCTACTTTCTAAAATATTTTCCTATAGAAGCAATATTATATTCTTTACAATAAGGGACTTTTCTACAGCAAGTGAGATAAACAGTAATATGTTTACCAGGAAGAAGTATGCCTTAATTAACATACTTTGAATCAAAAGACTTTCATGGCAGTAATCATAATTGGAGACAGAAATTTTATGTAATAAATAACTCCCCTCAGACCTGTCTGGCTCTCAGGAGAAAAGGCCCCCAGAGAGCGGTGTCCTAGAGTTTACGATGTGTAGTCTCGAAGGACCTGGAACAAGGAAGCAGCAATTACATATCCTATTCATGCTATGGAAACAAGCTTTGGTTATCAGAGTGATTCATTGGTCCTGTGTTCACCCACCAGCCCTTCTTGTAAAAGACAGAGCAGAGCTCAAAGCTGTCTATTGGACTGCTGCCAACAAGATCCTTTTTATCATCTATCTGAGGAACCAGCCTCTCAATGAGCAGTGACATGTGGGCTGTCTGAGCTGTCTAGGACTTAGTCTTGCCCCATCTGAAGAAGGGCTAAGGGAAATGGGCAACAGAAAAAAGTTGCCCACAAAGTCAAGGAGACCATAAGCTGCCCAAGTATCTGTGGTAGCTATTCACTGCCTTTGGGTGTGACAAGAATTGAATGGGTATATAATGGTCTTTAGTAATCTTTTTAGGAGAGTGTGCAATCAGCTAGAATGTTAATCCATGGCATAATTCTAGTATATATACTGACAAAAGCTCTGACCTAATACTAGTACGTATACTTTTAAAATATATATATCCTATTATATATAGCTATGTGGAATATTATTGATTATATATAATTTCACTCTTTTTCTTATTATTTTACATTTTCTCTCCTCTAAAACACTTTTATCCCCAAGCTTTACGCCAAATGAAAATAATATCAAAATTACCTAACTAGTCTGCTAAGACTGTTTTTTGCTGGCTTTGATGTCACAGTGCCATCTACTTTATCACATGAGGTTTCACTAGAGAAAAACAACCACTACCATATGCCTTTAAGAAGGAAAATGCTGGTACTGATTATCTCCATTTGCTGAAATCACTTTCCTTCTTTTTAATTATTTTTGTTTCAATGACTGAGAAACCATTTATTTTTTGAAAATAAAACTTCAAAGAAAGTAAAAAAATAACTTCCCATCAGCTGTCTCCAGGATTACAAAAAGAAAAAAAAATGTGTAAGTAAAAAATAATATCTAGGTAATTGAACCCTAAAAGATAAATATAGAAGTGACAATTGAAAGTGCTTTTCTCATGACTTTTAGAAACCTACATCTGGTCCTTAGCTATCAATATAATTATCTCACTTAATCCCTGTTGGCTTTTCTTTTAACTGATCACCAGCAAAATTCAAATTTCCCCATCCTAGAAATGAAGCATGAGTCTTTCCTCAGACACTGGGCAAGAGAGATGATAAAGCATTTAATCCCATTCTTAAACATTCAAATGAGTATTTATCCTGCATTTGCAGCTGTCATACGGTTATTTCAATTCCCCAGCCTTCTCTCAAAACACTTTCAGTAATCTTTTCTTGGAAATGTCATCCAGACCAGGTTACCAGCCACTTTAAAAAATATCGGTCTCATCATATTATAATGATATCTCATTTTAGACTGCAAAATGTTATTACCCAGTAAAATCATATGTCCTTTTCCTGCTCCAAATGACCTTCACATCTTTCCAAAAACCAAATTATTCAGAGGACAAAGATATGACATTACTGAGAATATCCCAAAAAGAATGCCATAAGCTCTGAAAAAGAAAAAAAAAAAAGATAAGACCCGTAGAAATTTGCCCTTTCGAATTTTCAAAAACATCTTCAAGCCTTTCATCTGATTGATTCTTCCTGACTTTACTTAGGTATTATTAGTCCCAGGGGAAGAAACTGAAGCCTGAAGAAGTCATTCTATGCCATTCATTCATTCATTTGATATTTATATGGTAAATATCAGATCAGATAATGTCTAAAGTTACATAGCTAGTAGGCGGCAAACCAGAACTAGGACACAGGTAAAATCTTCTGCTCTATTAAACTGCCTGTGGCAGATTATATATTCTAAACTAAAATCTCTCATTCCATATGCTTTAGAAGTTTGCCACACCTCTATCAAGAAGTGAAGTCTATTATGCCTCCCTTCATCTGGGCAGGCTGTGATACACTTATAACTAATAGAATACAGTGGCGGAAGTGAAGCTACAGAAAATTCTAAGGCTTGCTTTGACTTCATGAGCTAGACTACTTGTTCTTAAATCTTGTTTTAAAAGTTCCTAAGGTCAGCATGTCATAAGGAAGCACAAATTTGAGCTTCTAATCTACAGTGATAATTGACCAGAACACTGTCACTAAGAAAAATCATTTGTGATAACTGTCTGTGTGTAGATGGCGTTATTCGCTCCAAATTCTTCATCCCTTCCTGTCTCCATGCCCTTCCCATGTATCTTTGTAGCTCCTTGAGGCAGAGTATATCTCGCCTCCTCCTTGCCTGTCAGTTCAGCTATGTGATTTCTTTTGGCTTACAAGATATTAGTAAATATAACACAAGTAGAGGCATAAAATGAGCTTACATATTTGGGTCTATTTTCTGTCTCTGCCATCAACATGAGAAGACTATACCTTGGTTATGGCCAGTCCACTGGTCTGAGGAAGCCAAATGACATGTGATCTAGAACTACCTTAACTGAGTCCAGCCTAGATCAGCTGACCCTTAGCGCATCTGCAGATGCATGAAAAATAATGATTTTTTTTTCAAGCCATTGAATTTGGGGATGATTTGTTTTGCACAACGGTTAACCGATACATTGGCCTTCTTTTCAAAATATATATCCTCTTTAGACAAGCAAAAAATGAAAACTTATTACTATGCATAAGTCCTAATTTGTTCTTTGAAAATTTATTCTTTATCATATAGTCATAATTCACTAATCCTCTGTTTTGGAAGGTACAGCTGAGGTTAACTGGGGTGTGACTCCTGTCTTTGCTATTCACAAGCTGCTAATCGGGGTATGACTGGAACCTCTCTAAACTTGGTTTCTTCATCTGTATAAAGGGAGTAGAACCTACCACAAGACTGCTGAAAGAATTGAATGAGATAATCCATGGTGTTAGTTCTATGCTTTTGTTATAGGTGATAGGAATACAACCTAAACTAATCTAGAAAAAAATGGCCATTAGCTGACAAGATATTGCATAGAACTGAAGGAAATATTGAGCAACGGAACCACAAGGACACAACTGGTCCTTAAAAATAATTGAAACCCAGGTCTTTAAGTAACTTCAGGTCTCCTTTTCTCTTGCTCTTTCCTCAGGTATTTTACCTATTTCTCTTGGCATATCATTTATTATTCTTCCTTATCAGCTTCCTCAGTAAAGCAGGTAAGGCTAGCAACTGCTAACTGCTCCCAAGTCTGCCATTCCTACCACCATATTCTCTCTGGCCTTACATTCAAAATTCTTAGTGATGGGCTCTAATTGGCCATTCTTGGGTCAAGTTACCTATCTTGAATCAACCAAATGTGGACAGGGACATGGTCTGTGATATACCACTTGGCAGAGAGAGGAAGATAGTAGATTGCATTGGAAAGGGGACTAACAGGTAGGAGTAGGATAAAACAGCTCCCTAGATGGCCATTATACATATCAATCATTTAGTATAGTGGCGAGTTTATGGTGAAGGCACAGCATGTATTAGTATCTTTTGACTGACCCCCAAATTGTCAGTAATCATCACTGAGACATTATCTAATATCTGTATGCCTAATTTATAACCCATTTTTGCAGAGCAGTTTAATGTAAGTTTCTACTGACATTCACCTTCAGCTTTAAGCACGTTAATAGACCTTCCTTGGTAATATATGATTTGACAAGTCAGTGAATTCTTGGGAGTTCTCTCCCTTTTCTGAGACATCTTTAATCAAAATCCCCTTTATAGGCCTTGTGATGGCCAATATTATGTGTCAACTTAACTGGGCTAGTGGATGTCCAGATAGTTGGTAAAACATTATACCTGGATGTGTCTGTGAGGATGTTTCCAAAGATACTAGCATTTGAACGAGTAGACTGCGTAAAGAAGATGCTCTCACCAACATGGGTGGGCATCATCCGAACTGTTGAGGGCTTAAGTAGAACCAAAAGCCAGAGGAAGGGTGAATTTACCCTCTCTGTTTGAGCATCATCTTCTCCTGCCCCTGGACATTGGTGCTCCTAGCTTTCAGGTCTTTAGACTCAGACCAAGATTCATACCATTGGCCACCTGGATCTCACACCTTCGGACTAGAACCACACCACCAGATTTCCTGCACCCAGCTTGCAGAGAGCTGCTCTCATGGGACTTCTTAGCTTCTGTTATTGTATGGACAAATCTGTCATAATAAATCTCTCTCTATCTATATATATCCTATTGGTTCTGTTTCTCTGGAGAATCCTCACTAATACCAGCTTGAAGCCCATTTTATTACAGAAACAAACGAAACTATCATGTGATATCTTCTCTCTATTGTACTTAAACCACGCTAAGCTGCCTGTGCACACACTTTCCACTTTACAGAGGAAAAGTTATACACATTGCAATAAAATGGACTGTGTCCTAAAAGATGGATCTCCCCACATAAATACACTTAAAAAAAAATAAAAGAAAGAAACTTGCTTTTCCTTTACAAAAATTGTGAGGAAAGTTCCCAAGTGATAAAGTCTTACATTTTCACCCGTGAAAGCAACAACCATGAAAGCAACATTGAGCTGTTATGATCACTTAGCTTACAGGGATCTCCCCAGTAGTCAGTCTTTGATCCTTTGATACTTTGATATTCCGCTTCTCTAAGGACTGATTGTTCTGTGCCCCCTCCCACTCTAGCATATGGTCCAAAGGAAGCTGTGTGGTCTTGTCTCCATGGCTTGGGAAGGCTAAACATGGGCCCACCACTCAAGCTAGGCCAGTCAGAGACATTCCCCGGGATTGTCAAAACTGGAGCAGTACGTAATAAATAAATATATGAATCTAGAGCCATGTCCCCACTGCTCTACAATATGAAGAAAACACTGTCTGCAACAGTGAGAACCGGAAAGAACAGGAAGCACGGAAGGAGAGCTGATGGCTTTCAAATCTTTAGTTCCAGTTACTGGAATTCCTGGAGCTGCACTAATCCTTGTCTTTCTGAGAGGGGGTTGCTTAAATCTTGCGCTGGCTCTGCGAGATTCACCAGTACCCTGTCAACAAATCCTCTTTATTGTTAACATTTCAGTTGCATTTCTATGGCTTGCAACCAAGAGTCCTAACTCCCTAGAAAGCAAGTAGCTTCCTCTGATTCAAACAAACAATGTGAGAGTTTAGCGTATCCAGAGCCCCAAACCTTGAACCTTGCCAAACCTCTGTCACCATCAGTGAAATCTGGGATCACCCTCCCACATGTAACCACCTTGCACTGGGTAAATTAACATGAATCCTAAGGGACCCTGTCTATAATCAGCTCCTTATTTCAGAAGAGGAGAATGATTTGTCTACTGAGTTCTCTTTTTCCCTTACAGGATTGAAATTATTCTTCCTTTCAGCCCTTTCACCATTTCTTTGCTTAGTGATTTAATTGTTTGGAGGAGTTCTCATGATGGTGTGCACTCTTTCAAAAGACACTGGTCATTACAGACTGAATGTTTGTATTGCTTCAAAACTCGTATGTTGAAATCCTAATGCCTGATGTGATGGTATTTGGAGGTTGGGCCTTTGGGAGGAGCTTAGGTCATAAGGGTGAAGACCTCATGAGTGGGATTAGTGCCTTTATAAAAGAAGCCCCAGAGAGCTTGCTAGCCTTTCCTTCATGTGAAGACAGTGTGAGAAGGTGCCACCTATGACCCAGGAAGCGGGCTCTTACCAGAATGTGACCATGCAAACACCTCCGTCTTGAAGTTCCCAGCTGCCAGAACTGAGAAATAAAAATCTGTTGTTTATAAACTACCCAGTCTGTGGTATTTTGTTATAGCAGCCTGAATGGACTGAGCACCAGAACATCATCAGAAACAAAACTAATGGATAAGCACTTTTCTCCTCAGAAAACTGAACAGTCTTTTAATTTTTGTTTCTCAGAAAGGACTGCCTGTGAGAAGAAAATAAGTATTTATATTCTAAATAAGATACAAACAGATCATTGGGAGCCACCACAAAAAAATGATAGAAAACAGATGGCTCTCTTGTGGTCGTGGGGTTAGTAGGAAAAGTAGAGAAACGGAGACAGCAAATGATTTCCAGGGAGGAGGTGAAAGAACAAGTCCAGCACGCGGAGAGATAGCGTCTAAGAGGAAGGAGAAGGACAAGGAAGGCTAGGTATGGAGGTGGGAAAGGAATTAAGAAGAACCGTGAAGCTGAGGAAGAGTAAATTAAAAGTAAAATGGAAATAAGGTTAGGAAGCTGGATGGGGCTGTAATTTGGAAACCAAATCCCTGCTGAGCAGAGAGCCCGATGCGGGGCTCGATCCCAGGCCCCTGGGATCATGACCTGAGCTGAAGGCAGAGGCTTTAACCCACTGAGCCACCCAGGTGCCCCTATTTCTTTTCTTTTATTGTATCACTATACTATGTGACTACCATTCAAACAGCTGTGAGGCAATACCTCATCATGGTTTTGATTTTCCTGGTTGTTTTCTCCAGAAGCCCTCAACAAATAGCTTTTAGAAAGTTCTATATTTAGAGAAATAATATTTTATTAGATCAGAAGGAATCTAAGTCAAATATTGTTAAATAAAGAGGATACTAGGAGGTCCCTTTCCACCATTAACATCTAGCCCTGTACATCTCTCACAATATCCATCATCTATCACTCTTCCTAACCATTCTCAGGCCCTCATTATCTAGTCTATTTTTCTGTATTATTTAACTAGTTTCTGGTGGTAGAGGCTTGTAACTACCTACATAATAACCATTTCCAGTTCTTTGTTAATAACAAAACCCCAGATTTATTCAGAGTTGCATATGTCCAGCTGAATGAATCATTTTCCAGCCTCCCCCATAGCAAGGCTTAGCCATGTGATGAAGTTCTGGCCAATGAGATGGAAACAAATATGTTGTCCTGGAAGTCATCTTGAAGTTGCTGAGAAGTGAACCCCTTTTTCCACCTTCCTGCAGCCTAGGCAATGAAAGTACTAGTCTGTGTTCCAGTAGCCATCTGGGTAGCCTGCTCTGATATGGTGAAGGAGAAACTCTCCTATCAGCCCTGCACTGCCAACTTCTCTGACTTCTTTTACTTGAAAGACAAGTAAGCTACTGAGTTTTAAATACTATTATTGGAGTGCTTCCTATGGTACACAGTTATGATTTTAGTGTCAAATAGATGGCAGGCTCAAACAGGGCTATGGAGGACGGTTTACTGAAGGGTATGGGCAGAATTAAGACACAATAATAACATGTTTACTAACTGCAAGGAAGCGTGTTTGGCCACTATGCCTTAAGGATCAAGGAGAGAGCCATTATTGGATCCCAGGTTGTTACAGAATTAGGCCTCCTGATAGGAGCACTGGTTTTCAAGCAGATGTGCCCATCAGGGAATGACTCAGGATAACAGTCACTCTGCCCTCACTCTCTCCCAGCTCTCTTTTCTCCTGCCATGTCTTCTGTTGGCCAAATTCAATAATAAATTATGGGATAGAGACCATTCGTTTAAATAGCCCAGGAAAGTCAACCTCCAAGGCACCAGGCAGAGTGGAGTAGGACGACCAGTGAATTCCGAGGTGCAAAAGAAAAATGTCCAGCACCAATGCCTGCCTATTTTCCTGCTTTCAACTCCACTCCCCTCCACCAGCCACCCCACATTCCATACCTATCTTCTTAAAGTTGAGACTAAAATTATCATTCTCTCCTTTGCTTAAAATTCTTCAGCATATCCTAGTTAGCCTAACAAGTCTAAAGGAACTGACCATCACCATCTTGCTCCATCCTACTTTTCTAAGCCTATTTCTCTGCAATTTGCTACAGTTTCATATGTTGCAACCAAATTACAACAATCACCATTGCAAACAATAGCCAAGGCCATTCCATTTCCTTTGCCTTTGCTCTTCCAGTTTAAAGGGCAGAGCACTCCTTTCTTTCTCATCTGTGAAAACTCTATCCATATATTTAGATATAATTTAAAAATATGTACCCTATGAAACCTTCCCTGACATCTTTAGGCAAATTGTCTCGTCCTCCTTCTTGTGAATATTGGTGCCTGGTATTTTCCCCTTACATGGACTACCAACTGCCAATTCCCTCCTCCACTGCATACAACATATTCTTTCCCAGCAAATGGTCTGCCAGTTGCCCAAGCCAATGCTTAGGAATTTTCTTTGGCTCTTTTTTACTTCCCACTTCACATATCCAATCCTCCAGCAAATCCTAGTGCTTGTATCTTCAACATATATCCATAATTCCAACCCCACCCCATTTTTGTCTAGCTGCTATCCAGTTTTTGTTTTGTTTTTTTTTTTTTGACAGAGAAAGAGAGAGTACAAGTAAGCAAAGAGGCAGGCAGAGAGAGAAGGGGAAGCAGGCTCTCCGCTGAGCAGAGAGCCTGATGCAAAGCTCGATCCCAGGACCCTGAGATCATGACCTGAGCAGAAGGCAGAGGCTTAACCCACTGAACCACCCAGGCGCTCCACTGTTATCCAGTTCTTGCTGTGCTACCATAATAGTCTCCTTTTCATCAGTCCTTATCCATCACTACTCCTTTTTCAATGTGACAGCAGGAGTCATCCTTTATTTTTTTTTTTAAATACTTTATCTGAGAGAGAGACAGAGAGTACATGAATGGGGGAGGGGCAGAGGGACAAGCAGACTCCCCATTGAGCTAGGAACCCAAAGTAGGGCTTGATTCCACAACCCCGAGATCACGACCTGAACCAAAGGCAGATGTTTAAAAAACTGAGCCACCTAGGTGCCCCCCATCCCTCTTTTTAGGAGTCATCCTTTTAAAACAGGAGTGAGATAAGATCACTCTTCTGGTTCAGCCTTCTCCATTGGTTTTTCATCTCATCTAGAGTAATGATACAATGCCGCCTACCCACTACACACACACACACACACACACACACACACACACACACACACCCTTTCCTCACTTCCTTGGCACTTTCTTTTAACTCCTCCCCCTCAACCCCAGCATACCCTCCTCTTTTTACCACAGCACTATCCAAATCCTGCTGATTTTGTCTGTACTTGCTAGTGTATGTATTGTTTGTCTCCTGTCACAATAATGTTAGCTCCATGATGACAAGGACTTTACTCACTGCTACCTCACCAGTACCAAGATCAATACCTGGTACCCGGCACCACGGAGTACATGAGATAAGTAATCATGTAATTTTCTCTTCTTATTGTAAACCCATGTAATTCCCATCTCTTTCTAATAGAACTATAGTGTGAGCTACACATGTAATTTAAAATTTCTAATTGCCACATTTTAAATGCCAAAAAATTTTTAGTAATATAATTAATTTGACCCCCGAATTTGTTCCCCAAATTTTCATTTCAATATGCAATCAACATAAAAATTATCAATGATATATTTTAATGCTTTTTTTCACACTAGGTCCTCAAGATTTGTGGTGTTTTTTACACTTATAGTACATCTTAATTTGGATGAATCAGGTAATAGGTGCTCAATGGCCACATGTGGCAAGTGGCCACTATACTGACAGTGTAGCAGGATAAATATAATGGTGAGAACATGCAAGAAGAGAAGAAAAATGCTCAATAATCCAGAATTTCTGAAGCATGTAGCAAGTAGGAAAATGCAGAGTTTTCAAACTGAAAAAGCTGTAAGGAAGAGGGTAGCTAGAAAAAAATGAGCAGGATCAGTTAAGACAAGCAGGTTGTTTTGTAAAACATCTGAAGTTATAGGTGGTTGTGGTTATTAGGAGACGGGTGTTGCAGGGATAGAATGGGAAGAGTGTTTGGGAAAGAAAGGAATGGAGACATGATCACAGGATGAAGTGCAGAAGGAGAGGCCTGCCTCCTGGGTGGAGTGTAAGGTCAGAAAAATGAGAAACCTTGGTCTCCTGGCTACGTGGTCAAAAGTTCCCAATGGAACTCTATGGGGCACCTGGGTGGCTCAGTGGGTTAAAGCCTCTGCCTTTGGCTCAGGTCCTGGGATTGAGCCCACATCGGGCTCTCTGATCAGTGGGGAGCCTACTTCCCTCCTCTCTCTTTGCCTGCTCTCTGCCTACTTGTGATCTCTGTCTGTCAAATAAATAAATAAAATCTTAAAAAAAAAAGTTCCCAGTGGAACTCTAGTGAAGTGGGTTTTTTTTTTTTTCCTTTTCTTGTATCAGTAGAGGTTAATGGATGGCCAGTGAGCAAATCACAGACCTTCATTCAAAATTACAAGTTAATTTTTGGTTCCCCAAGGCAGGTTCACAGTTTGAGAGGAGTGTTGCACTAAGAACTACAACTCAATGGGAGAGAGAAGACTGGTCAAATTTATCTCTGATATTAAATTTTTAATATCCTATAAAAAGCTTCTTTATTCATTATTTAACCAAGAAGAGTGTCATGATCTATAGCAGAAGAAATGCAGGGTTGTTTTTTGAGTGATTCTTTCAAAAGTCTTGGAAAAAAATAAAATAAAATAAATAAAAATAAAAATATATGTATTATTTGAAATAATAATCCAAATTGGAGAGAATAAGAAAATTTTATTACTTTCTCTCCTATTCACTGTGTTGCCCATGGCTTTTCCAGAGATGGTATGGCTGGAGGGAAAAGAAACAAAGGCAGAAACACTGTGATTTAGCTCATACAGTTTTTGTCATTTGGCCTGCCAAAAAGCTAGTGTTTTCTCTCATTGGGCAATTTTCTGAGTTTTTAAGAGAACTTCAGTTAGAGTCAGCTCACCTTCCTAGGAAGTTATCTTGGGAGAGTCCCTTTCAGGAGAGCCCAAGTGATCCACATTTGGCCCATATGATTTGCATATACATCCCTGCCCTACCAAAATATCCTCCCCAGACCTTTCTTCTTTCCTCTGCTATCCCAGCTCCCTTTAGCCAACCTCCCCTTTCAACATTTGCTGGAATTTAATAAAGTGGCAGTCCCCGGGGCTTTTGGTTATAGGTAAGGACCAAGCAACCCTGTTCTGTCCCCCAGGCAGGGGGAAGGGGAAATGTCATAGCACTCCTCAAATAAACGAAGATCACCTAAGTAAGAACTAAGGTCATGTCATCAGAGCCTCTATCTGAAGGGAGTCAGGATCATCACTTGCATTTGGCAGAGACGCAAGGGCAGTCAGGGGAGTGGGAAGTCTCAAGTATTAAGAAAGGAAAGCATTCAGGTGTGCTCTGGTTGCAGGTGTTAGTGTGGGGAAGCTGGAGGAGAGTTAACTAGAGCAGAGCATCTTAGATGATAAGTTTGAGTAGCATATTTGGCTTCTTCTGTCTGGTCCTGAGTTGGAAGCTGGGGCAGAAAAAAAAAAAAAAAAAATGAAGCTGGAAGTCATTGACCAAGTCCTAACTGTTCCATCAGATTGCTACAAAGGTTGTGTTTTGGCTTCCGATTGCTGCAGAGGAAGTGCATCAGAATTCTTTTGACAAACATGGTCTGATCATCGTCCATTTGTATATTCAATCAGTCACATTCATCCCTCTAAAGAAGGCCTACTTAGCCATGTCCATTCACTTGCAAACATCCCTTTAAAATATCTTCAAGGTAGTATAAAGCTGAATCCCCTGATTAGTTTTTAGGCTGCCTGTTTGAGTCACCCCTTGGTTTGAAGAAGGAGCCTTCTCTTTTGTAAAGCCTTTCTTTGTATAATTTGTGGATAATAAACCATTTTTTGTTCTCAAGTTTACAGCCTCACCCCAAACCGAGAAAATACTTTAACATCCTCTCACACAGGTCTCAGGATAGAGGACTCCTTCGAGAGGTTTGGCAGTCAAAAGAGGAAGTGAAATAGGATGACGGCTAGAATGAACAATCAGGCAAACAAGAGTCTCTTTTCTCTCTGTTCTCTTCTTTCCCTTTTCTTCTTTTTATCCTTCTCTCCCCCGCCCCACATAAATAAGACCTCACAATAAGCCCAAGCTCCTTAGCATGGCTACATCCTTCAGTCCTCAAGACTTGGCTCCAGCCTCGTCCTTCTCATCTCACTTTCTGTGACTCCCAAACGCTATCTTGTGTTTCCACCACTGCAGGTGCTGTGAAACTCAGCCTGGTAAAGAAGACAGGAAGAGAGTATGATGTATGTAGAATAGGAGAGTGTGTCAAAAATAAAAAATAGACAGTCTATTAAGAATATAAATTGGGGAGCGCCTGGGTTAAGCGGTAGACTCTTAGTTTTGTCTCAAGTCGTGATCTCAGAGTTATGAGATCAAGCCCCATGTGGGGCTCCGCACTCAGTGCAGAGTCTGCTTGAGTTTCTTTCTCCCTCCCCTTCTGCCCTCCCCCCATGCTCTCTCTTTCTCTCTCTAAAATGAATAAATAAATCTTAAAATATATATATATATATAATGGCTTAATCCATTACAGCAGCAATTGCTACAGCAACTTCCATTTCTTTTGTTTCTGAGTTCAATAAAATAATAAAGTTGGTGACTCCTTGCTCAGCCTAACCTCATGTGAGAATGAAGTGTGGAAAAAATTATGAACTTCAGTAAATTGTTACAAATATAAAGTGTGAACAGAATACTTCACCTCAAATTCTGGAGAAGTATTTCTAGAGTTCTCAGTCTTAGTGTTCTGGGGCTCTGACTTTGAAATGAAGTGAAAGATCCTGACCTTTCAATCTGTAAATGTTGTTATAAAGTTGCGATTTATTCTTGGCGCTGCAGGGCTTTACCACAAGACTTAAGTATTGATATGGTTGTAATCTAAGCAGCAATTTTAGTGATGTAGTATTACGTGTTCCCGTGTATGTTTTTTTCCTAGTTTTGAATGATCACAGGCAAGCTAAGTGGAGTACCCGTAGATATTAGTCCAACAGAGGATTTCTCACGATTTACCATTATCTAGAAAGGAAACATTCTATTGTTTCACAAGTTTGTTCGTCACTTCTGACAGGCTATCATAGGGTGCAAACAATGCAGTAATACAGTCACTCAACAAATATTTATTAAACACCAAGTATACACAGTATTCTGAGTAGTGGAATACTGAAGTGTATAAAACAGAGTCTACATCTTCGATGAACTTCTAATCTCTTGTAGGGATTTCAAGAAGTGTGAAGAGCTAAGAAGATAAAATGTGGAAATGCCATTCAGAGTGAGGGGGTTCCTTTAACTAAGGCAGTCACCTCTAGGTAGTTACATTTGCATTTAGACTTGAATGAGGAGGAAGAGGCAGACACGTGGAGATCTGGGGGAGGAACAAGCCACACATAAGGAAGAGCAAAAGCCAAGGCCCTGAGATAGAAAGGATCTGGTGTATCTAAGAAGCAGAAGTGCCAATGGGGATGGAGAGTAAGGAACAAAGGGGAGCACAGGGGGCAGGAAAATAAGGAAAATAAACCAGCAATGGTCTCATCATGTAGGGGTGGGGGGCAGTAGAAGGATAGTGGATTTTTTTCTGGTTGTAAAAAGAAGGCATTGGGTGATTTTAAATTGAAGTGTGACATGATCTGAATCATACTTGAGAAAGCTCACTTTGGCTTCTTGATCTTGTGGAGGATGGACTATTAAGGAGGCAGGAGTTCTCAGAAGTACACGATGTCACTATTTGAAGATTTGTTCTGCTAGAAAACCAATTTAGAGGTTATTGCCACAGTCTGGGCAGAGAAATTAAGGCTGAACAATATTAATGTCAGGATATATTTTGGAGATGGAACTTGTAAAACCTACTGATGAATTCAATGAAGTTGTGTGATAAGGAGAGGAATCAGGATGACTCTTAAGTTTGGAGACTGAGCAGCTGGATGGATATGTAGATACCATAATCGAGGCTGAGAAAGCTGTGGATAATTGAATTTGGTTGGCAGGCAGAAAGTCCAAAGCTCTCTGTTGTCTAGACCAGTTTAGGATGCCTGTTAAACTTCAGAGGGATACATCAAGAAGGCAGTTGGATACGGACAATGAGAAATACCAGTTGAGTCACACAGCAATTTAGATTTCAATCCCATTCCTGCCAGCTCAGAAGCCAGGTTTCTTCGGTTGACTTAGCTTTCTAAGCTTCTATTCCCTCATCTTTCAACTGGTGTAATGGTACTGAAAAAAGCAAGATTTAATCCCAAACCTCCCAACTCTTAGTTCAAAACTCTTCCACTCCACTGTTATCCCCTTATTCTCCAGCTGGCCATTTCTGCCATTATTTGAACACTCTTCAATTGTGAAACCAGCTTGCAAATGTGGTCTTATTGTTTTATTTTTCCAAGCAATCCCCAAGTCTCCACATGCCTATCAGCCTCCTAATTACCCAGGGGCTCCAGAGAGGTATGTAGCCTACACTCCAAGTCCCTCATGCTCTTTCTTCTAATCAGCCCATGCTGCCAGCAGTTGAAGATTTGTTTGGTCACTTTGGCATATATCACAATAACAACCTCCTTGGGTCAGTTTGATGGCCAGGCCCAGGGGGTCAATGCTGGGCATCAAGGTCCACTGTGCCTGGGCTCCCACAGTCCCACCACTCATGAAGACGTCCCCTGTCACTCCTGTACTCAGTCCCCCTAAATATTGCACAGTGTACAATATTTTCTTTCTGAACGCTTTACAAGAAGTTCTGAACTTGTCTCCTTAAGTGCATTCACTCTAACATACATAAGTAAGAGACAACCATATTAAGCATTTTGCCACAGAATAGAAGTCTGCACAAAAGTGACATGTAATCTCCACCCTTAAATACAGGGAGGCCACCTTTATCTTTAAGCACTCCCAACACACAGGGTCTTACTTATACTCTGCCATCACTGATAGTAACTGACACCTAATTTCAAGGTATTGAATGAATATCCATTTTCTTTGTTGTTGTTGTTGTTTAATTCATTTGTTTGTCTTCTCATCTAGGGTTCAAGTTCCCAAAAAGGCATGTCCACCTGTAATTTATCTCTGGATTCTCAGCCCCAGACACTAAATCAAAGACTGATGAAAGAGGAGGAAAGGAGAAAGTTTTTTTGTTAGTTTGTTTTTTTCTAGGGGTGGAATGGGGTGGAGTGAGGGGCAGGGAGTGGTATCCAGTTAGTTTTGGTTTTCTGTGATATCTGTCATTATATAAAATGCTTTTTTCTATTTGATAGAAGAAATATAGGTCATTGGTAGTGATCAGAGAGAATCACAGAAGATGAGTTGTGCTGAATTTTTAGACATTTTGAGACTCATCAGTGAGCATTATTGCAACCACAAAGCAAAATGGGCTGTACTGAACACGGATGTTAACAAGGACACTTGAAAGTCACATTGTCTAGCAATTACCCTATCCCAACTAATCACCATTCTTCAATATTCCACTTGTATTGCTTTATCCCTTCATTTAAATCTTTCTACTATTCTCTACTAACACTCCACATATTGTCCACTAATATACCACCTAGCTAATAACTTGAACTTTTAAACAATTATGAGTTACTCTCTAAGGTATTAGTGAAATGTCAGGTAGATATATTATTAATAGTTATTTAATAGCATTAATCTCTGTCTTGAAAAATTATGTAGTACATGCTTTTATTTTTTATTTTTTTAAGATTTTATTTATTTATTTGACAGAGAGATCACAAGTAGGCAGAGAGGCAGGCAGAGAGAGAGAGAAGAGGAAGCAGGTTCCCTGCTGAGCAGAGAGCCCCACGCGGGGCTCGATCCCAGGACCCCGAGATCACGACCTGAGCCATAGGCAGAGGCTCTAACCCACTGAGCCACCCAGGTGCCCCTGTAGTACATATTTTTAGATATATAACTTTATATGTATTTTTCTGGTAACAAGAGTGTTGTATGCCTACAGTAAAATACCTAAGAAATATAGAATATACAAAGTTGAAGGTCACTTTTCCAGAGTTCCACTCCCAAGAGATAATCACAGGTTTTGCTTTGATGTACACTCTTTAGGATTTTTAAAAAATATATATTCAAGATTTATATCATGTATTTCACAAAAATGTGATCAGATTATATATATTTTGGCAATTAAGAAATCATTTTCAGTTATCTTTCCTTGTCAGTGTGTATAGATGTAACATACTATTTTAGCGATTGTGTGATATTCAAAAGATGACTGTTATACGCTTTTTAACTAGATTTCAATTGATAGACAACTAGGTGGTTTCCAATTTTTTATATGAAAACAGAGTTGCAATGAGTATCTACATACATATATCTTTCTACACTTGTGCAACTATTTCTTCAGGAAAAATTCTTAGAATATCTGAATCAAAAAGTTTTCAATATTTAATTTGGAAATTGACTTTACTTTAAATAGGTACTTCCAATTGCTTTCGGTGAAGTGTGTTAACTTACACTCCTTCCTCCTAAAATGGTCTTTTTCCATCACTGGCTTCATCACTCATTTTAATCTTTTCCAAGAAAAATATCCCATTGTTTGAATTTACATTTCTTTCTTTCATAGTCAGATAGAACATCTTTTCTTTTCTTTTCTTTTTTAAAGATTTTATTTATTTATTTGACAGACAGAGATCACAAGCAGGCAGAGAGACAGGCAGAGAGAGAGGGGGAAGCAGGCTCGCCACTGAGCAGAAAGCCCGATGCGGGGCTCGATCCCAAGACCCTGGGATCATGACCTGAACTGAAAACAGAGGCTTTAACCCACTGAGACACCCAGGCGCCCCTAGGACATCTTTTCATATGTTTCTGGTTATTTATACTTTTTTTCCTGTGGATTATATTTTATGACTTTTAGCTCTTTCTTATTCCATTTAGTTATTTGATATTGATTTGTAGTATTTCTTATAATTTATGGCAAATAGCTGTCAATCATATATATATACATATATATATAGTAAATATTAATTCCCAGTTTATTGTTTCTGTATCTACCTTATTTAGAGTATTTTTAATATACAGTTGACCATTGAGGAACATGGGTTTGAACTATGTCATTCCACTTTTATGTGGATTTTTTCAATAAATACAGTACAGTACTGTATAAGTACTTTCTCTTTCTTATGACTTTCTTAATAACATTTTCTTATCTGTAGCTTACTCTATTGTAAGAGTATAGTACTTAATACATATAGCATACAAAACATGTGTTAATCAACTGTCTACATTATCAGTAAAGCTTCTGGTCAATAGTACGCTCTTAACAGGTAAGTTTTGGGGAGTCAAAATTTATATGCAAATTTTCAACTGGTCAGCAGTACCCCTAATCTTCATGTTGCTCAAGTGTCGACTGTACAGATATTTTACTTCCTATGTAGTTAAATTTGCCTTTCTTACAGTTTCTGATTTTTATGTTAGACCTAGGTACCATTTCATACCAAGTTATGAAATGACTTAAGCATATCTCTCCCCCCAGTACCTTATTCTCTCATGTTTCATCTAATTATGCTTTTGTATTTATGATAAAATATTCTTGTTTGCATATTTGATTTCTATCAAATAATTTTCAAGTAATAAAACAATATATAATTTGTGATTATAACTTTCAAAATGAGAAATATTTAAAAGCTACATCTGAGAACTCAAGACAGTACTTCTGGAAAAAAAGGTGCAAATTTAGAAAACAAGTGACTAAACTAGCATGTATTTGCTAATATTTATAAAGAGAAGAGTACTTTGTTCCTTATAAACATTGGGTTTTTGATATCCTGCTGAATGTTTTGTGAGTTAATTATCTGTGGAGATGCAAGTCAGTTGAACAGATTTTAATTAAGGACCTCCACTTTGCCCAGCAGTACAAATGCCCTCAGAAAAAGAGGTTTGCTGGAGGCTTCTAAAGAAATAGGTTTCCAAAGTCATCTGTGTCTCCCTGCTCCCGAACAAGGGAAACGTTAAACTTTGAGTATTTGGTAACCACTCAGCACCACAAGGGGGAGCCAACAAGAAACTGCTTGTCATGGGGTATGCACACTTTCAAAGTCCTAGATATTGCCAAACTCTCTTCTACAAATTTTCAAATTTTTATGTGTTACAAAATTGCTTTCCAAGGTAGATATTCCAATTTGTACCTTGCACCAATTTATACTTCCACCAACAATCTAAAAGCATAATTAGTCCATATCACTGATAACATTTGAAATTATTAGAATGTTTACAGTTTTGTTGATCTGATGAATGCAAAATGTTACTTCATTATCATTTCAACATTTTTTACTACTGACGTGACTATCTTTTTAAATATTTAATAATGAATATGTTTTCTACTACTTCAGTGACCTACCCGATTATACCCATTACCTGCTATCTACTCTGGTTTGGGGGAGGGAGGATAGATTTTCTCTAAAGAGATCTTCTATACTTTCTTTCTTTCTTTTTTTTTTTTTTAAAGATTTATTTATTTATTTGACAGAGAGATCACAAGCAGGCAGAGAGGCAGGCAGAGAGAGAGGAGGAAGCAGGTTCCCTGCTGAGCAGAGAGCCCGATGCGGGGCTCGATCCCAGGACTCCGAGATCATGACCTGAGCCGAAGGCAGCGGCTTAACCCACTGAGCCACCCAGGCGCCCCTCTTCCATACTTTCTATTAGGTTTATTCCTACGTACATTTTTTATTGTTGCTGCTTTTGTAAACTGTATCTTTCCAAGTTACTTTTTATAACCATTATTGCTAAATATTCAGTAAGACTATTAACTTTTCTATATCAGTTTTATATTCAGCAAATTAAAATTAATTTAATATTTTTGGAGAACCATAGCACATGAAAATCACAAGGTTTTTTTCCTCTTTTGTCCTAACACTTAGACATATTATTTATTTTCTCTCGTTATTTATTTACCTCCTCTAGTATAAGATGAATAGAAGCAGTGATAATAGTCATCCTTGACTTGTTCTTATTAAAGAGCTTTTGTCAAAAGGGTAAATCATGGCTCTCATGCACATAGAGAATGGGTACCTGCCAAGGATTTTATTCAACTGATTAGTGAATGAGAGAACTGGGATACTTTAGAGTTATTTATATAGGCAACTTAATAAAGGAAATTTAGGATAAGTTTGCTGGGTTAGATCCAAAATTAGTTAACATCCTACAGAGCATAAACTGTACTCTGGGGTTATAATTTTCACTACACAGAAATTACTTTCATCTGCGCCAGACAAATGTCTACAAGTTAACCTGCATCTACACAAACATAAAATAGCACAGCCAACAGAAAAATCAACCAAAGATGCGAACCCAGTTCCTCACTGAAAGAACACCTACTATTCTCTTTTGCCTACTTCTAAATTTTGGATAATTTTTCAGTCATTCTGGTTTAAAAAAAAAATGCTTGTAAATTCCACCATAATTACAGTGTTTACATTTCTTTGGTAGACACTTTTTTTTTTTTTTTAACAAAGAAGCTCTCTTCTGGTTCTAGTTTAGCATAAATGATTATCCAATATAGTCCAATAAATACTCTTCTTGCTCAATTAAAATTGTTCTTTTGTCTTTTCTCCTTTTCATGGGTTAATGAGGTGAAATATATTGACAAACTGTGATGTTTAAAGATTCTATTTATTTATTTGAGAGAGAGCGAGAGAAGGCATGAGTGGGGGAGGCACAGAGGAAGAGGGACAAGCGAACTCCCCAGCTGAACAGGGAGCCCAGTGTGGGGCTCCATCCCAGGACGCTGGGATCGTGACCTGAGCCAAGGCAGCTGCTTAATGGACTGAGCCACCCAGGTGCTCCTGATAAACTCTGACATATAGATATCATTTCATCTTTCAGTAAACCCTGCTTGGTCATGATATATTATCATGTGTTAGTTATAAACTACCGACATGTATTTGTTAATACTTTATTTAGGAATTGTGCATTTACATTCATAACTGAGATTGCTGAGTCATCTTTTTTCTGGAACTGTCTTCAGACAGTTTCTGTAACCAATGTAATTTTCCTTCTTTTTCTACTAAAAACTTTAAAGAACAAGATGTAGAACATCTTTTTTCTTAAAGACTTGATAAAAATCACCTGTAAGACCATCATTGCCTGGTTTCATTTTGGGAAGAGAGATTTTTTTGGCTACTAATTTAATTTTTAAATTATTATTCATATTTATACCTTATTTCTTTTTTTTTAGAGAGAGAGAGTATGCATGCAAGTGGATGGGCAGAGGAGAGGGAGAAGGAGAGGGAGAGAATCTTAAGAATGCTCCACATCCAGTGCAGATCTCACATGGGGTTTGACCTCATTACTCTGAAACCATGACTGGAGCCAAAATCAAAGTCAGATGTCTAATTTACTGAGCCACTTAGGAGCCCCTATACCTTATTTCTTCTTTAAATCAATTTTTATCATTTTTATTTTCTAGAAAAAATAAAATTTGAACATTTTAAAATTTATTAGCATAAGGTTGTCATTTATCTCACAATTGTTTATTTGTGCCTTTATTCTTTTGATTAGTTGTATTAAATAGTTTATTTTTATTAATATTTAAACAATGTATTGGTTTTATTGGTCAATATTTTAAAGGTTGATCCATTAATTTTTTATTCTTACATTTAAAAAATTTTCCTTCTAATTATTTTCAGTTATTTTTATAGTTTCTTGATTTAAATGCTTAACTAATTTATTTTAATTTTTTTTATTTTTTCAAAGAAATACATTTAATATTATAAAATTTATCCTCAGAAATAGTTTGCCTGCTCTCCATAAGGTCTGACATCTAATATTTTCAATATCAGTTGTATTTTGCAATTTTTTTGTTTTTTTCTTGATCCCATACAAATTTATATAGATTATTTTTGTAAGTTTTCCACATTTTAGTTTTCAAAATTTAAGCAGGAATTTTAGCTTTAAAAATATTTAATTGTATTGAAATTGAAGACTATGGTAAGCATCTTACCAATTTTTTTTTTTTTAAACAGTTTATGGTCTTATATGTGGCCATTTAAAAAATGATTCATGCATGTATGCTATTTTGGGTGTATGGTTTCCACACAGGTAAATATGTAGAAATATATATAAACAGAGATGTAATATAAAATTTGGTATTTACTGTATTCTATTAATATCAATACATAGATATATTTAATAGAATTTAAATAACAAATATGTGAGAATACTATGTAATATAAATAGCATATAATATATAAAGATAAGATAAAACCTGATAATTTTGTTGTTCAGTTCTTCAATATTTAACTAACTTTTCATCTCCTTGATGAATTTTTTTAATAGAAATGTATAAAAATCTTCCTATTATTGTGTATTTGTTGACCTCTTCCTATGATTATGAACACTTTTGCTTTAATTGTTCAAAACTACACTGTTCGGTGTATACAAGTTCATGTAGTACGATCTTGTTAGACTGTTTCTTTTATTTTTATGTAGTATTTTATGCTTATATATGTATGCTTATATAATAAAATGCAATTACGTCTGACATTGGTAACATTACACCATTTTTCTTATTCTTTTAAACCAGCTTTTGTGGGGAGGAGTCAAGATGGTAGAGAAATAGCAGGCAGAGATGACATCAGGTAGCAGGAGATCAGCTAGATAGCTTATCAAACCACTGTGAACATCTACAAATCCAACAGGCGATCGAAGAGAAGAAGAGCAGCAATTCTAGAAACAGAAAATCTACCATTTTCTGAAAGGTAGGAAGTGAATCCAAAGTGACGGGAAGATAGACCATGGGAGGAGGGGCTGGCTCCCAGCAATCGGTGGAGCAATGAAGCACAAAATCAGAACTTTTAAAAGTCTGCTCCACTGAGGGACATCATTCCAGAGGCTAAGCCAGAGTGAAGCCCACGGGGATGCAGTGTGGCCTCAGGTCCCCTGGGGTCACAGAAGGATCAGGGCCATCTGAGTGTCACAGAGCTCACAGGTATTAGAATGGGGAAGCCAGCTACAGAGATAGAGCCAAGGAGTGAGCTCTCAACTTGGGGTCACCTTATTGTGATCCATGGCACAGGCCACTGCTCTGTGAGAAGGATCCCACAAGATCCGGGGAGACCCCCCACCGGAAGAGCTCAGGGATTGCGGGGTTCGGAGACTCCAGGCGGGGCTGTGTGCCAGAGACAGAGAAGCTTGGTCACAAGCTGGGTGAGCTCGGAGTGCGGCCAGAGGCCAGGGAGACAGGAGTGATTGAGCGCTTTTCTCTGAGGGCACATGAGGAGTGGGGCTCTGAGCTCTCGGCTCCTTTGGGCCAGAGATTGGGAGGCCGTCATTTTCATTCCCGTCCTCCGGAACTCTACAGAAAGCGTTCAGGGAACAAAAGCTCCTGAAAGCTAACCTGAGCGGATTACTTAGCCCAGCCCCTGGTAAGGGTCAGGTGCAATTCCGCCTTGGGCAAAGACACTTGAGAATCACTACAACAGGCCCCTCTGCCAGAAGATCAGCAAGAAATCCAGCCAAGACGAAGTTCACTTACCAAGGAGAACAGCGGAATTCCAGAGGAGGAGAAAGCAAAGCATGGAATTCATGGCGTTCTCCCCATGATTCTTTAGTCTTGCAAAGTTAATTAAGTTTTTTAATTTTATTTTTTTCTTCTGCTAATTTTTTTTTAACTTTTACCCTTTCCTCTTTTAACTTTTTTTAAACTAGTTTATTCTAACAATACCTTTCATAAAAAAAAAATCTTTTTGAAACTTCATTATTATAGTCATATTTTATCCTTCATTATATCTAACTTTATTTTTTGTATACATATAGGGTTTTTTTCTTCTAAAAAAATTTGGGGTACAACTTCTTCTAATAGATCAAAATACACCCTAAGTCTAGCAGAGGGCTTTGTTCTAGTCTCCAGTCTGAGCAAATTCTCTCCACTTTCTTTTTCTTTATTCTCCCAACCAACTTATTTTATCAACTCTTTTTTTAGAAATTAAAAAAAAATTCATCTTTATACTCATATTCCATCCCTTCATTGTGTTTACCCTTATATATGTTTTTCATTCTTTAAAGTTTTGGGAGGTAGTTTCTTTTAAGAGACCAAAATACTCCCAAAATTAAGTGGGTGACCTTGTTCTAATCACCAGCCTAATATATATATATATATTTTCTTTTTAATATTTTTTATTTGTTTTCTTTTTTAAATTTTTTTCTCTGAACTTCCTTTTTCCTCTTTCTTCCCCCCACAATTTGGGGTCTCTTCTGATTTGGTTAAAGCACATTTTCCTGGGGTCTTTGCCACACTTTTAGTATTTTATTCGCTCCTTCATATATTCTTATCTGGATAAAATGACAAGGCGGAAAAACCACACAAAAAAAGAACAAGAGGCAGTACTAAAGGCTAGGGGCCTAATCAATACAGACATTGGTAATATGTCAGATCTAGAGTTCAGAATGATGATTCTCAAGGTGCTAGCCAGGCTTGAAAAAGGCATGGAAGATATTAGAGAAACACTGTCTGGAGAAATAAAAGCCCTTTCTGGAGAAATAAAGAACTAAAATCTAAGCAAGTTGAAATAAAAAAAAGCTATTAATGAGGTGCAATCAAAAATGGAGGTTCTTACTGCTAGGATAAATGAGGCAGAAGAAAGAATTAGCGATATAGAAGACCAAATGACAGAGAATAAAGAAGCTGAGCAAAAGACAGATAAACAACTACTGGATCACAAGGGAAGAGTTCGAGAGATAAGTGATACCATAGGATGAAACAACATTAGAATAATTGGGATTCCAGAAGAAGAAGAATGAGAGAGGGGAGCAGAAGGTATATTGGAGAGAATTATTGGAGAGAATTTCCCTAATATGGCAAAGGGAACAAGCATCAAAATCCAGGAGGTGCACAGAACCCCTGTCAAAATCAGTAAGAACAGGTCCACACCCCAACATTTAATAGTAAAATTTACAAGTCTTAGCGACAAAGAGAAAATCCTGAAAGCAGCCCGAGACAAGAAGTCTGTAACATACAATGGTAAAAATATTAGATTGGCAGCAGACTTATCCACAGAGACCTGGCAGGCCAAAAAGAACTGGCATGATATATTCAGAGCACTAAATGAGAAAAATATGCAGCCAAGAATACTATATCCAGCTAGTCTATCATTGAAAATAGAAGGAGAGATAAAAATCTTCCAGGACAAACAAAAACTGAAAGAATTTGTAAACACCAAACCAGCTCTACAGGAAATATTGAAAGGGGTCCTCTAAGCAGAGAGAGCCTAAAAGTAGTAGATCAGAAAGGAACAGAGACAATATACAGTGATGGTCACCTTACAGGCAATACAATGGCACTAAATTCATATCTTTCAATAGTTACCCTGAATGTTAATGGGCTAAATGCCCCAGTCAAAAGATACAGGGTATCAAAATGGATTAAGAAAAACACACACACACACACACACACACACACACACACACAAACTAACCCCCCTCCCCCAAAAAACTATCAATATGCTGTCTACAAGACTCATTATAGACCCAAAGACACCTCCAGATTTAAAGGGAGGGGGTGGAAAACAATTTACCATGCTAACAGACATCAAAAGAAAGCCAGGGTGGCAATCCCTATTTCAGATCAATTAGATTTGAAGTCAAAGACTATAATAAGATATGAAGAAGGACACTATATCATACTCAAAGGGTCTGTCCAACAAGAAAATCTAACAAAATATCTATGCCCCTAACATGGGGGCAGCCAACTATATAAACCAATTAATAACAAAATCAAAGAAACACATTGACAATCATACAATAATAGTAGGGGACTTTAACACTCCCCTCACTGAAATGGACAGATCATCCAAGCAAAAGGTCAACAAGGAAATAAAGGCCTTAAATGACACACTGGACCAGATGGACATCACAGATATATTCAGAACATTTCATCCCAAAGCAACAGAATACACATTCTTCTCTAGTGCACATGGAACATTCTCCAGAATAGATAACATCCTGGGTTATAAATCAATTCTCAACTGGTATCAAGATTGGGATCATTCCCTGCATACTTTCAGACCACAATGCTTTGAAGGTAGAACTCAATCACAAGAGGAAATTTGGAAAGAACCCAAATACATGGAGACTAAAGAGCAATCTTTTAAAGAATGAATGGGCCAACCATGAAATTAAAGAAGAATTGAAAAAATTCCTGGAAACAAATGAAAATGAAAACACAATGGTTCAAAATCTGTGGGACACACCAAAGACAGTCCTGAGAGGAAAATATATAGAGATATAAGCCTTTCTCAAGAAACAAGAAAGGTCTCAAATACACAACCTAACCCTGCACCTAAAGGAGCTGGAGAAAGAACAACAAACAAAGCCTAAACCCAGCAGGACAAGAGAAATAATAAAGATCAGAGCAGAAATCAACGAAATAGAAACCAAAAAAGCAATAGAACTAATCAACGAAACTAGGAGCTGGTTCTTTGAAAGAATTAATAAGATTGATTAACCCTTGGCCAGACTTATCAAAAAGGAAAAGAGAAAGGACCCAAATTAATAAACTCATGAATGAAAGAGTAGAGATCACAACCAACATCAAAGAAATACAATTATAAGAACATATTATAAGCAGCTATATGCCAGCAAATTTGACAATCTGGAAGAAATGGATGCATTCCTAGACACATATAAACTACCACAACTGAACCAGGAAGAAAGAGAAAACCTGAACAGACCCATAACCAGTAAGGAGATTGAAACAGTCATCAAAAATCTCCAAACAAACAAAAGCCCAGGGCCAGATGGCTTCCCAGGGGAATTCTACCAAACATTTAAGGAAGAATTAATTCCTATTCTTCTGAAACTGTTCCAAAAAAATAGAAATGGAAGAAAAACTTCCAAACTCATTTTATGAGGCCAGCATCACCTTGATCCCAAAACCAGACAAGGATCCCATCAAAAAAGAGAATTACAGACCAATATCCTTGATGAACACAGATGCAAAAATTCTCACCAAAATACTAGCCAATATAATCCAACAGTACATTAAAAGGATTATTCACCATGACCAAGAGGGATTTATTCCAGGGCTGCAAGTTTGGTTCAACATCCAAAATCAAGCAATGTGATACAATATATTAATAAAAGAAAGAACAAGAACCATATGATAGTCTCAATAGACACTGAAAAAGCATTTGACAAAGTACAGCATCCCTTCCTGAACAAAATTCTTCAAAATGTATGGATAGAAGGCACATACCTCAATATCATCAAAGCCATCTATGAAAAACCCACCACAACTATCATTCTCAATGGAGAAAAACTGAGAGTTTTTCTGCTAAGGTCAGGAACACAGCAGGGATGTCCACTATCACCACTGCTATTCAACATAGTTGAAGTTGAAGAAGTCCTAGCTTCAGCAATCAGACAACAAAAAGAAATTAAAGGCATCCAAATCAGCAAAGAAGTCAAACTCTCACTCATTGCAGATGATATAACACTATATGTGGAAAACCCAAAAGACTCCACTCCAAATCTGCTAGAACTTGTACAGGAATTCAGTAAGGTGTCAGTATATAAAATCAATGCACAGAAATCAGTTGCGTTTCTTTACAACAACAACAAGACAGAAGAAAGAGAAATTAAGGAGTCGATCCCATTTACAATTGCACCCAAAACCATAAGATACCTAGGAATAAACCTAACCAAAGAGGCAAAGAATCTATACTCAGAAAACTACTCAGAAAACTATGAAGTATTTATGAAAGAAATTGAGGAAGACACAAGGAAATGGAAAAATGTTCCATGCTCATGGATTGGAAGAACAAATATTGTGAACATGTCTATTCTACCTAAAGCAATCTACACATTTACTGCAATCCCTATCAAAATCCCTTCCATTTTTTTCAAAGAAATGGAACAAATAATCCTAAAATTTATATGGAACCAGAAAAGACCTCGTATAGTCACAGGAATATTGAGAAAGAAAGCCAAAGTTGGTGGCATCACGATTCCAGATTTCAAGCTCTATTACAAAGTTGTCATCATCAAGACAGTACAGTACTGGCACAAAAACAGACACATAGATCAATGGAACAGAATAGAGAGCCCAGAAATAGATCCTCAACTCTATGGTCAACTAATCTTCAACAAAGCAGGAAAGAGTGTCCAATGGAAAAAAGACAGCCTCTTCAAAAAATGGTGTTGGGAAAATTGGACAGCCACATGCAGAAAAATGAAATTGGACCATTTGAAAATGGACTCAAAATGGATGAAGAACCTCAATGTGAGAAAGGAATCCATCAAAATTCTTGAGGAGAACACAGGCAACAACCTCTTCGACCTCAGCTGCAGCAACGTCTTCCTAGGAACATCGCCAAAGGCAAGGGAAGCAAGGGCAAAAATGAACTATTGGGACTTCATCAAGATCAAAATCTTTGCACAGCAAAGGTTAACAAAACCAAAAGACAGCCGACAGAATGGAAGAAGATATTTGCAAATGACATATCAGATAAAATGCTTGTATCCAAAATCTATAAAGAGCTCAACACCCAAAGAACAAATAACTCAACACTCAAAGAACAAATAATCCAATCAAGGAATGGGCAGAGGACATGAACAGACATTTCTGCAAAGAAGACATCCAGATGGCCAACAGACACATGAAAAAGTGCTCCACATCACTTGGCATCAGGGAAATACAAATCAAAACCACAATGAGATACCACCTCACACCAGTCAGAATGGCTAAAATTAACAAGTAAGGAAATGACAGATGTTGGTGAGGATGAGGAGAAAGGGGAAGCCTCCTACACTGTTGGTGGGAATGCAAGCTGGTGCAACCACTCTGGAAAACAGCATGGAGGTTCCTCAAAAAGTTGAAAATAGAGCTACCTTATGAACCAGCAATTGCACTACTGGGTATTTACCCTAAAGATACAAACGTAGTGATCTGAATGTTTATAGCAGCAATGTCCACAATAGCCAAACTATGGAAAGAACCTAGATATCCATCAACAGATGAATGGATAAAGAAGAAGTGGTATATATACACAATGGAATACTATGCAGCCATCAAAAGAAATGAAATCTTGCCATTTGTGACGACGTGGATGGAACTAGAGGGTATTATGCTTAGCGAAATAAGTCAATTGGAGAAAGACAACTATCATATGATATCTCAGATATGAGGAAGTGGAGATGCAACGTGGGGTGTTTGGGAGGTAGGAAGAGAATAAATGAAACAAGATAGGATTGGGAGGGAGACAAACCATAAGTGACTCTTAATCTCACAAAACAAACTGAGGGTTGCCAAGGGGAGGGGGTAGGGAGAGAGGGGTGGGGTTATGGACATTGGGGAGGGTATGTGCTATGGTGAATGCTGTGAAGTGTGTAAACCTGGCGATTCACAGACCTGTACCCCTGGGGCTAATAATACATTATATGTTTCTAAAAAATTTAAAAAATTATATATATATATGTATATATATGTATGGACATACATATATATACACACACCTGCTTTTTTAGTTTTTATTCAATTATTCTATAACGTAAAATCCCCAAATATATCTAATTTTAGATTTATTTATTCCATCAATAATTATTGAGTTTTTTAAGTGCCACACAGTTTGCTTCATGCTAAGAATATATCAGTATGGAAAATAGATTAATTTATCTGCTCTCAGTGGAGTTTACACTCTGCTAGTAGGAGACACAATCAACATAATAAATTATTATTTTTTATGATGTCATATGGAAAAAATATAGAGCAGAGCAAATGGATTTGTTAGTTCTACAGTGATGATGGGAGTGGTTGCAAAATAAGCTGCCAAATTTGGCTTTACTGAAAAAAATTGAATTTGGGGGCACCTGGTTTCCTCCATCTATAAAGTAAGTGACTCTTGATCTAGGGGTTGAGAGTTCAAGCCCCATGTTGAGTGAAGAGCCTACTTAAAAAAAAAAAAAAAAAGGTATTTGAGTAGAGACTTAAAAGAGGTGAGAAAGTGGGCCACAGGGCTCTCCAGAAGAGTTTTTCAAGCCCTCATGAGGAAGCATCACTGGTATCTCCAAGGAAGAGTAAGGAGGTCAATGTGACTGTAGAAAAGAGAATTTTGGGAAAAGTTCTATGACTCAGAGAAAGAAGAGGGTATAATGAGTAAGCAGATTGTGTGGGGCTTTGTAAGACATAATAAGGGGACATTGATTGACTTTGAGTGTTATTTGAAAGGACCAACAGTGGAAGCATGGAGGACATTTAGGAAATTACTGCAGTTATCTAGGTGAGAGGATGATGGCTTGAACCAAAGTGGAAACAGTAGAAATTATAAAAATTGATTACATAAAAGCTATAGGGGCACCTGGGTGGCTCAGTCTGTTAAGCATCTGACTTTGCTCAGGTCATGATTTCAGGATCCTGGGATCAAACCTCAAGTTCAGGCTCCCTGCAAAATGAGGAGTCTGCTTGTACCTTTCCCTCTGTCCCTCCCCTTGCTTGTGTTCTCTCAAATAAATAAAAAAAAATTATACTGAAGGTAGAGCCATTAAATTCCTGAAAGACTGGATGTACAGTATGATGGCAGAGTCAATAATGCCTTTGAAAGGGCCTGGCAGCTCTACATTTGGAATTTCCATTAGGTAACCACATAGGCTATCTTTTTTTGGTAGGGGATGAGGAGTTCAGTATTGGACATGTTAAATTTGAGATGTCTGTTAGACATCCAAAGGGAGATTTCAAATGGACAAATTGATACATAAGTCTGGAATTCACAGGAGAGGCCAAAACTAGGAATTTAAAATTGGGAGTCATGGCATATGGATGATAGTAAGTCACAGACTAGAGGAGATCTCCATGGGAGTGTGTACAAATAGAGGAGAGAAGTCCAAGCACAGTTGCACTCCAGGGATGAGTGGTTGCCTGTAAAAGAGGGAGGCAAGGAAGACAGAGAATCAGCCAGAGAGATAAGAATGGAATCAAGAAGACAGTGGAATCCAGGAGTTCAGTGGATTATGTTTCCAGGAGGTGGGAACTTGCATCAAATGCTGTATTTAGGTAATGCAGGATGTGAACTGAAAATCAACTCTTGGATTTAGTTATAGGGAAAACACAAGTAACCATAAATAGTTAGGCTGGAGAGGATGGAGCAAAAGCCTGATAGTAAGAGGAGAACTGGAGACAGTGGGTATAGACAATTTTTTTCTGGGAATCTAATTGCAGAAGTTCAGAAAAATGGGTCAGGATCTGGAGGAGTAACTGGGGTCAGAGGATCTTTTTGTATTTGTATGTGTGTATGTGTGTGCTCTAAGATGGGAGTGACAGCATCATATTTGTTACTTAAAGTGGCCCTGAACAGAGAAAAAGTATTGTGTAGGAGAGGAAAGGGAAAATTACTGAAGCGATGCCTTCAAATGACCAGGAGATGGAGTCTAGTGTGTAATTTGGAGGGTTCGTCTGGGATCAAGGCACAGAACTGTCATCTACATAGAGAAGAAGGAAGGCTGCTAACTGGACAAGTGTGAATAGATAGGATGATGGAAGTTTGTGGAAATATTTCTCTGACTGCCTCAATTCTTTCAGAGGAGTAGGAAGGTCATCATCAAAGAGGATGGGAGAGAAGGTGCTGAATGTTTTAGAAGAGAGAATGTACAGAACATTGGTGTAGGAGATAGGAAGAATGCAGAATGGCTACGGACATGTAGTTTGATTCCTTGGCAGTAATAAGGCCCCTTGAAGTTCTAGATCATGAACTTAATGTGAGAACCATCAACGTTTCAGTGTTATTCTCAGCCATGTTCAGCTGCAGTGTGCAGGTGCGAAGAAGGCAAGTGGATTTAATAGGGTCACTGTTGCCCAGCAAATACCATAAAAGTCAACAGAAGGTGATTCAGTCAACAGTATATACCTAATTTTAATGCCTGCCCATGGGACAAGCCAGGTAAGGAGAGGAGTAACTGGGGTATCTAGTGTGTGAGGGACCATGAGAAGCTGATAGAATCAATGGATCAGAGATCTTTACAGAGTTGAAGGATTACTGGGTTCCAAGTACTAGAGAGACTTGAACTGGAAAGCAGTGAAAAGACTGACCTCATTTCAATTAGGGCAATCTCTGTGGCAGTCCTGTATGAAGCATCATGAACTCCCAGAGAAGTCTTACATAGTCTTATATTTGCTCCTGTTTGGCCTTTGGAAGATATTGCCACCTGGATAGTTTATGTTAATTTCTCAGTTTGGCAGTAATTATTAACCCCAGCTTTGCTGGAGGGTAAACTGAGATTTCAATTTCTCCAAGGAGACTTTGAAAACTCCACTTTAGAGTCCAGGCCAACACAGATCAGCTTTTAGGTTGTCTCCCTGTGCTAATGGGTGTGGCTCTTCTAGTTTCTAGTTCCATGTAAGATGGTGGAGCAGAGGAGGGGGTTTCAAATCTTCATGCCAGCTCTTCTTCTTTGTTGAATTTAAGCTCTCCCCCTGACTGAAACTCAAGTTCTTTGGTTATTGGTGACAGAGAATGATGACTTTTCCAGGGACAGCCACATATTTTACCATGTAGTTTTTTCTTAATTCCTTATTTGTTATTTTGTAAGCTTCTGAGTATTCCTTGTAAACCAAGCTATATATTTCAAATGATGTTTGGGGTGCCTGGATGGCTCAGTTGGTTAAGCATCCAACTCTTGATTTTGGCTCAGGTCATGTTCTCAGGGTGGTGAGATCAACCCCCAAGCTGGGCTCCAAGATGGGTGTGGAACCTGCTTAACATGTTCTTTCTCCCTCTCTCTTCACCCCTCCCTGCTCTAAAAATAAATAAATAAATAATCAATGATGTTTATAATACTTTACCTAGCAATTTCAGATATTTTGTAGCAGAAAGTTTTACAGGTTAAACTATAATTTGCCAAAACAAGTCCATCGCCTTTCTTCTGATGAGAATTTTGTTGGTGTATATACTTTCTATTCCTCTGTAACCAACCATTCCTTTGTTGTTGATTTTTTCCCCAATATGCATCCTACAGGGAGCTTGTAGCAACTTTTCCCCTAGTAGCTAGGTAATAATCTCTATCTTTAATAAGAAAATTTCCATTTTGGGCACCTGCTTGGTTCCGTTGGTTAAGCGACTGCCTTCAACTCAGGCCATGATCCTGGAGTCCTGGGATCAAGTCCTGAATCAGGCTTTCTCCTCAGCAGGGAGTCTGCTTCTCCCTCTGACACTCCCCTTCTCTTTCTCTCTCTCTCAAATAAACAAATAAAATCTTAAAAAAAAAGAAAAGAAAATATCCATTTCAATACCCTTTAAGTACTGATATAGTTGGAATTTTATCCATTACATTATTTTATTGTTCTGTTTATTGTATTTATTCTTTGTTTCATTAAAAAATTAGGTTTATCAATTTTTTTTAAGATTTTATTTTTTATTTATTTGACAGACAGAGATCACAAGTAGGCAGAGAAGCAGGCAGAGAGAAGAGGAAGCAGGCTCCCTGCTGAGCAGAGAGCCCGATGTGGGGGCTCGATCCCAGGACTCTGAGATCATGACCTGAGCTGAAGGCAGAGGCTTAACCCACTGAGCCACCCAGGCGCCCCAGGTTTATCATTTTTTTTATTTTCTCAAAGAACCAGTCCCTGATTTCACGGGACTAATCTATTGGTTTTTTAAGTATCT